>NC_079206.1:32687902-33009152 GCF_026745355.1 Beta vulgaris subsp. vulgaris | reverse complement strand
ATAAGCCTAAAACGAACATTTGTTGAAATAGAACATTTCAAAAATTGAACAATATTTACGGAAAATAGAACATATTTTGTCCCCAAAAAAAAAAAATTTGCTCATTGAAAATGGAACAAATTTAGTGGGTGAACCGTGCTCCTAATTTTCACCACTTGAGATTCGGACTCCAAGAGTACCAAGATTACATGGTCATACCCATGATGTTAGCAAATACGGAGTATTTGAAGTATATATTAAAAGGTGATTGCTAACAAATTTTCCTAGAATATGACAAAAAGTAAGTAAAAGCAATGTTACAGATATCTAAAGACATACCATCAATTCCAAAAATTGATCTTGCTAGAGGAGAATTCATAGCAGTGCGAGCATTTGGAAAATCCGAACTCCCAATTTCCATAACCGGCTTGCCCGGATAGAACATTAGGGATGCAGGATTCGGCGTCGGCTGCGTTTGAATAAACATCATCCTCCTTTGCCCTGTTCACTAATTAAGGTTAACATATTCATACGCGCATCAATATGCACTAATCATTACAGCAAGCATAGATATATGACAACAGTGAACAACAAAAACCAAAACTAGTCAACATTACAATTTCAAAACTAGGGTTTCTTTCATTTTCGTGTAAACTTTGATTAATATCGCATTAGCATTCACCAATCAAAAACTTAAACAAAAGAAACAACCAATTGGAAGAGAGAGATAGAAACCTTGAAATGGCGCCCGTGGCTTCAAACTCATATAATGAAGAGATGAAGCAAAATTGGGAGAGTATGAGTAATCGAAAGCATGAAATTTGAACGGAAATGGTGATGAAGATGTGAATAATGATCGAAAATTTATGTATCGATTGCTTAACGGATTTGAATTTACGGCCATGAAAGCTTGATGAGCTAACCTAAGCTTCCTAAAACCTCTCATTTTAAATCTTCAATTCGACGTTTTTTCAGAGAGTAAATTGAGGTTGAAGAATGAAAAGGTTTGAGTTTGGAGGTTAAATGTTAGAGAGTATGATGAATGAAGAGATCGAAGTTGGATTGTTTTTATCGACTCTCTTGTGTTTGGCGGCAAAAGGGAATGTTGACGATGATGTCAATAAAATAGTGATTCTAAATTTCTGAACACCATGAGACATGAGTAGAAAATGGGTAGATAATGAGAAAATTAAAGGAGTTACAAAGCATAGCACCACCCTACTGAAGGTCGTCCTTATCTTCATATTCTCTTTTAAAGAAAAAAAACTACTTTCTCTGTTTCTAAATAAGTGCAACACTTCAATGTATTATTTTAACCATTAATATCTTCAATTATCAACAAGTAAAAATTATAAAAAGTTGATATTAAAAAAATTCACATTCAGACGAATCTTATAAGATCTCACATGACTATGTTTTTCCTAAAATGTAAATCACCAAAGCTAATTAAAGTTTAAACTGTAAATAGTATGCAAATGTTGCACTTATTTGGAAATGGGGGAAGTATTTCTAAAGAAAAACTTTTCTTCCCTCCTTTCATACTTACATAATTTTAAATTATAAGAGATTAATTGACTAAAATTGAATTTGATAGTCAACGGACGATGATTTTGCTCGCATAAACTTAAATACGAGGTAAGTTACTTGATTTATTCCCGAAAATATACCAATGCATACAGTATTAATGATGTCGTCGGCATTTTTTTGTGCAATATACAAGAAACAATAAAAGAAACTAGCAATTGATCAATTTGACAACAATTTCATAAAGATTGAAGGAAAAAAAGGAGGAAATTGATTCAAAAGATTCACTTTAGGTATAAAGATGCACCTAATGTTGAAGATGAAGATGGAGAAAAGAAAGAGGGAGAGGAAGATAAAGAAGGAGAAAGGGAATTGTGGTAACCTAAAAATAAAGGGCTAGCAAAAGAGACACGTGGACCAATCAGATTCGTCCACGTGTCCCAAAAAAGGGAGGAAAGCTTGGCATTTTTTTAGAGTGTTTTTACTCCTTAAAAGATAAAGGCTCACTTTTAGCCTGAAAGAATAATCAAAGCCAACTCCCAAAAAAAAACAGCTACATATGATTGGCTAATATTCATCCCTTAATCATTGCATGCCACATGTCACGACATGATTGCCTAGCCAATCAGTTGCGCCTATTCTAGGTGACATCAAATGGTAGCTCTCAAATTCCGAACACTATAAATAATAGTCTCATTAAAATCAGGTAAAAGATAGCTCATGAACAATGTGCCATTACTCTGCTAAAATATTATTTCTCACTTTCTCTCTCTATTTTCATACTTGATAACTGACTTAAGCTTCGGAGGGGGAACCACCATCCAAACCTCTCGAGTTGGTTCCTTTTGCTGCAAGTTCAGAGAATGGAGCTTAGGTTCGGAGTGCTAACCTCAAGAATCGTTGCATAAGTCTCTAAGAAGAACATATTGAAGGATTAAAGTTGCTTGTCCGACAAGTATACTAAACATTTGGCGCCGTCTGCAGGGAGACGCAGAGATGACTGACTGTCATTCGTCCAATGTGGTTAGAATTCTTCCAATGTGATTCGAGTAAGATACGACAAATGATGAGAGACCACGTCGAGGGAGGGATAAGCCTCCGTCCAATGTTAATGTTCCTGGTCAAAGTCAAGTACTTGTTATTTGGGAAAATCTTGAACGTCCAGTAGCTGCTGCTCATCCAGAAAATGTGTTAAATAACTTTCAAACCAGAATGGTAATTGTCATCTAGGAACAAATCAAGGACAATAAGCTGTTTTTCCAGGTGAACCCAGAACCAGCTGCTAACAATCCAACCCCTCCTCAAGGACGCTCTCAGAAGAATCATCCAGGTCTTAGACGACTTGTTGGTTAAGATGCCTCTAGAAGGATAACCAAAACGAAGGTAGTGAGTAGTTGTAGGCGTGTTTTAATTTCGTCTACACGGGATGAGCGTGTATAATATTTCACTACCCCATTGTTAAGATTTTATTGAAAATTGTTTTAAAAGAAGTCGCCAACAATTCTTTTTAGGAAGAAGCATAAACCTAGTTGGATATGGGAAAACGTAGGGACAAAAAGGGACTTATCCAATGTAGATGTTCGTGTCATAGATGGTCAAAATGAACCAAAGATTGAGTTCGGGGGTAAGGGTACAATACAGTCAGGAACCATATTGTCCATTACTGGCCTGTACTAAATATCGATTCATTACAGATTTTATGGCAAAGAATAATCATATAATATTTTAATACACTCTAAATTTTTTTAGTTTAAGTTGGTTCAAGAAACACATAAAAAGCATATCTTTTAGTGACAAGTTATTATGCAATCAATTAACAGGGAACCTAGCACGTTGTTCAAATTAATTTGATTAATATTAGAGCAATGCTTTAGGTATTCATTAGCAAAAATAACATGTGGGTGATAAAAGTAATAAAGCTGGACAATCATATAATATTCATAGAAGAATGAGGCAAGTATGATAATATAAAAAATAAATAAAAATAAAGAAAAAGGTTTCGAATATATAGTAGAAAAATTCTATATTAAAGATCTACATTAGGAAAGAAACAGTTAGTAACTTCAATATAAAAATAAATAATTTATTTAAGGACCCTCAGGATTTGGGTCTGCGAGATTCACAACCTTCGGGACGAGCAATCGTGAAGCTTGAAAATCTGAAAGTGTAGATTTGAATGTGTTTGCGTTTGAAAGGTATGAGTTTTTGTAGGGGGGTTTTGTAAGGCGTAGAGACGTTTGTAAGATATTCGGCGAGTTCGAAGTGTGTTAATTTGAGAATTTCGTTCAAAAATCTGTACGTAAATCAAGCCTATTTATAGGAAAAACGACACTGCGCCTCATGCGCCAACTGCGCGACGAAGCTGACGTGTCAAGCACATGACACAACATGTCCAATGAAAAGCGTAAACGTGGCACTCGTTTTGAAAAACATAAGAAAGAAATTCTGCGTCTCAAGCAGAGAATTGTGCGCTTGACGTAGGACTCTTCATGAAACAGAAGTCTACGTGGCAGTTCTGGTGCGCTTGGCACATGTTATGCACTAGGCACGACTTACATGGAAGCCCACGTGTCGGGACACGTGCGCTCGGCACAAGTAGATGCGCTCAGCGCGCAGTGCTTGTTTATGATACGTCTTGATAGTTGTTTTGATAAAAACGCGTTCTAAAAGATTTTCTTTTATCTTTTGAATACGAATATCTGATTTTACGGGATAAAATATGATTATAACTAATTGGGATAAAATAAATCAAGTAATTGAACTTTTCAAAGGAGTGGGCTCAAAAATACAATTATTATCATGAATAATTAATTGGGCTTTGAAATAGGGCTTTAGCACTTTTCGAAATGGTTTTGAATGGCTTTTCAAACTGCTCTACCCTTGGGTTGGACCAATTAAGACCACGATATGTTTCATCATTGGATCCTTAAATGGGGAGACACGGTTATGTGTCTACAGAAGCCCCCACTTTGACTGAGGTGCAGGAAATCGAAAGTCAAAGTATACGGTGTTGGGACGGAGAATGATTCTGAGCCCTATGCAGTTCAAAACTGATCTATATACGCCGGTCTCTGCAAAACAAAGTTAGTATGCAGGACAATAACTACAAGCAAAATCTGATTATCTGCAGAAGAAGATGTTAGTAGATAGGTGCAAATAACTCAGATAGAGCACATAATGATGCAAAGATGCAAACTTAGACTCTCTAAGGATGCATGAGACACTATGCAAGGATTAAGGTTATGCAAATCTATGGGATGACACATCATGCAAGGTCAGGGTTATGCAAGACTAGAATGTATAAAAAGCAAGGTCAAGATTTTGCAAGGCTAGGATGTATGCAATACAAGGTCAGGATTTTACGAGTTTAGAAGATGAGTAGAATAATAAAAAATAGATAGAATGATTTTCGAAAATCGTTTTTAGTAAATTATCAGGGTTCCGTAAACGAGGTCTGCGGATGACCACTTTTCGGGAGTTTAATTTGAATTTGAGACACCACCACAAATAGGAGGCCCTCACTTTGGGTGAGCTTGTCCTGAATTTTGCATGCACTTGATATGTTATTGAAATGTAGTTGATATGTCTCGAACGTTGTAAGTTGTCAATGGGGATTCTTCACTGGGAAGTTGATACAGACAAAGGCAAATATCGCCAGAAACCATGGAATTGTCAGAGATTCCTTGAAGGAAAAGGAGAGCTTGGATTGAAGAAAATAAAAAGCTTTAAATTTGTGACTTATAAATGTAAGTGAGAAAAGGCTTTAACGAGGCTAGGTGCAGACTTGAGTCTATGTCGGTATCTAGAAAGAGATTTTGCTCCTGAACTTTAGAAAATCAAATCATTATAACTTGATTTATTTTATTTTATTGAAGCGGTCGGACCTCGAGATAAGGATCCTACGTATCCTTGCGGAATCAGACCATTCCTAGTTCTAGATCTGATTTATTTTTTATTCTCTTTTTTTGTGCCCTAACTTTTGCCTAGGTCGCGCTTTCGGGTTTTCAATCTAGCGGGATTGGACATACCTTGAAAAATTAGTTAGGAAAGAGTTGATGAAAGGTTGAAAGATTGAAGCTTTGATGACTGTTTAATTGGTTTGGCAAATGTAAGGATCATGGATTTTGATTATATAGGCTAAACTTTTGACGGGTTGAAAGATTTGACTAAAGGGGTAGAATTTGTGTGCAAGCCCCCCAGATTGACTTTTTATTTCTTTGCCTTTGACTCTTTCTTTTTTTTTTGCATTTTTTTCTTTTTGTCATGTGCGTTTCTTTTGCTTTTGCTTTTTTTTTTTCCCACTTTGAATTTCTTTCACTTTTTTTTTTGCCTGACATTGATATGTTTTGATGTAGTAAGGCCCTCAGACATGTTATTGGTTTAGGGTTTTGCAAGGTTTGAAGGATATTTGTGGAGTTTTGGTGTCAAATGGATATTTGGCTAATGGAGATGATGGTTTAAAGGACTTTTGCTTTTCCTTGGTTGTATGTGGATGGCTTATTAAGATTAATGGAAGGGAGAGGGAAATACCTCCTGATGCAAAGTATGTCCTCTTTATATATATATACACTAGGGGAAAAAACATAAAGGGCTGCGCAGGAAGGGCTGCGCTTTTCGTAAAAGCGCAGCCCTACTAGTGAAGGGCTGCGGTTTTTTAAAAAAGCGCAGCCCTACTAAGCAGAAGGGCTGCGCTTCTTAAAAAAGGCGCAGCCCTTCTGATAAGTGTGTTTCAAACGTACTTTATGGACTCCTTTTAGCTCTTTTTGATCCTCTTTCTCCCATTTCTTCCCTCGTTATTCTCCCTTTTCCCTTCTATTTCATTCACTTGATCATACTTGATCATAGTGATATTTTGCTAGATTTTTAGTCATTTTTGACCGAATTTCTAGTACATTTGCTTTCACCTTGTTTTGCCATGTTCTTGATATAGGTGAAACTACTAAGATGGCTACGATTTGTAAAGTTGGAAAAGGTAGCAATGAAAACAAAGCACACATTGATAAATGGTACGCTTGCACCATTCCCCATGTCCGCTCGCACAAAGGAGCACATTGCACAATGAAATCTTGAACAGAGAACTTCAAATGGACATAACTTTCAAACCCAAATCGGATGAAGGTAATTCCAGTTGGAGGTGAAAGCTCGTTTCGATATCTTTCCAACGACTGGTCATAAGCTTGATTTGGATATAAAACGAAGAAGTTTGCTCGTTTTAAGTTGAACTGTCCGGTTTGAGGCAGAATGGTGAGGTGCGCCCGCACCTGATTTTGGTGCGCCGCACCTCTGTTTGGTGCGCCCGCACCTCATCTTGGTGCGCCCGCACCAGTCGTTTCCGGAAAAGGGAGCTCGTGGCTTCATTAAACGAGTTTTTGTTTTATTTCGAAGACTTACGCTTTATTCTAGTTTTCACACAATATTTTAGGGTTTTGTATTAGGAAGAAAAGACTTGAGTTTTCATTGGTAATTGAGATTAGAGATCATAGTTTGTGATTCGATTTACATTCAAGGTACTTTTCATTCAATTCAATTCAAAGTTTTTGTTTTTATTTCATTCTCTTGGTGTTTGTTTGTGTTCTGATATTATTTAAGATCTTCATTCTCTTAGTTTATAATTGCGATTTCATTAGTTTAATCATTTCTTAATCATGTTTAGCCTTAGATTAGTCATAGATTTATGTTTAATTGCTTAAACTCCATGATTAGTGAGTAGTTTATATCTAGGGTTAGGGTGAAAGTATGAATTAGGGTTTTAAATATGTTGTGATGTGATTGTGATGATGAAGAGAAGTTTATGCATTGATCTTGGTGTTTTGAGACCTTAGGATAGATATTGATCACATTTATACTTTGGTATTTTGATTTCAAATGTTCTTAAATCGGATTTTGAACTCTTTTATCATCCCCAAGAATCAACTTAATTTCAATACCAAGATATTGGATGGAAATTAAGGGGATCCTTCATTAGGGGTTTTCCAAACTTATGAATCTCTTAATCAATTAACTAAAGACCATTCGAGAGAGGATTTAGTTGATTAGTAAGGATTACTCTTGAGGACCATGAGAGAGGACTCAAGTATTTTAGAGAGAACTAAACCTTGCATAATCGTCTTTGTTGCTTCACAATCGCATTAACAATCATCATCCGTTCTTATTCATACTAGTAACCTTAACTCTAGTGTCTTTATTTGATATTTAAACTCGTGATTTTGCTTGTTCTAGCTGTTAGATAGTCTTAATTGTACCAACATTTTCAAACCCCAAATACCTTTCAATTAGGTAGTCTAGACTGATAGACTCTAATCACCATTTTCCCTGTGGATCGACCCTTGACTTGCCCTTACTATTTCTTAGTATTGCTTGTTAGGATTATAAATATGGTTTGGAAAGCGGTTCTTAGTGCCCTAACGACACACTAAAAACCTCTTATCAGAATGGCGCCGTTGCCGGGGAAATATGCTATTGATTGAAGTTTTTTTAAGTTTGAAATTGCTTAATTGATTTTTTTTTTTTTTTTTTCTTTTTTTTTTTTTTTACTTTTCCTTTTTGGTTTTTTTTTCTTGTCTTTATTTTATGTGGTAAGTGCTGTTTATATGAGTCTAGGGTTTTGTACATAATTTTTTTTTTTTTTTTAAGAGAATTCCAAAAAATGACGAACTTCTTTTTTCCTCAATATGAGGATGAACCATTTTGGAATTATTATCAGAGATTTGAGAACACTCTTCTAACTAAATAGACTTGAGATTTGGGAGATGTGTGAGGTGATATATGATGGTTTGAATATGCATACAAGAGAAATTGTGGAGTCTATGTTTAATGGTGAATTTCGATTCCAACACTTTGATGAAGCATGGAGTTTCTTTGGGTGGTTGTCTAGAGATACTTATGAGTGGGACCATGGAATACACTTTCTCAAATTTAGAAGATGTCTCTAGCTGTGAACGCCATGTTTATTCTGAAATTCTTAATTCACTTGAAGAAAATATGGCATTGTTAAAGAGATGTGATTCTATGATGGACAACATTGTCGAATCTAGCAAAATATCAATTGAAACATTGGGTCAAATTATCAATAATCAAAATCACTCTTGTATGACCATAACTAATGAAGATGATGAGTGGGATATGGATGAGAACCAGAGTAGAGGAATCATTTGTTGAGAAAGCTTACACTATAAAGTCTAATGATGTTGAAAAAGTAGTTGATGAGACTTTTGTTTCTACTCGTTCTCTTCATATTCCTTTTTCAAGGAAAATCGACTTAGTTCCTTCCTTTCCCATCTTATTCCCTCGCCTCAAAGTTTCACCATTGGAAGAGCCTTTGACCTCTTTAAACCTTCACAAGACCCAAATGAAAGTCATCGAGGATAGACCGAGCTTAAAATTTGCAAGGATCATCAAAAGGAGAACTCATTGTTTTCTTCTTTTTATTTGAATCTTAATGTTTGTTCTTCATACTTTCCAGGATTCTCTTGGAAATTTCATTATTTCCGGCACTCATTACTTGGTAAGCATATAGACGCATTGAAATTTGTGCATGCTCTTTATCTATATCATACCTATTTGATCCATTGTGAAATGTGTGCTAATGCTTATGACAAACTATTGAGATCTTTGTCAAATTATTTAGTGATAAGGTCTAGCTAATTATCCTAAAAGAGCTCTTTTTGCCAGGTATGTTGAGACCCTTCTCCTTATCTTACTTGGTTAGGATTTTTGCTTGTTTTTCTGCCGTTACCTCATCCCTTACTTTCTCTTTGCTTGTACACTCCGAGGACGGAGTTTGTATTAAGCTTGGGGGAGTTAGTTAGCATGTGTTCTCTCCATCTCAACATTTTTTTCTCCCTTTTGCATTTAGGTTCTTTTTAGTGCTTTTGCATGTTAGGTTTGCATAAAAAAAAACACAAAAATATTTTTTTTCCCACATTTAGGATAGCTTGGTTGCATGCATGATTTGTGGCTAAAAGTGTTCATAACTTGATTGGAAGACCTTCCCTACATTAGACTTGATGGTTTTGGAAGCCCTGTTGTGACTTTAAGTGACTCTTGAGAACGATAACTTTTGGTAGAGTCTCTTTGAAATTAGGCGAGTTGGATGAATGGATTGCCTTGCCCCTTGTGCGACGAATCCCGAAGGAGGGCCAAGAACCTCGTAAGACTCATTCCCAACCCTCACCATTGATCGCCTAACTTGTGACTTGCATTTTAGCTCCCCAAGATTGCATAAGACCGAGCCTTTAGAAGAATGATTTAGGGCGTTTCTTTTTGCTAGAAATAGGAGCTACAAAGCCAAAAGCTTGTATACCGGCATAATTATCCGCTTCTCAACCATCTGAGCCTTTCTATCCTATTTTTGCTTAACCCTCATAATAAGTCATGGCCAAACTTTCCCCAAAGTGGAGTGCATGTCTAGTTTGTGTTGAGTTGAGTTGTTTTGATATTGAGTCTTGGTTGAAAGTTAGTTAATATGCAAGTATTTGCAAAAGTAACAAAAATTTCAAAAGAAATAAAAGAAAGAAAGCTCTTAGTGTTTCATTTGAATTTCTATTGAAAGATTAGAAAGAAAGAGCAATTTGATGAGAAAAATGAAAAATATTCAAAAAGTGAAAGAGTTCAAAAGGTGAAAGAGTCAAAGTGGAAATCAAGGTTATGTGTGAGTTCTTGAATTGAGATTGGTGTTAGGACTAGCTTGGAAGAGTATTTACCCCTAGTTTGTACTCCACTTACCCTTTTTACACCACATTCCTAAACTATCATCCACACCCTTAACCTAGCCCCGTTACAACCTTAACAAAGTCCCTTTTGACTTCTAGATTGGACTTGGTCTGATTTAGTAGTGGCGGGGAGATTTTGTGCAAGTCATGATAATGGTCATCAAAAGTGGTAGAGGCGAGCAATTATGGTTGAGCATCCCTAGGGAGGAGTCAAACTTGGATCTTGGAAGTGGAGAAGAGTGAGAAATCACTCTTGGAAAGCCTTCTTTCAAAAAGACTCGGTTATCGGTGGATTGAGCTCTTAAGTCACTCTTGTGCTTCCTAATCATCATCCCTCTTGTGTTTGGTTGGTCTCCTAAATCTTGCTATGAACTCATTTAGCTTGCATGTCATGTTTGTAACCTTGCATTTAGAGCATATAGGTTAGTTTGTTGCATGTTTCCCTTTTCTTTTTATTCTCTTTTTCTTCTTCTTTCCTTCATTCTCACTCTTGGTTTACTTGAGGACAAGCAAAAGCTAAGCTTGGGGGAGTTTGATAAGTGTGTTTCAAACGTACTTTATGGACTCCTTTTAGCTCATTTTGATCCTCTTTCTCCCTTTCTTCCCTCGTTTCTCCCTTTCCCTTCTATTTCATTCACTTGATCATACTTGATCATAGTGATATTTTGCTAGATTTTTAGTCATTTTTGACCGAATTTCTAGTACATTTGCTTTCACCTTGTTTTGCCATGTTCTTGATATAGGTGAAACTACTAAGATGGCTAGATTTGTAAAGTTGGAAAAGGTAGCAATGAAACAAAACACACATTGATAAATGGTACGCTTGCACCATTCCCCATGTCCGCTCGCAACAAAGGAGCACATTGCACAATGAAATCTTGAACAGAGAACTTCAAATGGACATACTTTCAAACCGCAAATCGGATGAAGGTAATTCCAGTTGGAGGTGAAAGCTCGTTTCGATATCTTTCCAACGACTGGTCATAAGCTTGATTTGGATATAAAACGAAGAAGTTCTGCTCGTTTTAAGTTGAACTGTCCGGTTTGAGGCAGAATGGTGAGGTGCGCCCGCACCTGATTTTGGTGCGGCCGCACCTCTGTTTGGTGCGCCCGCACCTCAACTTGGTGCGCCCGCACCAGTCGTTTCCGGAAAAGGGAGCTCCTGGCTTCATTAAACGAGTTTTTGTTTGATTTCGAAGACTTACGCTTTATTCTAGTTTTCACACAATATTTTAGGGTTTTGTATTAGGAAGAAAAGACTTGAGTTTTCATTGGTAATTGAGATTAGAGATCATAGTTTGTGATTCGATTTACATTCAAGGTACTTTTCATTCAATTCAATTCAAAGTTTTAGTTTTTATTTCATTCTCTTGGTGTTTGTTTATGTTCTGATATTATTTAAGATCTTCATTCTCTTAGTTTATGAATTGCGATTTTCATTAGTTTAATCATTTCTTAATCATGTTTAGCCTTAGATTAGCCATAGATTTTATGTTTAATTGCTTAAACTCCATGATTAGTGAGTATTTCATATCTAGGGTTAGGGTGAAAGTATGAATTAGGGTTTTAAATAGTGTTGATGTGATTGTGATGAATGAAGTTTATGCATTGATCTTGGTGTTTTGAGACCTTAGGATAGATATTGATCACATTTATACTTTGGTATTTTGATTTCAAATGTTCTTAAATCGGATTTTGAACTCTTTTATCATCCCCAAGAATCAACTTAATTTCCATACCAAGATATTGGATGGAAATTAAGGGGATCCTTCATTAGGGGTTTTCCAAACTTATCGAATCTCTTAATCAATTAACTAAAGACCATTCGAGAGAGGATTTAGTTGATAGATTAAGCGATTACTCTTGAGGACCATTCGAGAGAGGACTCAAGTATTTTAGAGGAGAACTAAACCTTGCATAATCGTCTTTGTTGCTTCACAATCGCATTAACAATCATCATCCGTTCTTATTCATACTAGTAGCCTTAACTCTAGTGTCTTTATTTGATATTTAAACTCGTGATTTTTGCTTGTTCTAGCTGTTAGATAGTCTTAATTGTTACCAAACATATTTCAAACCCCAAATTACCTTGCAATTAGGTAGTCTAGACTGGATAGACTCTAATCAATCCCATTTTCCCTGTGGATCGACCCTTGACTTGCCCTTACTATTTCCTTAGTAGTTGCTTGTTAGGATTATAAATATTGTTTGGGAAGCGGTTCTTAGTGCCTGAACGACACACTAAAAACCTCTTATCACCTTCACTAGTAGGGCTGCGCTTTTTTAAAAAAGCGCAGCCCTTCTGTAGGTAAGAAGGGCTGCGCTTTTAAAAAAGCGCAGCCCTACTAAGTGAAGGGCTGCGCTTTTTTAAAAAGCGCAGCCCTTCTGCTTAGTAGGGCTGCGCTTTTTTAAAAAAGCGCAGCCCTTCCTGAAAAAATTTGAAATTTCGGAATCGCGGGCTTTGAAATATTGAGCGGGGATTCGTCAAATATATTATCCCTCATTCTCTCTCCTCTCTCACGTCCCTCATTATTCCTTTCCTCCTTCTCTCTCATCCTCTCTTCTCTCTCATCCTCTCTCAAAAACTCCCATAAACATTTGCGACAAAAACCTTTAAATGATTTGCACTAAACATGGCGACGGAGTCCGATTGCCTATTGTGATACCTTTTCGGAAGCGGAACGAGCCAACGAGTCAAACTCACCGCTACCGTGACGTTTAGGCTTTTTAAGCCATCCGAGTTCGTTTAAGCCTCCAAATACCCATTTTAAGTTTTTCCGAAATTTTTTTTCCCTTAAATTATGTATTTGGGTTTTGTTTTATGTATTTAAACATTATTAGGTTGTAGTTCTTTTATTTTCAGATCTATAATGTTCTTGTATACTTCTCTTTGTTTATATATTTTGATTAATGTTCTTGTATACTTCTCTTTGTTTTGATTAATGTTCTTGTATACTTCTCTTTGTTTATATATTTTGATTAATGTTCTTGTATACTTCTCTTTGTTTTGATTAATGTTCTTGTATACTTCTCTTTTTTTGATTAATGTTCTTGTATACTTCTCTTTGTTTATTTTGATTAATGTTATTCTTGTATACTTCTCTTTGTTTATTTTGATTAATGTTCTTGTATACTTCTCTTTGTATATAATTTCTTGTATTTTCATCTTTGTTTTGATTAATGTTCTTGTATACTTCTTGTATACTTATTGTATACTTCTCTTTGTATATTAGTTTTTGTTCCTTTTTTTCATTTTCGTTTCATTCTTTTTATTGTTTTGGGTTTAGTATTTTCGTTTCGTTTCTCTTCTCTTCTGTTTAATTTCAGAAAATGTGAGATTATGAGTAAAAAAATGTCAAAATTTTTTATTTTTTTTTTATTTTTTTTTGGTAGGAAGGGTTGCGCTAGTTAGGAAAAAGCGCAGCCCTTCTAGCTCAGAAGGGCTGCGCTTTTTCCTCACTAGCGCAGCCCTTCTGGGCTAGAAGGGCTGCGCTTTTTCCTAACTAGCGCAGCCCTTCTAGCTTAAGGGCTGCGCTTTTCTAGCGCAGCCCTACTTAAAAAGTGAAGGGCTGCTACTGAAAGGGCTGCTGTCAAAAAGCGCAGCCCTACATGCCTTTTTTAGCGCAGCCCTTCTTCATTTTTCCACTAGTGATATATTCTCATTTTTTTAAAAATCAGATCTCTTTTTATGATTATTAATTAGTCAAGTTCATTAGGTGATTTAGTTTCGTCATCGAACTCGAAGCATGATTAAAAATAATGAAAGGCCAATGAAAATGAAAATACAGTTATTTTATTAATTAAAAATAAATAGAACAAGGCTGATAAATTTTATAGTCCTAAAGGACATACACTCGGCGGGAAAGGAAATGAAGGAGGTAGGGGAGGAACTCCGCGACTTAACCTAGAAAACTAGCATTAAATGAATATGCCCCGACATTATTTAGGCACTTCCCAAGGGGTTGCCACTGTTGTTGACTTTTGCTGCAGTCGGAATTGGCAATCTCCCGTCTTCAACCATATCCTCTAGATGATTCTTTAAGATCCAACACAGAAATGTTGGGTATCCATTCCCTTAGTGGTACTTGCAGTAGGCATTTGGATCCCACCTCTTGGATCTATTCTCGAGAGCAGGGTCTGGAGTAGGTCGAATAGGCTGAAGTGCTCCCTTTACGTGCAGTCTAGTGAAGGCTTCTTCTAGGGACATGCCTATAGGTGTGAATGTTCTTTGAGACTTTTGATAACCTCTCTTTTCAGCAGCTATAGCATTGATGTCGTTGCTTTTGGAGCTGGAAGGGCTATTGTTACTCTTCTTAAAAAAGTTGTTGTTGTTGGAACCCTTGTTCTTGTTGGCCTGTACCTTTTCTTCAATCAATAGTCCTACCTTATAGAGCTTCGTGAAAGACTTTATGGGTTGGAGCTTGATATGATCCCCTTACTCAAGCTTCAGGTTACGAATCACCAGTCAGACTGATCGTCCTGGGATGGCCTATTATTCATTTTTGCAACTCTTTCCCTCTATATGTTAAGGAATTTGACAAAATCTTCGTTGGAGTTCTTTTTAGTTAATTCCAGCTCACGCAGGCTAATAAGAAGCTGAGTATTGTATTATATTGTTTGTGCAACTCTTCTCTGATGTAGTCCCAGTTGATCAGCTTGGCTTTGTTCAGTGATCTGAACCACTTGGATGGGTGTGCATCCAAGGAAAGACGTAAGCCAATAAGTCCTTGCTCATGCCCTTCAGATCCAGAGAAATGGAAAAATCTCTCATATGGTCAGCTGGGTCTTCGATCCCTTTGAATCCCTTAGTTGAGAATCAATGATGGCATGGCCATGAGCCTGACTCTCGAGTGCAGATTTGACTGGATAAATTGCTCGAGTTTCTTAAACCTCAGTTTTGTCTCGGTCTTATCAAGAGGTGATGGTGGCGAAGGAGTGTCATCTTGCACTTCTTCCTTAGCCAGTTTCTCTCTCAATGCTTTAATCTCTTTGTCTTGTTCCGCAAGACGAGAGTTCGTCAGTTGAAGTTGGGCCATAGTGGCACTGAGCTGTTCATTAGCGTCTCCCATTTCAGATGATGATTAGACGAGTCCGACGATTCGTCTGAGAATGTGAGAATGCGTTTCACGAGTCTAGGAGTAGGTTAACCTTGTATCCTCTTTGTCGGGCGTTCTCAAGTATTAATCTCACGGTCCGTCTTGAACAGATTTCTAATGGACCTCGTATATTATAAGAAATAATGTTTTCTAAATGAGAAATGGAGATGAGAAATGGGAATAAGACAGGAAAATGGGAATGAGAGGTGAGAAACATAAATGGGAAATGATTAGAAAATGGGAATAGAAATAGTTATGGATTTTGGACTAGTATGGACTTGACCATGATGGAGACATGGGCCTAACTATATGCAAATGCAAACATGGACAAGACCGTGCAAGCAAACTGGACTCCACGATTGAGTTTAGGAGAGACTAGACTTTCAACTTACGGGTGAGCAAGCACGCTAGACAATTAGACTTCGAAACTTACATTAGACTAAGCGCGCTAGACTCAAAAATTGCTTATGAACTTATAAAATGCTAAGAACTTACGGGTGAGCAAGTAGGTTAGATATTAAGGAAGGATGGAAAATAATAGAGACCAAACTCTTAACTTAAGCCAAGCAGGCTAGGCAACTAGACTTTGAACTTACGGGTGAGCAAGCAGGCTAGACAACTAGACTTTGAAACTTACATTAAACTAAGCAGGCTAGACTCAAAAATTGCCTTTGTGCATAAGGAATGCTAGACCTTGAACTTACTGGTTAACAAGCAGGCTAAACGTAAAAATTGCCTATGGTCTTAAGGAATGCTAGAACTTTGAACTTATGGGTGAGCAAGCAGGCTAGACACAACAATTGCCTATAGACTTAAGGAATGCTAGACCTTGAACTTATGGGGTGAGCAAACAGGCTAGACACAAAAATGGATATGGACTTAAGGAATGGTAGACCTTGAACTTACGGGTAAGCAAGCAGGCTAGACACAATAATTGCTAATAGACTTAAGGAATGCTAGACCTTGAACATATGTGTGAGCAAGCAGGCTAGAGTTTAAGTGATGAACTTTTATAGTCCTAATACTCGATTTTTATAGTCCGAAGACTGAGTAGGGCTTACATGGAGATGTAAACTAGACCTAGGATATGAATGGACATATAGGTTTGACTTAGACTAGGATTGGACTTAGAATGAAATAGACTGGGATTAGACTTGGACTGGGCTTGACATAGACTAGGTTCCACACAAAGATGCAAATGGGCCTAGATTTTGTCATGGGATAGACTTATATAGGCCTAAGATCGACTCTAATGCTAATGAATGTATGCACTCAAAATAGACGGACCTAATACTAACACAAAATGGACACTAATGCATATGAGCCTAAAATGAAATGCAATCGAATTGGATTGATTTGGATTGAAATCTATTGGATTGGAGGTGTTTAGACTGGGCTTAGAATTTTTTGAAAGGAATCCCTTGTTTTATCTTTTGTTAGGAAAAGATGATGGGTTAATTTTGAAAATATATTTTTTATTGAAATGTCGTGGTATGATGATGATTGGTAAATTATTTCTAAAAAGGTAGAATAGCATTTTTTTTTATTTTAAAAAGTGTAAAATTTTGAAATTGATGAATATGGTATGGTAAGATTGACAGGGATAGTAGGGATGAAACGGGAAGAGGTAAACATGCACAACACTCCTAACTCTACCATGACCACTTTTCTAAAGAAACTCGACCTTGCATGCAATGCAAGGACTGTTTTTTCTTGAATTAGGTGAAACTCCTAAAATGACCACTTTTTTTAGTGCATGCAGATAGATGAACATAAGACCATACATAGGATCGTCCATTATGACGACTAAATCGACAAAAAATGCGCGACACATAGACTGCGTGCCACGCAGCATTGCTGCACTCGGCGCACAACTGCGCGCCTGGCACGGGAGTGGTGCGCCAGGCGCAACTTAATGCGCTTGTTGCACCACTCCCCACACGTTTTTTGGGGATTTAGGTGACGTATTGGGCAATTGTAGATTTTTTATTGTTCGTTAGACGCGATTTTAGGAAGGATGCATAATAATGACAATTTGACAATATAATAACAGACAGAAATTACAATTACAGGCAAATGTTGTATAACGTGGATGCAAAATTTCCAACCTAAAGTCCAGTTCTATGTTCAACTATTGGTCAGGTTTAGGTTAAGGCTGAAAGGGTCCATGACTAAGAGATTGATCCCACACTTCGTACCCCTGCTTAAAGAGGCGGCCACGTGTAAGACACACTCCAGTCTCTAGTCAAGAACAAGAGAACAATGTCATGGTTGGATAGGTTTGCTTATGACTAAGATCCACTACTATCACTCATGAAGCTTTTTTGAAGGACAAAGCGCAAACCCCCCGAGGGTGACTTCACACATAGAACATTTGTTAATGAGGCAAGGGAGATTGCCCTTATGGTGGCTGATCAAAAGCCATGCACATGCAAAACTGTATATTATTTGAAGGCATAAAAAAGAGAATGAACGTATTTTTCAAGTTTAGCCCACTCATTAATTTTTTTTAAAATCCTCCCTTGTGAAGTCGCCAAATTGTAGACGTGTTTTTATTTCGCCTACGCGGGATGAACACGTATTATGTTTGACTACCCCATTGTTAAGGTTTTATTGAAAATTGTTTTACAAGAAGTCGGCAACAATTCTTTTTAGCAAGAATCATAAACCTAATTGGATATGCGAAAATCGTGGGGACAAATTAGGACTTATCCAATGTATATTTTCCCGTTATGACTCCATAGATGGTCAAAATGAACTAAAGATTGAGTTCGGGGGTAAGGGTACAATACAATGAGAAACCATATTGTCCATTGTTGGCCTGTACTAAATATCGATTCATTACAGATTTAATGCCAAAGAATAATCATATAATATTTTACTACACCCTAAAAAATATTAGTCTAAGTTGGTTCACAAAACACATAAAAACACTATATATGTTTTAGTGACAAGTTATTATGCAATCAATTTACTGGAAACCTAGTAGGTTGTCCAAATTAATCTAATTAATATTAGAGAAATTGTTTAGGTCTTGATTAACAAAAATAACATGTGGGTGATAAAAGCAAAAAAGCAGGACAATCATATAATATTCATAGAATAATGAGGCAAGTATGATAATATAAAAAATAAATAAAAAGAAAGATGTTTAGAATATATAGTAGAACGATTCTATATTAAAGATCTACATCAGGTAAGAAACAGTTAGTAACTTCAATACAAAAATAAAGAATTTATTTAAGGACCCTCAGGATTATACTGTGGCTTGGGTCTGCGAGATTCACAACCTTCAGGACGAGCAATCGTGAAGCTTGAAAATCTGAATGTTTGAAAGTGTACATTTGAGTTTGTTTTGCGTAGAGACGTTTGTAAGATATTCGTCGAGTTCGAAGTGTGTTAGTGTGGGAAATTCGTTCTGAAATCTATACAGAAATCAGGCCTATTTATGGGAAAAACAACATTGCGCCACACGCGCCAGCTACACCTGGCGCAACTGACTTGTCAATGGCGTGACGCGGCATGCCTAGTAAAAAGTGTATACGTGGCACGCGTTTTGAAAAAGATAAAAAAATAAATTTCGCGTCTCAGAGAATTGCGCTTAATGCAAGACTCACCATGAAATAGAAGTCTACGTGGCAATTCTGGTGCGCTTGGCACAGGTTGTGCGCTAGGCGCGGCTTACGTGGATGCGCGCGATGCAAGTTTATGATACGTCTTGATAGTTTTTTGATAAAGCCACGTTCTAAAAGATTTTTTTTTTTATCTTTTGACTACATGTATCTGATTTCATAGGATAAAATATGATTTAACTAATTGGGATAAAATAAATAAATTAATTGTCAATTAATTGAGCTTTTCAAAGGAGTGGGCATAAACTGTAATTAATTATCATGAATAATTAATTGGACTTTAAAATAGGATTTTAACACTTTTCGAAATGGTTTTGAATGACTTTTCAGACTGCTCTACCCTTAGGTCAGACCAATTAAGACTACGGTATGTTTCATTATCAGATCCTTAATGGGAAGACACGATTAGCAAAGGAAGAGAAAGTTTTTACATTATAACAGTCGGCCATAGGGTCTACACCGTATTGGAGAGACCCCCCTAGTACATTCTCGGACAAAAAGGAAGTATTATGGACCTTTCCCTTCTTCGTCCAAGACAAGAGAAGACGGTGTTGCAGCCGATGGTCTATCGGCGTGCAGCCCCGCAGACACCTCATCTAATCATTTTTTGAAGGAGTACTGTAAGGAGTTCATACCCATTGAGGGACAATTGGGAGGCCTCTGGATCAACTGGCCAACCCCTGTCCCGGCCAGAATCATGGAGGCCCTTTCCTCCCAAAGGTTAAACTCCCTACAATAGCGTCATTTGATGGAACAACTAATCCTGATGAGCACCTCTCAGCTTATAAGCATCAGATGTATGTCCAAGCGGTGGACGATGCTACATGGTGCAAGAATTTCCCAACTACTTTGAAAAGAGTAGCTCATAAGTTGTTTAACAATCTCCCTCCTAATTCAGTCAACAATTTCACAAAACTGAGTTATCTATTTACCAGTCATCTTGTAGCAAATCGACGAGAACAAAAGACAAGCATGCATTTCGGTAGGGTCATCCAAGGACCACAGGAAGCTCTTCGGAGTTTCGTTAACAGATTTGATCTAGAAGCTTTACATATACAAGATCATAATGCTGGTGTGTCTTTTGACGCCTTTATTAGAGGGCTACAACCAGAAAGTTTTTTGATGTAACACCCCGACAATATAAACTTAGAGAATTATCAAAGTATTATCACCCGTGTGATCTCGTATCGGCTTATTCATATTTTTGCAACGGAAAACATAATAAATAAACTTTATAAATAAAACTTAGTCCATCAAATAAAAAGTCAACTACGAAATTCAAAGTCAAACCCAAAAGTCAAAGTCAACGACAATAGTCAAAGTCAACTATGAAAAGTGTAAAGTCAAATATACCAAATAGTCATCACAAGCTCTCCAATCCCGAACCCATGATGCATCATCTTCAAATCTGTAATGGACGATGCACTATTGATCCTTACATAATGCTCATCAGATGGGTCATCACAGGATCAATAAAACAAATCATGATCAACATACACACAAAGCACGTAATCAAGAAAGCTGAGTACTACATAAGAAATAATAAACAATCCTAACATGATACTAATAAATAATAAGCAGAGATAAATAATAATAAAAAATATTATTACAAAGTTCTTTAACTGAACTAAACTTCACAACTAATAGATTAATTAATTTAGATCGAATAGTAAATGGAACGAGTTGTCTAAACCAAAACCATTCTTTAATCTAGAAGAACAAACATGGACGCAACTCTGTATTCCCCTAACCTACGATATCGAGGAACCTTTAAAATATAGGACACGGTGATCAATCTGGTGCCAAGAAAATCCATGGGATACCACCATGTACTCCAACTCATACTCGTCCAACACTCTAGATGTGCACAAGTCTAAAGCTATTTCTATCTACGTTTCACTTCACATGATTAATAATTTATTCACTTGTTATGACTTACAAGTAGGACAAATAATATAATCAACAAACAATTATAAACTTTCATATATATCTTAGGATTAGATAAGGTGATCAACAAGAACTTAACAACCCAAGATTAATTCCAACTTTAATCCACAACCTTCCTTCATCCGTTGAACCAAGTCAACAACCAACCAACCAACCTTTCATAGGTATAATGATCAACTTACCAAAAAAGGCCCTCGTTCCTCATAAAGTAATTAAATAATTCAAAGGGAACAACATGATTCAATCATGATCTAAACCAACATATATATTAATCCTTGATATGAATTAATATAATAAAGCTCCCAAATCCCATATGCTTGCATCAATCTTCCATACAAACATAATATAGATATCATAACCAACATGCTTCACACAACGACATAAAACATGCAACTCCAACTCAATAGAAATCACATATGAACTAAAAATAGTTCCCTATACATGATACTACATTAATATCGTCCTTAGGACATAATATAAATCCATTCAACACATATGTACGTACCTTGTGTAGACAAATCGAGAGGCCACTTTCACAACCTTAAAAGTCGCCTAAATAGAATTCTCCGCCTAAAACAACCAATATAAATCCACAATCAATGCTTTATAAATTTTCAGTAATAATAAAATTCTTTAAAGTCTTCTTAAAAGTGTTTAAAAAACTTTCCCATCATTAAAAATTAATTAGTAAAACCTTGTAATATAGTACTACTATACTAGTTGTTAAAACTCTTAAAAACTCATGTTTAAAATCAAAAAACTCCATCATCAACACTCTTTTTAAATTTTCAGCAACATATTATATACTAAAACTCCTTTTAAACATACTTAAAATGATAAGAATACTCAATTTAATGAACTATAATATACTAATATGATTTTCCAACTCATAAAACCCTAAAAATCCGTGCTTTGATAATTAAAATCCCAATTCAAACATAATAAGTAAATATGAATTTATATTTATCCATTACATAAATCATATAATCTTAGATTCGTAATTATATCATCCAACTATAAATTGTAAACATAATCATATTAAAACAAATCTTAAAAATACAAACTTTACATTAAAATAACTTGAGGAGGTGACAAAGGGAACTTCAATTCGGTCGTTACAAATCTCCTAATCGTCAAATAAAACCTAACTAAATCACTAAACTAGGTAAAGTGATAAGTGAGGGTCGAAGTTCGCAAGGAATAGCAAGAAGAACAGTAATGTTGCTAATTGTTGCAAGCTAAGTCGAAGATTTAGCAAGATGTTTGGTTTGCTATGAACTAACTAAACTAATTAATTAAGATATTAGGAAGACGCTAAGTGATTAGACAAGAAATTGATTGATAAAAAAATTGGGAGAAGGGGATAAACACCATCCAATCATGATTTAGGAAATAAGAAGGACAAATTATAGAGGAAAGAATCAAGTAACTAATTGAGGTTATTGGCTCTTAAGTAGTTCTAAGCCCTCTCTCAAGGGTGCATAAAACTACCTAAGTCACATAACTAAGCCACTCTTATGGTCTCAAATATGCCACCAAGGGGATAAGCATAATGCCAATTTACAAAATCCTCACTCAAATCTCACTCTCATGAGCAATTAAGCAAGAAAATAGCATAAACGTCAACCTTAATCTCCTTTCTCAATTTGACTAAGGCATCAATCAACAAACATCCATGTAACCAACTAGAATGCAAATAGATAATAATATGCTATTGAGCAATTAAGAAACTCCTAACTTCTTATTCAAACACCCAAATCAATCATGGTTGGGTTTTCACCCCAACCCCCAACTAATTAACTACTCATAATCAGCATAGTCATCATAGTAATACTAATAGAAGAAAAAAAAATCAAGCATGAACAACTAGCTAAAACAATCAACACAAGATCTAACACAAGATTATGTTAAGAAACTAAAATCTAAACATGGATTAAACTAACTAAACAAAATTTAAATAAATAAAAAGATAAAAAGTATAAAAGTAGAGAGAAGAAGTGATATTACTTAAACCATGAAGAAGAAATGGAGATCTTGCATAAAAACCACAATTTTGTCATAATCCAAGCTACAAAACCATGAAAATCTACTTTCTCTTTCTAGAACTTCACTTTCTCTCACTAGATTAAGCTAAAAACTCTCTAAAAATGATTTAGCGGAATAAAAGTTAAATCGTCATTAAGTGGAAAAAAGTATTTATATTATTACAAAAACGGGGCTAAAAACAGCATTTAAAGAAGAAAATGTCGAGAAATTAACAAGGAGCGCCCACTCCTTCTTAAATAGGAGCGCCCGCTCCTTATTAAATAGGAGCGCCCGCTCTTAACAAAGTGAGGTGATGGAGCGGGTTCTCATGGAAAGTTCCTGGGTCGCTCCATCCCTACTGACAACAAGCTGGCTACCAAGCAAATAAGGAGCACCCGCTCCTTTGTATAACGGAGCAGTCGCTCTCTATCAATTGTGCCCAAGGAGCGTTTGCTCAATGGGGGCTCCTTGGTAGCTCCAACTTTCTGCATCCTTCTGCACGTAAAGGAGCACCCACTCCTTTTTCCTTGAGAGCTCTCGCTCCTATGTTCTCCATGATAGGAGCTCCAGCTCCTCGGCAGGTCCCTCCTCGCTCCAAGTTTCTGCCTCATTCTGCCATGTTTTAGAGCTTGGAGGAGTGGCCGCTCCTATTTTACAAGGAGCACATGCTCCTTCCTCGTTTGCTCTTTTTCCTCAAAAAAATCACACTAAACAATAGTGTTATTGATCAAATGGGAGGGGGAAGGAACCATGAAATCCCATCTACCTAGCATGCATCGCTAGAGGATAAAAATAAGAAAAATTAAAGGGAGAAATCGCATTATAATTCAAACTTATCAAGCAAAACTTGCCAAAATATGCACATGAGTGAGACTAAATTCTCACTCATCAGGAGGAAGAAAATTAACTAACAAAGAAGAGGAGGGATGACGAGGGCCACGAGGGAAAGCAATGCTGGCTGCTGCAGGCGGTCCGGTGGGCTGCTGGTGGTGGTCGGCCTGCGGTGACCGACGAATGGCTAGGAGGAGCGAAGGCCAAAGAAGAAGGAGAGGGAGAAAAAGAAAAGAGAGAGAGAAAAAAAGAAAAGGAGAGTGACGAAAATAGGGGAGGAAGAGAGAAAAAAATAAATGTATTTGATGTGTGGGGATTTGTGTAAATAAGGGTATTTATAGATCCCCCCATCAAGGGTCCAATAAGGAGTTGGGCTTTAATAGGATAATTAAATGAGAGTGTTCATAGGAAAAGAAATAAGGTTTGGGATCCTCTAACCCAATATTAAAATGTTTTTAGTTTCACTCCACTAGTTTAGTTATAAAATAATTTTTTCAAAGCATAACTTAATGAACTATTTGATTACTTGAAATCATTAAATCATTCTTTTGACTTTCAAGTAGTCAACCTTTTCAGAAATAAATTATATCAACTCTAAATCATGCAAAAATATATAAATATACATTAAAATATATTTATGGCCTGTTTGGATACAAACATTTCATTTGAAATGCTGTAATTGGACCAGTTCACATGTTTGGCAATTTAAAGTATTTGGAATTGGATTTGGGCCCAATCACCTACACATATTAAATATACCTCATCCCATATCATTTGAAATCCATAGTAAATTACTGTCATTTGAAATCCAAACCTCACTCTTCATCCTCAAAACATCACGATAAAACTCGTTACTCATTTTCTTCTCTTCCATTGGAGATTTTTCGAGCTTTCTCTCTCCTCGTTGTCTGGTTTCACGGTTCTTCGGTTTCTCGTTTTGATTGTCTCCCTCAAGCTCTCTCTCTCCTCAACACATCGCGAGCTTTCTCTCTCCTCTGACATTGCAAAATCTTATTTTTAAGGTTGGTTTCTCAATTCTTAATTTTTTTACCATGAATTTGCTGCGAGATTGTTTATGGTTGAGTTATAAATATTGTTTTAGGTTAGAATGTGTAATTGATTGAAATTTCGATTCTATATATTATTTATCTATATCTTGCGATTAATTAGGGTTTTTTTAGTCATTGCAATTGTTACTGAGTAAATGGCTTATGCATCATCTCTCTGTAGAGCAAGTTTATAGACATGTGGAGAAGCTAAATTTTTATGTCTGCCATGGAATGTTGACATTGATACTTTTTTAAAAATGAGATAATGTTGACAATTAACAATAATGTACAGGTTCTCTAGATTTTGTTGCTAATCATCTCTCAGATGAAGTATTAGAAGTATTGAAATATTTTGGTATACACCAAAAATGTAGTAAAGTGACACAAATCTTAAGAGCATTAACATGGGAATAAAAACATAACCTAAATGCTTCTCTGCCTGCAAATAGAGAGACCAACAAGGAAACCCAGATAGCAGATATAAAAGGAGAAAGGTATTCATGAAGCTTTTTCAAGTTGCTAAGAATTTCAGTTGCTATCATTGGTAATATAATAAAGCAGATCACCAAATAGTTAGTTACTGTTGTATGTACATTGAGGAAAATTTATGCTTATTCCAAATGAAAATTGCCAATCTTTTACCAGTTAGTTTTGTTAATCTGTTGCCAGATATACTATCTGTTTTGATATTTCCTTTTCATATGATTGGAGAATTCGACCTTAGTCCAGTGCTTTGTACTAGATAGTAGATACTAGATAAGCTTATATGCATAGTATC
Organism: Beta vulgaris subsp. vulgaris; assembly: GCF_026745355.1. Lineage (NCBI taxonomy): Eukaryota > Viridiplantae > Streptophyta > Magnoliopsida > Caryophyllales > Amaranthaceae > Beta > Beta vulgaris. The sequence goes on along the minus strand of NC_079206.1, from coordinate 32,983,580 downwards.
TTCCAAAATCAAATCCTATTTCAGAATCGATATGCTATCTGCTAATCAAGTGGTTATAATAAAGCAGATCATCAAATAGTTACTTCATTCACCTAGTGCAATTTACTATATTTACACGAGATTAAGTGCGGCTTCGAAGCTCCCTTAAACTCTTGGTTATTATGTGGTTTTGCATCATATATTCTTTCTTTCTTAATAATTTTTTTTTTCGTGAAAGTGCTTTAGTTTGGTGGTTGGTATATGTTTATGAATAGGTTTATGAATAGGTTTATGCTTCAATATTATATGATACTTGATATGTTACACAGAAATTTGAAAAATGTCGGATGAGGTGAGTATACAAGAGTCAAGGAAACGTGCAAGGGACAACGATGAAGATCTAGAGTTAGTTATCCTAGTTATAGGTTTTATTATAGTAGTTGTGGGGGCAAGGTATGGTCAACGATATAGGGTGAATGAAGTAACATGGAATGAGTGTGAGCGTGCACAAACAAGAGCTACATGGATGAATACTTTGAGGAATAATAGAATATGCCGTGCGCAATTGCGTCTCGACATACGTTGTTTTGAGAAGTTGTGTCATACATTACAATCAAAGGGGGACCTAATGACTACAAGAAATGTCACCATAAAAGAAATAGTTGCATTGTTTCTTCATGTCCTTGCACATGATTTGAAGAATAGAACAATGCAAGCCCTCTTTGCTCGTTCAGGAGAGACTATAAGCCGCCAATTTCATGTGGTTCTTCGATCTATGCTCAAAATAGGAAAGTATTATATCAAGCCAGTTGACCAAGGTATTAGCTATGACGGGGATAACAAGTGGAAGTGGTTTGAGGGAGTTCTTGGAGCTCTTGATGGGACAGACATTGATATGACGGTCCCTGTTGAGGATAGAGCTCGTTATCGAGATAGGAAGGGGGACATTAGCACTAATGTGCTAGCTTCATGTGATCCAAACCTTCGTTTCACATATGTTTTACCTGGTTGGGAAGGATCTGCATTTGACCCTCGTGTTCTTCGTGATGCTCTCCACAGGCCCAATGGTCTAAAAGTACCAAGAAGTAAGAGTTTATAACTTATTATCTTATAATTAGTTAATGACGTATAAAATCCAAAAGGATAATGTTAAATTTCTATGATGCAGATAGATATTTCCTTGTGGATTTGGGCTTTACAAATGGTGAAGGTTTCTTAGCTCCTTACAAAGGTACTCGGTACCACTTGAATTTGTGGCGAGGAAACACTCCCACGAATTACAAAGAGCTTTTTAACTTGCGTCATTCGTCTGCAAGGAATACAATTGAAAGGGCATTTGGACTATTAAAAAAACGTTGGGCTATACTTAGGGATCCTAGTTTCTTTGATAAAAAGACTCAAATTAGAATCATCAATGCTTGTTTCATTCTCCATAATTTCTTAAGGGAGGAAAATATGGAGGAAACAAGACTTATACATGAGGTAGACCAAGACTTACTTGATGCGGAGCCAAATGATGATATAGATGAAGATGATGATTTCATTTCAACCGCCCGGTCAACAAATGAGTGGAATAATTTTAGAGATGATCTTGCTAAGAAAATGTTCGAGGAGTATCAAGTGCGAAGGGTTCAAGCTATTTGAATATGTCCTTGTCCTTTTGTTTTTCTTAATTCTTATCAAAACATCTACTAAGTTGTAATCTTTTGGATCTATTTATATGACTATCTACTTTGTATTCTTACCAAGGTATTTAGTTTCTTTATAGTTCAATTAACTCTCCTAAATACAGGTTTTTCTCTCCCCCCACCCCCGTTATCATAGTTCTTGCTGTGGTTCAATTATCATAGTTCAGTACGAAATGTGTACTCTCAAATTAGTATGGAGGTTATAAATGCATGGTAGAACATATAAATGCATCAATGTACACTATAGTTTCATAGAAGCATATTATATCCTGTACTACTACTACTACTTTTCTCTAAGTCTCGATTTGTGTTTATTAAATACTTCATTTCTCCCTCGTACAAGATATAATGATGAAGTGATCACTTACATTGGGGAAGGTGCATTGTAAGGAACAAACAGAGAGATTATTGTAAGTTCACCTCTGACTAGATCTCACCTTTGTGTGTACGTGTTAAGCAGTAGTAGTAATGTTTAAAGATTTAAAGTATGTAAAAATTAGAATAGTAAACAAGGGGTTTACATGATCATCTGTGTAAAACAAAGTTAGCTTCAAACATTACTGCTTTGATGCTTGCGACAGCCATGAAATTGTCTCTCTCCTGAAAGGCTGAAACAGATGCTGTCACTGTTCTTTCATGTTATGAAATGTTTCTTCCAATGCCATTCCCTTCTGATTTTTATATATGCCCATATGAATTGCTGGAGTAGGCATTATCTTAGACATAATCTTTAGTAAAGTGAAGTGATTTTCATGTAGCTCATTACATAGAATTTAAACCTTTTGAATAGGCTGTTTGTATCATGCTTGAATGTATGAATTCTCCAGTGCAGTCACTCTCAACTCTCAAGGTCAGTCTTGGTCCATAAAAACTGAGCACATACGTCCTTCGTTTCATCCAGACACCTGAACAAACCTTCCAGAATTGCTTCTGTTCCTTCATTCAGAAGGTCTGTGAATGGTATCTGAGGCAATCTGTGAGGCTAATATGCAGATAATTGCTTCTATTATAATTTTCTGCCTTCAAGAAAATGTTTTCTTTTTTAGAATATTATTGCAACTGTGACATTTTTTTTTTGGTAGGAAAGAGAAAAGTTAGAATACTTCATAGTTAACGTTTACTATGTGTTTTGCGATATGTAGGAACAATGAATTCCAAAAGACAAGGCAAAAAACCTATGGGTCCTCCACGTAAACGGGGATATGTTGCGTGGAATCGCCAAATGGATGTGATTCTTACTTCCACATTATATGAGCAAATTAACGAAGGGAACAAGGGTGATGGGGATTTCAAGTCCCAAGCGTATCAAGCCGTGGTGGACAAATTAAGGGTTGAATTGAATATATCTGTGACTGTGGATCATGTTAGGAACCGAATTAGGGTTTGGAAGAGGCACTATGCTACTATTACTGAAATTCGAGCTTATACAAAATTCAAGTGGGATGAAGAAAAGAAGATGGTGGTGATCCCTCTAGAAGAGCTTGATGAATGGAAAAAGTATTGTCAGGTATGTTATGTCTTAATTTTTGTTTTGCAATTCATCTTATTAGTGATTAATATTAGAAACTGTGATAAAGAAAAAGAATGTTTACTAACACTCATAAATTATGTTCTGGCATTCTGTTTATAAGAACAGCTACTGGAAAGTTTACTCTTGTGTTTACTAATGACCTTATATATGGATATTAATGCTTGTTCACTTCTGGTGATCACCTCCTTCACTGATTATATATACTTATGTTAGTTGGACTGTTGGAGTATGATTCATGAAGGGGCTCAAGTTTACTTCTTAAGTAGTTGGTTAAGTTTAATTTGTAATAGCATGTGGAAACAATCCAAGCAAGTTTACAACTTGTTGCTTTAATTTATGTGCTATTATTATTAATTAATATAAACTATCTTGTGGTAAAATATTTTAGCTCAACCAGTGAACCTCTTACCGTGGTACCGAATTATCCTACATTCCAATGTAATTTTATACACTAGTACTGTTCTTATTCCTCCATATAAGCTGAACCAGTACGTTTTGTAGTGAAATGATTATGCAATTTAACTTTTGCTATTGTTTAATGTATAGGAAAATCCTAATGCATCTGGATACTTGAACAAGTGTATTGATAATTGGGACAACATAGTGACTTTGTTTGCTTTGGATAGAGCAACCGGTGATGGGGCTGAGCAACACGAAGAGTCTGCTGCTGCTATGGACACTGATATTGAAGGAGGGAGTACATCGGAGACTTCTTCCGTAGGGTCAAACAAGAAGCTCAAGAGGGATCGTCTTGCGGATGCTGTTAGTAGTTTTGCGGATTCTTTCAAAGAGTATGTGAGTAAAGCGCAAGGCCCTCCGAAACCGAGTTCCCAAGAGATATACGACGTAGTCTCTAGCGTTCTTGGGCTTTCGGGTCAATAAGTGCTTCAAGCTGTCAAGAGGTTTATGAATGGGCCGGTGAATGAGTTCGATATGTTAAAACATCTACCGGAGGAGCAAAAGTTAGACTGGATTTTATTATGTATTAGTGATTAGTAGTTCTATTTTGTTGGTTGTAGGATCGAATTACAATTCCAAACTTTAACTTGGTTTGCCAAACAGTATTTGAATTTGAAATTCAACATTTGAAATTGTACAACAACTTATTGAAATTTGAAATTCCAAATTTGAAATTCTTAAGTTTCCCAAACACTAGACTTGGAATTGAATTCCGGAAATTGGAATTCCGAAATTGAAATGTACTATTTGAAATGAAATATGGGTATCCAAACGCAACCTTATAAAATTCATAAATTTACGTGGAATTACTGTCGATCCCTCTTACAATAAGTTTTGTCCCAAAACTTGACACGAAAACTCACACCTTTTTGAAAGTTTTTAACTTGATTTTCGTTTGAGAAATACTTATGTCACATACACACTTTTACCAACTTAAAAATCACTTGTGTTGCTCATGAACACATTTTCCATGCGGAGAATTTATTTATTTTGCACATGTCAAATCACCAAAATGAGCATAAAAATAAGGTAAAAAGTGCGAATTTCTATCGCATTCAACCCCCCTTAAATAAAACGAGTTATGCCCTCGTAACTCACCTCAAGGAATAACTCAGGATACTTCTTGTTCATTTCATCTTCGGCTTCCCACCTTGCCTTTTCGGAAACATGGTTTGACCAAAGCACTTTCACGATATTTACATCCTTATCGCGTGTACTACGCACCTTTTTATCAAGAATTCTCACAGGCATTTCCTCATATGTGAGGCTACTATGAATCTAGATTCGTTCAGGCTCCAAAACACGGGGTTCATCAGGGATATATCTCTTAAGTTGGAAAATATGAAACACGTCGTGCAGTTTCTTAAACTTAATTGGTAAAGCCAACTTATACGCTACCTTCGCGATTCTTTGCAAAATCTCATATGGGCCAACATATTTAGCACTTAATTTTCCCTTTTTCCCAAATCTCATCACTCCCTTAGTTGGTGATACTTTCAAAAACACTTTATCACCTACTGCGAACTCATCTTCTCTTCGCTTTAAGTCTGCATAACTCTTCTGCCTATCTTGACCAGCTTGAATTCCAGCCTGAATCAACTATATTATCGCTAAAGTCATTCCAACAAATGGGACTTCTACACTTCCTTGCATACAATGCCTCAAAAGGAGTCATCTTGATGCTCGCATGATAACTATTATTGTACGAGAACTCAATGAAGTCCAATTGATCTTCCCAACTACCTTAGAAGTCAATTGTGCACGCTCTTAACATATCTTCCCAAGTCTGGTTAGTTCTTCCAGTCTGACTATCAGCTGTAGGGTGAAAAGGAGTGCCCATTTTCAATGTTGTCCTAAGATTCAATTTGAACTTTTACCAAAATTTCGAAAAGAATCTCGAATCATGATATGAAATTATATCTGTTGGGACCCTATTTAATCTAACTACATGCTATATATATGTCTTCACCAGTTGCTTCTTCTTCTTCTATGTCTCTTTGATTGAAATGAACACGACAGACTTTGTCAGGCAGTCCACAATAACCGAAATGGTATCGTTGTCGTTTCTCGTCTCCGGTAAAGCAGACACAAAATCCATTGAGATAGAATCCCACTTCCATCCAGGAACCTCTAAGGATTGAACCTTCCCCATTGGTCTCGTATGATCTATTTTCCTTTTTTGACAGGCTAGACACTTAGACTCAAATTCAGCGACCTCAAGCTTCATATTTAGCCACCAATAGATCTCCTTAAGATCATAATACAACTTGTCACCCTCAGGGTGCACGGAATATGGAGTATTATGCCCTTCATCCATAAGTCGGTCTCTTAAGCTCATTACAGTTTTGTGGTACACACCACTGGCCCTTGAACCTCAAACTTCCATCATCGTGAATCTTAAAGTCGACTTCCTTACCGTGATTCATTTTCTCCTTCATCTTATCTAGGTGCTTATCTTCAACTTGACCCTCTTTGATCTCGTTGAAAACTGACAACCCCAATGATAAAGCACTCAATCTTGCCTCGATCTCCCTAGGATTTAAAATTTCTAGGCTAAGCCTTTGCATATCTCGACACAATTGCGCAGGAACTACCAAGGCATTCATGCTATGGCTCGACTTCCTACTCAAAGGATCGGCAACTACATCCGCCTTCCCTTCATGGTACTGGATATCTAGGTCATAATCCTTGATCAACTCTAACCATCTCCTTTGTCTCATATTGAGATCTTTCTGGGTGAAAATGTACTTCAAGCTCTTATGGTCGGTAAAGATCTTCCAGGTTGCCCCATAAAGATAATGTCTCCAAATTGTTAAGGCAAACACGATAGTTGTAACACCCCGATAATTCTCTCTTTTTCAAAAATACTTTTCAAATATAAAACTAAAGAATCATCAAAGCATTATCGCCCGTGTGATAACATATCGGCTTATTTAGAATTTTATAGCGAAAAACATATAATTAACTTTAGAGTTGAAATAAAATAAACAACAAAGTAACTCTAAAACCAAACAACATTGTTAACTTTAATTTCAAACCAAACTTAAATATAAATATATCTACGATAAAACTATAAATATATCAATATGCTACACAAGCTCTCCATTCCCAAAATCCCATGATGCATCATCTGCACACTCGTAGATGTCAATGCACTAGAGAATCTGCTCACCAAGAATGGGTCATCACAGGATCAATAAGGCAAAACCATGATCAACACATACAAACAAAGCACATAGTCAGCAAAGTTGAGTACTACATAATAATAAATAAACATTCCTAACATGATACTAATAAATATTAAGCAGGGATAAATAACAACATAACAATCTGCATATAACTTTCACTGAACTAAACTTTAAAAACGTTTTTATTACTTTAATGGAATAGTCATTGGACCAAGTTGTCTAACTAAAAATTAGCCTTCACCTAGGAAGACGAAGTACGGGCGCGACTCCGTATTCCAAATGACCTACGATATCGAGGAACCTTTTAAATAAGAATCGTTATCAATCCGATTCTCAGAAAAAGTCATGGCACGCTCATCATGTACCCCAACTCCTGATTGTCCAACTTCAAACGTGCACCAGTCTAAAGTTTATCACTATCCAAGTTTCACTTTACATGATTTACCAATTATTACTTGTTATGACACACAAGCAATACATATAATATATAATCAAACATTCACAACTTTATTTCTTTTATCTTAGGATTAAATAAGTGATCATACAACTTACAACCCAAGATTAATTCATTCTATATTCTAATCCTTCTTATTTGTTGAACCTAGCCAACAACCTACTTACCTTTCAAAGGTATAAATTATCAACTTACCAAATAAGGCCCACAATCCTCATAGAGTAGTGAAAATAATAATATAAGGGAACACATGATTCAATCATGATCCAAACTAATAAATATCTTAATCCCCCCATGTTAATTAATAAATAAGGTTCCCAACCAACATACTTGCATCAATCTTCATACAAACATGATATAAATCTCATAATTAAATCTCATACTTAACATGTTCACACACAGGCATAGAACATGTAAAATCCAATCATATACCAATTATATATGAACTCGCAAGGTTCCTATACATGATACTACATAACTTTCCTTCCTAAAATCATGATACTACATTAAACAACACATAGGTATGTACGTACCTTGTGTAGACAAATTGATAGGCCACTTTAACAATTTTAGAAGTCGCCTACAGAGAAATCTTCGCCTAAAACAACCAATATAATTTTTAATCAGTACTCCAACTAAATTCCAATAACTTTAAAATACTTTAAATCTCCTTTGAAAATATTTAATAGTTGTTTTTATCATTAAAACTTCAATTACTTATACTTCCTAGCATAGTACTACTATACTAGTCATTAAAATCCATAAAACTCCATTAAAAACAACCTTTCTAAAATTTCAGCAACTTATAATTTATTAAAACTCCCTTTAAACATACATAAACATGCTTAGATTCATAAGTTTAATCAACTTCATAGTTTATAGCATGTTGCTATGATTTTCCAATCTTTAACACTCTAAAAGTCCATGCTTTGATAATTAAAATCCCAATTTAAACATAATAATCAAAATATGAATTTTTATTCTTTCAATACATAAATTATATAATCATAGATTCATCATTAAAACAGTGAATCAAAGCTTCTAATCATAATTAGTACTAAAACAAAACATAAAAACATAATCTTTAATCAAAACTTGTGGAAAAAGAAAAGTAATCAAACCAACACAAGAAGAAAGAACAAAAGGAAGGAGCACCAGCCAAGGACAACAGCAACGACGCAGCACGTGGTCGGCGGTGGTGGTATGGAGTTGGAGAATTTCTCGTTGAAGAAGAAAGTGTTTCTTGGAAGAGAAGAAAGTAAACAAGAGAAGGAAAAACATGAAGGAGAGGAAAAGACTAGGAGGTGGCCGACTTTTGTGAGAGGGAAAGAAAATTTGTGTGGGTAAAATATTTGGGTTCAAGATATTTATAGTTATGTTTTCCTTTTGGGCTTAGAAAAAGGCAATTGAGTTTTAAGTAGAGTTGAAGGATGAATATGATTGATGAATAAATCCTAACATCATTAGAAGTCCCTTTTCCTAGTCCAATTAGTATTTGGATTCCTCAAGCCCATTTAAATTCCTTTTTCAAATCAAAATAGCATTTTTAAATATTTTTCAAAGCATGCCTTAACAAAATATTTTAACTTCCTTAAATCCTTAAAATAATTTCTTTGACTTTCAATATTGTCAACCTTCTAAATGAATAAATAATTTTAAACTAAATTATATATATATATATATATATATATATATATATATATATATATATATATAATATATATATATATATATATATATATATATATATACAAGAATATATTTATAAAATCCATAAATTTATGGGGGAGCACAATAGCAACTAAATCTAAATCATGGGTAGGGTAATTAGCCTCATACGGTTTCAACTAATGTGATGCATAAGCGGTCATCTTCCTATTCTGCTGCAAAACACATCCCAAACCATTCTTTGAAACATCACTATACACCTCAAATCCCTCATTTCCATCAGGAAGGGTCAAAACAGGCGCAGAGGTTAAACGCTCCTTTAAAATCTGGAAAGCTTCCTCGCACTTCTCACTCAAATCAAATTTTGACTCTTTATTCATCAAATCGGTCATTGGCTTCAGTATCTTTGAGAAATGTCTCACAAATCTCCTATAATAGCCAGCTAGACCTAGAAAACTCCTGATATCTGACACATTATTTATAGTAGGCCACTCACTAACAGCTTGAATCTTAGCCGGATCTATAGAGACTCCTTCTTTAGACACATAGTGACCCAAAAATGCTACTTTCTCTAAACAAAACTCGCACATAGAGAACTTGGCATACAATTGATTCTTTCTAAGCGTCTCCAATATAATCCTCAAGTGCTCATCATGCTCTTCTTCACTTTTTGAATAAATCATAATATCATCAATGAACTTATAAAAGAACTCATGGAATATACTATTCATCAAATCCATAAATATGGCTGGAGCATAGGTCAATCCAAATGACATTACAGTGAACTCATAATGACCATAACGTGTCCTAAACGTAGTCTTAGGTATATCCTTATCTGCTACCCTCAACTAGTGATACCCCGAACGCAAATCAATCTCCGAGAACATGTTTGCCCCATTAAACTGGTCAAATAGGTCATCATTCCTAGGGAAACTTGTTCTTAATGGCTACATTGTTCAACTCCCTATAGTCGATGCACAATCTCATACTCCCATATTTCTTCTTCACAAACAACATAGGAGCTCCCCAAGGCGACACACTAGGCCTAATATAACCCTTATCTACCAGCTCTTCTAACTGCATCTTCAACTCACTCATCTCAGAAGGTGCCATTCTATAAAGTGCCTTCGATATAGGTGTGGTTCCAGAAACTAAGTCTATGGTGAACTCAAAAGCTATAGTAGGCGGCATCCCCAAAATCTCACTCAAAACATCCATAAACTCATTCATGATTGGAACATCGTCGATCTTCAATCCAACCTCTTTACTCATACCATGCACCCTATAGAAAAATAGCTTACACCTCTGCTTCATCAACTTCTTCACTTGGATTGCAGAAAAAACCCCAAGTTCTTAGGCTTCCCAAAACGTCGATACGAAGTCAACTTTCCCAAACGGCTTCTCAACACTACTATTTGAGCTTCACAGTCTATTTTGGCCTTGTAGAAACCCAATGAATTCATCCTAAGAATAACATATAAGTCTCCCAAATTGAATTCTATAAAACTAGAAGGAAATACACTCTCCCCTATCTTCAGTCGCAAATCTTTAAACAACTTGGTGCACATATAACCTCTCCAATAGGTATATTGATAGGTAAATCAATCACCTTAAAATCTACCAATCCCAGACTCTACGAAACAAACGAATAAGTCAACCCAGAATCAAATAACGCTTTCACGAGAACAGTCAATTGAAAAAGTATCGAAATCTACGTCGGTAGATCGTTTAGCTTCATTGTGACTCACGAATAGTTTACCCGGAGCCTTATTTTGGTTGTTGTTCTCATCAGTTAGGCTTAATGTAGCTTCCTTGATTGTTCTGTGACCCTACAGGCTTAGAACCTTGATTTCTTGACTGGTCGAACCCAAATCTGGTTACCACTCCCATTACCATTTTGCTCTTTCTTTTGCTTGGTGAAACACTCATACTCCCTATGCGCCTTCTTCTAGCAGTAGTTACAAGTTACTAGGTCTCCATTGTAGTCTCTACCAGGGTGGTTCATACTGCACCTCTTACAATGGTAAACCCTCTCAGACTGGCCCTTATGGTTGTAGTCCTAACCATTTCTTTCTTGAAAATTCCCATTCCCATATATGCTCTTCTTGAAATTCCCTTGATTTCCTCCAGCATTGAAATCCTTTATCTTCTCACCTACTACAACATTCTTCTTATCACACCTCGATTGAAGACCATTAGAGGTGTTCAACGGGCTAGGGTCCGTTTTCAGCCCTCACTCAGCCCGTTCATAAAAGGGCTGGGCTCAAAATGGGTCGGATGGAAAATGGGTTATAATAAAAATGAAAAGGGTTGGGTTTTAAATGGGTTGTATTAAAAAATAAATGGGTTGTACTAAAAAATAAAAGGGCTAGGTTTAATCATGTTATTCTCTCTCCTTTCCATTACCGCGTTCTGTTATTTTTTTCCCCAAAATTAAACCCTAAAAAATTTTGCCCCAAATTTCCCCCAAAATCATAAACCCTAAAATTCTTTCTCCTCTTCTTTTCTCCGATTTTTTTCGTTCCCCCATTTTCTGTAACTCTAACCCTAAATTAAAACCGTAAGAAGCTTAAATTTTGAGGGAAACAAAGCTGGAGAACAGATGAATCAAAACTTTTAAAAATACTATTGATTGCGACGAAATACGACAAGTTTGTGTTCTTTGGGATCATTGACCATAGAGAGAAACTATTCTTATGAAGATTAAAATGAATCAGAAAACCTGAATTTCTATTTTTTGCCATCAAGGGTACGTACATCTCATTTGTTGTTTATAATTTAAGTTTGAATTAACTAATTATCGGCTTAAGCTTTTTTTTTTTTTTGCAAATAATTTTATCGTTTTGGCTGTAGAATGTGTTGTTCGGATTTTCCTCACAAAAAGTAATCGAGGACAATGTTCTTAATCAGTAATGTATCCATGGATTTTAAACTTCCAAATTCGGTGTTTTTGAAAGGGTATAGCTTTGTGTTTTTCTTTGTGGAATTATGCCTACTACATGTTCGATGAAATTACACTAGTTTTGCTCTGTCCAGTTTCATGATATTGGTATTGAACACTAAAAAGGGTATAGCTTCAAAATTTGAGACAGTGGAGACAATGAAGACACTGAAAAAGGCTGCTTAAGGGCTTTCAAAATGGTGAAAGAAGGGTCAGACAACAAAGAATTGCGCTATTTGAAAATTGAGATTCAAGCTCTTTTCTTTTTTGCACTGAGGTGTGCCAAAGATATGTTGAAAGAAGGGTCTGACAACAAAGAATTGCTAGACAAGATCATTGAAAAGATCAAAGCACTAAATTTCACATTCGAACCTACTATTGGCTTGATTATACCTAGTTGAACAATATAAATCGCTATCGAACAGAATAATACTCTCATACTGCTCTAAACAAGTTTATCTCTGTAATGTAAATTTAGACTATTTTATCCTAATTTGTATGATATTTTCACTATTCAAAAGTGGGTGTTTATGTAGGGATATGGATACATGACTACATCTTGGTTTGAATGTGCATTTGATAGGCACTCTTTAAAACTAAAGTGATAACTTCTGAAATGAAATATGTTAAATGGGTCGGTCCGGCACTCCGGCTGGGCTTAAAGGAACCTGATCCAGCCAGGTCCGTTTAATTTATATAGTGGGCCCGGCTCGGCCTGAAACCGGCCCGTTGGGCACCTCAAAAGACCATAAATATGGGCTGCTCTTCCATACACAATGTCTATAGATGAAAAAGTTTCACCACCTAACCCTAACTGGATTTCCTCAGTTAAACCTTGCTCAAAAGTTTTGAGCCTTTAACTCATCAGTGGCTACTGACTCAGGTGCAAACCTCGAAAATGCTATGAACTTACTATAGTACTTAGAGATGGTCATGCATCCCATCCAAAGGTCGATATATTCCTGGGCCTTCTGTTTCCTCATAAAAGTAGGGTAAAACTTTCCTTTTAAAACAGTATCAAAGGAATCCCAATTAAATCCCTCAACAACATTCAGTCTAGCCCTATTTTTTCTCCACCACAAATCAGCCTCATCTTTCATATACAATACAAATTGACTTACTCTCAAACCCTCTGGATAGTTCACACCCCCTAAAAATCTTTTCAAACTTAATCCAACTATTTAAGAAGGTAGGATCAGCTTGCCCCTTAAAGTATGGTGGCTTAACTTTGGCTAGTCTCTCAAACATGTCCCCAGCAGAATCGGGATGCTCAGCTCCTTCTTGAGTCAGTTTCTCCGCCAATAGGTGGATAGCAGAAGTTATATCATTACCGTTGTTAGCCATTCTACTACGTGACTTGATATTAACTTAACTCTACTTTAGGTTTCGATACACAACTTACATGTCATTCTTTAGGAAGGCAACATTTGATTTGACCATACAAGATCGCATCATTGTATAATTCTGCATGAAGTAATCATAATACCACATAATAACTTATAATCAATCATATAATCATTCATGAATTATATTCACATCAAGAATAAACACATGTGAGGGTCAATTAAAATTCAATCATAACAAATAAATAAAAATATTCTCATTCACGTCCTATTTTTTTTTCTTTTGCTCACTTGGATAATTAAATATTTGTTTTTTATTGCTCAAAAGATGCTACTAACATTTTTTCCAATCCATAATATTGAAATCTTCCTAAATAAATTAAAGATACTAAGAAATAAATTTAAACCATTGCTTGACTAATTATCCAACATTTATTCTCAAAGCATAAATACATAGGTAAGTAATCTAGAGAGATACATTATCAATCCTGTCCTTAATTTCATTGTATTTTTCTGGAGTGAAAAATTCATCTTCAAAATCTTCAACGTACTCAGTGTTATAGTAGTAGCATCTTCTAGTCCTAGTAGATCTTCGTATCTTCTTAGGCTAAGGCTCATCCTCTTTTGACTCAAAATCAATCTTAGATCCCATAACAACATGGTAGATGTTCATCCTGGTCCGTCCTCTAGCACAATCAAACTCATGAAGAACCTCATCATCACTGTGTGGCATACCTACTGTTAGGATCCTACGCATGATGACTTCTATGCTAGTGTAGCTATCACAGTCAGACTCATATCCTCCATCATCCTTATCATCACTTAGTACAATAGGGTTGTAGTAGCTTCCTACTCTAGTAGTTTCCCTATTAGTCATATTTCTAGGTCCGTTTACTTAAGCACACACCATCTATGAATAAATGATACCTCACTTAGTGTATAATCCCAACAATAAACAATAAGAAAAACAACAATAATAAAGCATATGAATAACATAAACAGATAGCAGGGAAGAATATAATCATATTTAACTAACTATTTAATCCAGACATATTTTTTTTTTTGGGGGTGGGGGGGGGGGGATTTAATGCAGACATATAATATTTTTATCCTAGATGCCCTTCCTTTACTACCCATCTCTCACAAAATAATAATGAAATCAAAATAAACTAGAAGTATTAAAATAAATAAATAAATAGTTAATATATAAGTTTCGAATATACAAAAGAAACAAAAAAGAAGTTGGAATTTCGATTCAAAAAAAAATAAAAATAGGACACGGTGATCAATCCGGTCCCAATAAAAGCCATGAGCTACCACCATATACTCCAACTCATACTTGTCCAACACTTCAGACATGAACAATTCTAAAGCTATTGCTATCCACATTTCACTTTACATGATTAATAATTTATTCACTTGTTATGACTTACAAGTAGGACAAATAATATAAACAACAAACAATTATAAACTTTCATTTTTATCTTAGGATTCGATAAGGTAATCAACAATAACTTAACAACCCAAGATTAATTCCATCTTTAATCCACAATTTTCTGTTATCCGTTGACCTGAATCAACAACCAACCAACCTTCCATAGGTATAATGATCAATTTACCAAATAAGGCCCTCAGTCCTCATAAAGTAATCAAATAATTCAAAGGGAACAAGATGATTCAATCATGATCCAGACCAACATATATATTAATCCCTCATATAAATAATAAAATAAAGTTCTCAAATCCCATATGCTTGCATCAATCTTCCATACAAACATACTATAAATATCATAACCAACATGTTTCACACAACAGCATAAAACATGCAACTCCAACTTAATAGAATTCACATATGAACTAAAAAAAGTTCCCTATACATGATATTAAATAAATCTCGTCCTTAGGACATGATATTAATGCATTCATCACATAGGTATTTACGTACCTTGTTTAGACAAATCGAGAGGCCACTTTCACAACCCTAAAAGTCGCCTAAAGAGAATTCTCCGCCTAAAACAACCCACATAAATCCACAATAATCAATACTTTATAAATTTACGGCACTACTAAAATACTTCAAACCCTTATTAAAAGTGCTTAAAAACCTTTCCCATCATTAAAACTTAATTACTAAAACCTCCTAGTATAGTATTACTAGACTAGTTGTTAAAACTCTAAAAAACTCAAGTTTAAATCACTAGTAGAAAAAAGCAGTAGGGCTGCGCTGAAAATGGCATGTAGGGCTGCGCTTTTTGAGGGCAGCCCTTTCCATCGCAGCCCTTCACTATTCAAGTAGGTCTGCGCTAGTAAAGCGCAGCCCTTCCTAGCTGGAAGGGCTGCGCCTTCTTCACTAGCGCAACCCTTCTAAGTTTAGAAGGGCAGCCCTTCTAAGAAGAAGGGCTGCGCTAGTGAAGAACTAGCGCAACCCTTCACTAATTTTTTTTTTTTGCGTGCACACAGCCTGCACATACACAGCAGCACAGCCTGCACACACACAGCAGCCCCACCCCCACCCAAAACCTCCCTTGGACAAAAAAAAATTGCAAATTGCAATACGATAATATATGACAAGTGGAGAAAGGTAATAATTAACTTCAAATATATTAATTTTAATAATGTAAAAAGTGTACATAGGATTGATAGAAACTAGTACATTGTTGGAGCTAAATCTCATCCTATGCAATCATCGGTAATGTGGGACGCCAACTTATCCCGAACTTCGTCAATTTCTTCTTTGGTGAAGTTCCTCAAACGTGGTATGGAATTCGTATAAACCTTGCAAAACAACCAAGGAATAAACACATATAGAAAAATTCAATCATTTTACCGTAGTTGGTAATTCTAAAAATGACATATACCTTCCCGAAATGGAATCAAAATCAAATGCAAGCCTAAAAGTCTACACACTAGTTATAATATATCTCATATAATCATGTTCAAAGAAAAGTTGGGGTTAAATGACTTAATAAGTACATTTTGGGAGCGAAAAAGCCAAAATAGGCCGGAAATGGCCTTTTTGTTCCCGAAATGCAACCAACAACAAATGCAAGCCTAAGAATCTACATACTAGTTATATTATGCCTCATATAATCATATTCAAAGAGAATTTGGGGTTAAATCACTTCATAAGTACATTTTGGGAGCGAAAAAGCCAAAATAGGCCAAAATAGGCCGGAAATGGCCTTTTCGTTCCCGAAATGCAACCAACAACAAATGGAAGCCTAAGAATCTACATACTAGTTATATTATGCCTCATATAATCATGTTCAAAGAGAATTTGGGGTTAAATCACTTCATAAGTACATTTTGGGAGCGAAAAGGCCAAAATATGCCAAAAAAGGCCGGAAATGGCCTTTTCGTTCCCGAAATGCAACCAACAACAAATTAAAACCTAAGAATCTACATACTAGTTATAATATGCCTCATATAATCATGTTCAAAGAGAATTTGGGGTTAAATCACTTCAGAAGTACATTTTGGGAACGAAAAGGCCAAAATAGGCCGGAAATGGCCTTTTCGTTTCCGAAATGCAACCAACAACAAATTAAAACCTAATAATCTACATACTAGTAATAATATGCCTCATATAATCATTTTCAAAGAGAATTTGGGGTTAAATCACTTCATAAGTACATTTTGGGAGCGAAAAGGCCAAAATATGCCAAAAAAGGCCGGAAATGGCCTTTTCGTTCCCGAAATGCAACCAACAACAAATTAAACCTAAGAATCTACATACTAGTTATAATATGCCTCATATAATCATGTTCAAAGAGAATTTGGGGTTAAATCACTTCAGAAGTACATTTTGGGAACGAAAAGGCCAAAATAGGCCGGAAATGGCCTTTTCGTTTCCGAAATGCAACCAACAACAAATTAAACCTAAGAATCTACATACTAGTTATAATATGCCTCATATAATCATGTTCAAAGAGAATTTGGGGTTAAATCACTTCAGAAGTACATTTTGGGAACGAAAAGGCCAAAATTGGCCGGAAATGGCCTTTTCGTTTCCGAAATGCAACCAACAACAAATTAAAACTAATAATCTACATACTAGTTATAATATGCTCATATAATCATGTTCAAAGAGAATTTGGGGTTAAATCACTTCATAAGTACATTTTGGGAGCGAAAAGGCCAAAATAGGCCAAAATAGGCCGGAAATGGCCTTTTCGTTCCCGAAATGCAACCAACAACAAATTAAAACCTAAGAATCTACATACTAGTTATAATATGCCTCATATAATCATGTTCAAAGAGAATTTGAGGTTAAATCACTTCATAACTACATTTTGGGAGCGAAAACGCCAAAATAGGCCAAAATAGGCCGGAAATGGCCTTTTCGTTCCCGAAATGCAACCAACAACAAATTAAAGCCTAAGAATCTACATACTAGTTATAATATGCCTCATATAATCATGTTGAAAGAGAATTTGAGGTTAAATCACTTCATAACGACATTTTGGGAGCGAAAAGGCCAAAATAGGCCGGAAATGGCCTTTTCGTTCCCGAAATGCAACCAACAACAAATTAAAGCCTAAAAATCTACATACTAGTTACATTATACATCATATAATCATGTTCAAAGAAAACTTGGGGTTAAATCACTTCATAAGTACATTTTGGGAGCGAAAAGACCAAAATAGTTACAAATTGGAGAAATTACACAGACCTGAGTTTATGTCTCATGATTTATTGAGCTTCCGCCTTTTCTTAGGATCCTCAAGTACATGTATCCCTTCCGTGTGATCTACACGCATATAATTCTCCGACATATTTACATCATCTTCCACAGAATTTCAGGATAGGTAAAGGGGGGAGGTCCTCAAATGCATCATATTCTTCCTCATTATCAACATCACCAATACGAGGATACTCCTTTTACCAGGTACAACAATTGACCACTTATGATCAGCAGGATCAGTTACAAAAAATACTTGCTTGACTTGTGATGCAATTACAAATGGCTCCTCAGTTTCACGTAGACGACTAAGGTCAACAAGGGTGAAACCGCAAGGATCATCGTTTCTTACACAACGTCGATTATTGTCAACCCACGTGCAACAAAGAGGCAAATATTAAAAGTACAGTAGTCCAGCTCCCAGATTTCTTGTATTCGCCCATAATAGTTCTTTCAGCATGTACAGGCGACTTATCTTTCGAGCTTGCATATTGTGTAGACGACGCCACAAGTGAAACACCACTATTTTGTTCGATCTTGACTTGAGATCTTGACGTTCAGTCCAAAACGTATACCCATTAATATCATAACCCTCATAAGAGCGTACAGCTTCACGAGGACCAAATGCTAACCACTTGACTGTTTCAGGAACACTTTCATCCAAATCATTGAGTACTCGTTTATGAAACCAATCAATGAAAGTCTTGTTATGCATTTGCGTCAATGCCCTCACTCCTTTTCCAGGATTGCTAACACGTAATTCCTCCATATGTTCACTTAAATAAGGATGGACATCTGGTACGTGATGCAATACAAATAAGTGAGCTTGTTTACGCTTTTCTACGGAAGGTGTGATCAATTTTGAACCAATTGTACCCTTGCCCTCAAGTCTGCCCTCGTGTCGGGATGTCGGAAGTCCAACAGGATCAACACTAGCAAAATACTCAGCCACAAAATTACTGATCTCTTCACCCACAATCCCTTGAATTATACTACCTTCTGGTTGTGCAGGATTACGAACTTTATCTCTCAAAAGGATAGCACCACCTCAAAAACACTGGACCACACAGCTTAATTTCTCGAACTAGATGGACAATGAGATGGACCATAATGTCAAAGAATGCGGGGGGGGAAATACATCTCAAATTTGCATAGAGTTTCAACTACTCTAGACTGCAAGGAATCGAGGGTCGACGGGTCTAGGACTTTGCTGCAGATTGAATGAAAAAATGAACACAGTTCTGTAATGGTGTGCCTCACATGCTTTGGAAGTATCCCACGAATTGCAATCGGTAAGAATACTTGCATCATGACATGACAATCGTGCGATTTCATACTCGATAACTTCAACTCACCATTTAAAGTAACAAAGCTTCATATTCGATGAGTAGCCAGTAGGGACCTTAATGCCATACAATGACTCGCAAAAAATCCGTTTCTCTGCACGCGACATCGTGTAGCAAGCTGGTGGCAAATAATTCTTCTCCGAATCCTCCACCTTTTTACTTTTCTGAGTTTCATCATCAACACTTTCCTCCCCTCTTTTCTTCTTCCTTCGTCCCTTTTCTGAGCCCACAACTCTGGTCGAATCCCCTCTTTTTCCAAGTAAATCGTGACGCCTTAACATCTTTTGTCTTGCCCGGAATATTCATAAGTGTCGCGATAATAGCTTCACAAACATTCTTCTCTATGTGCATGACATCCAAACAATGTCTGACCTTTAGATCTTTCCAATATGGGAGTTTCCAAAAAATGGACTGTTTTTTCCATAATCCTGTAGGTCTATCAACCTCACTAGCAGGTTTACCAAAGACTGTTTCAATGCCCTTCACCTGATTATAAACTTCAGTACCAGTTAATGGTCTATGAGCAACTTCTCCTCAACCGTCCCATCGAATGCCTTCTTCTTAAACCGATAGGGATGGTCGCGGCTTAGGAGCCTTCGTGTGCGCATATACACATGTTTGCAGCCCTTAAGGTGTGTAGATTTCATGTCATCTAAACAAATCGGGCAAGGTTGTTTTCCTTTAGTCTTATACCCAGATAAGTTCCCATAAGCTGGATAATCGTTCATAGTACAAAAAAGCATGGCACGCAGAGTGAACATCTCATTAGCATACGCATCAAATACTAACACTCCTTCGTTCCACATCTTCTGTAAATCTTCAACAAGCGGCTGAAGGTATACATCTATGTCATTTCCAGGTTGTTTGGGCCCCGATATAAGAAGCGACAACATCATGTACTTGCGTTTCATGCACAACCAAGGAGGCAAGTTGTAAACCACTAAAACTACTGGCCATGTGCTATGCTGCGAGCTGAGATTGCCAAAAGGGTTCATGCCATCCGTACATAATCCAAGCCTCAGATTCCTATCCTCATTACCAAATGACTTATGCACCCTGTCGATAGTTTTCCACTCAGGCGAATCAGCCGGATGCTTGAGCAGACCGTCTTTCTTCCTACGATCTGCATGCCACCTCAAATTCTTCGCATCTCCTTTAATTGAGAACATGCGCTTAAATCTAGGTATTATGGGTAGATACCACAACACCTTGGCTGGTGGTCCTTCACTACCTCCAGCTCCTTCACGCTTGTACCTCGACAATCCACAACGTGGACACTCATGTAAATGCTCATACTCATTACGATAAAGCACACAATCGTTAGGACAAGCATGTATCCGCTCGTACTCTAAACCCAAAGGACACATCAACTTCTTCGCATAATAGTACGACTTTGGCAGTTCATTTCCTTCAGGGAGCATCTCAGCTAAAACTTCCAACAACGATGTGAAACTAGAGTCCGTCCAACCAGCGTTCGACTTAATGTTGAACAGTGTTACCACCGCGGAAAGTTTGGTGTACTTTGTACAACCTGGATACAACGGCTTTTCAGCAGCCTTAGACATAGACTCAAAAATACGAGGTCGTCTACACGACTGATCTTCAACCTCGTGTATCATCTCGTCTACCCGATCCCTATCATCATCTCCAAATTCATCATCCAAATTCTCATCCCCTAACTCATCATCATCCTTCTTTTTTTCTTCACATACATCATTCTTTAATCCAGAGCTTCCCATATACCTCCCCTGCTCACCATGCCAAATCCATACGTGGTATTGAGGCCTAAACCCACGGCGAAAGACATGCTCCCTAACCACATGTATACTACTAACCTTGCTCACATTTCTACAATCCAAACAAGGACAATAAAAGTCGACTGCTCCAGAGGATGTTTGATATTCTAATGCACTTCTACAGAATTCCAGACCCCATTCACAAACTCAATCGATTCACGACTACCATACATCCAAGTACGATCCATCTCATTCAAGAAGACCACCTCTAATAATTAAACACAACATTCATTATAATGCATCAATCATTATTAAAGTACACACACTCACATATTCAAATCACACACGTATCAACAAGCTAAGATAGTCACATGTTCAATTGTATGCATGCAGTCAAAGGTCCTTATCACTCCAACCTAACCCATCCTTGGACGTCTAATCTCACTAGTGAATATATGCCAACTTTTCAATTCTAAGGAAAATCCGGCAGCATTTCCCTACAGTTCTCCAAGTACACAATGTAGATAATTGCTTATCTACATATGTACCCAGAGAAATGTAGCGAAACGATAAGCCAAGATTTTCCTCAGAATTGAAAAGAACACACATTCACCACCTAAGTGAGATCAAACGTCCAAGAAACAGTCCCAACCGGGACTATTCAAGACTTACCCCTAATGAGTAAGTCTTGAACGGGTATCTAGGCATATATGATGATGATTCAAACAACTAGTTATATATTTTCATATATATAGCTAAATCACATTGCGTTTCCATACAATCTCATATCAACAAATAATATATATATATATATACATTATAAAAAATACATATACATTCAATAAATTATCAACTTTGTCTACATGTTAAACTATCTACTAGTTACCTCTTAACACCAACGACGAGCAATGAAGAGAAAAGAGCTACTTGGGACTTTATTTGCCTCCTTATCCTCTTCTTCCTACAATTGACAAAACCCACATTGCACATTAATCATTTAATTCAATTAAGAAAAACAAAAGTAACTTAAAAACAAAATTAATTCATACCTAATTAACCACTCAAATGGTGGAGAAGAAATGAGAAGAGAAGAGAAGAGAAGAGAAAGGTAGTGGTGATGGTGGAGAAGAGAAGAGAAGAGAAGAGAAGAGAAAAAATGTTGTGGGCGGCGCAATGTGGGTGGCGCGCAAGGTGGTGGCCGAACCACAATGTGGTGGAGAAGAAATGAGAAGAGAAGAAATGTTGTGGTGGAGAAGAAATGAGAAGAGAAGAAATGTTGTGGTGGTGGTGGTGGAGAAGAAATGTTGTGGTGGTGGTGGTAGTGGTGGTCGCGCAAAGTGGGTGGTGGTGGTGTGTCAAATTAGGGATCGCAAGGTGGTGGTGGTGTGTCGAATTAGGGCTCGCAAGGTGGTGGTGGTGTGTCGGTTTTTCGCACGAAATTGTTGAAGGTGAAAGAAAGAGGGAAAGAGGAAAGAGAGAATATGGGCGCGCACATAGAAGATATCGAAAAAAAAACCCAGCTAGTAGGGCTGCGCTAGTTTCAAAAACGCGCAGCCCTACCTAGAGAAGGGCTGCGCTTTCTAAAAAGCGTAGCCCTTCACCTAGAGAAGGGCTGCGCTTTAGTAGGGCTGCGCTTTCTGCGCCCTTTTGTTTGAAGGGCTGCGCTTTCTTTAAAAAGCGCAGCCCTTCAACAATAGGGCCGCGCTTTTTTAAAATGCGCAGCCCTACTAGCGCAACCCTTCTGCTTTTTTCCCCTAGTGAATCATAAAACTCCATCATCAACACTCTTTTTAAATTTCCAACAACATATTATATTCTAAAACTCTCTAAATATACTTAAGCATACTTAGAATCATAAGAATACTCAATTTCATAAACTATAATACGCTACTACGATTTTCCAACTCATAAAACCCTAAAAATTCATGCTTTTATAATTCTCAATTCAAACATCGTAAGTAAATCTGAATTTTATTTCTTCATTACATAAATTATATAATCTTAGATTCATAATTATATCATCAAACTATAACTCATAAACATAATCATATTAAAACAAATATTAAAAATACAAACTTTGCGTTAAAATAACTTGAGGAGGAAGAAAAATAACCGACAAAGAAGAGGAGGGAGGACACGCGACACAAGGGAGAGCAGCGTTGGCTGTTGTCGGCGGTCCGGTGGGTTGCTGGCGGTGGTCGGCCTGCAGTGTCCGACGAACGGCGAGAAGGAGCGAAAGCGGAAGAGGAAGAGAGGGAGAAAAAGAAAAGAGAGAGAGAGAGAGAAAAAGAAAAGGAGAGTGCCGAAAATAGAGGGAGGAAGAGAGAGAAAAATAAATGTGTTATGTTAGTCTAGTATAAATAGTAGAACAACTACAAGAGGGGGGGTGAATTGTAGTTGGGGAAATTTTTAAACTTTTTACGGAGAATATGATTTGAAAGCTAATGAACAGAAAACACAATAAGGAAGAACACAAGAAGATCTTTTTAACAAGGTTCTCTTCCTCAATTCTTTAGGAAGAAACCTTGATCTTTTATACAACTTATTATAAATCAATCCTCACTTAGTTCCTCTAGGAACCAGCTCCTAGTCACCTTGTTCCTCCTTGAACACGTGACTATCCTCACTTGACATCACTAAGTCTTCTCTTTCTCTCTTATTTTTCTCTTTCTCTTTCTCACACTTGATTACAAGATTTTTTTTTTCTCTCAACCCACACTTGAAAAGTATTACACGAATATTTGCTTGAAGAGTAATAAAACCGAAATATACTTCCTTATAAAATAATACAAATAAATCTGGGAAGTTGTAATATTCTGGTTCGTTGTTGAGCCATATATAGGAGATCTCAATAGTTCCTATTTTTGCTTCATTACATAGCCGTGCGTGTTAGAAACGACCCATGATCTATCCGTTGGTGTAGCCATAATATCCATGCCGTTTATGCCACTAAATCCACGTTCTTCCAGCCACCTTTTCACAGATTCAACTTTAGGTTAGTTGTGCGCTATCTTCATGGGTAGTTGGTTACTCCTCCAAGATTCTAGGAACTGTTTCCCTAGAATTCAGGAACATCAGCGTGACTTTAGTGTCCTTTGCAATAGCTTACTTTGTTAAGGTTTGTCACGCCCAAAACTTCAGCCATTAAATCTATAATGAAGTAACAAACGGATACTCTCTCTAATATCATGGAGATTATTTTTATTCAGAATAATATTCCATGTAGTTTCATTTCCACAAGAAAAAGACAAAATAAAGTGAGATGTAATTTTTCGATAGATATACAAGCCCAAACTTAAAATATATAAGTCTTAAGTAGAAGGGACTGGGATCAGGGAAGTTCATGAATGGGAAAGGAGGAGACACCCTTGTTCATAAACTGAAGAAGATGATCATGTTGAACATCTTGATGTGCAATTCGAGCCTCCAAAGCTTGCACCCTTGTTCCCAATAGAGAAATTAAAGCTTGAATCTCCTTTAGTCACTCATGAAGACCCGCAGTAGACAGGAGGGGAAAGTCCACAGCTTGGGTAGTTGTTCCTAGAGGAACTTGACCCTCCTGCAGATCAATCATGATCCCACTAACTGGGTTCCTCCTGGATTCAGCCAGTCTGTGGCTCTTCCTGACAGATTGCTTGACCCCAAATCCTATTTCTTCTTCTCTCTTCCTCTTGCTAGCAGGCTTATATTCCTTCTCCACCTTAACCTTAACCTCCTCAACCTCAAAGCCCAACACACCCCCATAAACTCTTAAGCTTAGTCGGGAGAGGTTGTCTTTGGTTAATTAATTCTCCGGTTCCAAGGCAAAAGAGGGTTTTGAGGGAAGTTTAATCTTGCATTTTTTCAAGATTATGGAAATGAGGTTTTCATAACCAATGTGAATCTTGTGGGTTGTGCAATGAGTAAGATGAGTTATGATTAGGGCAGGGAGATTTATGTGTATGTTGTTGGCTAGGCAGTACATGAAGGAGAGGTCAAGTAGATTACCTTGGGTTCTTTTTGCTGTACGAGGAACAAGGAACCGCCAAACTAATTGAAAGAGAAATTTATGAAAAGGGTTGAGATCTTTTTGGTCCATAGACAGCTTAGAAGGATGCCACCAAAAAAATTCAAGATTTTCCCATTTGTGGCCCCTGCCACATTTAATTTTGCTTTCTCCTTAACAACAGGTACATGGAACCACTCACTTAATTTTTGTTTGTCAAATTGTACCAGATTACCCCCAACAACACTTATACACAGACCATTTGTATTCACAAACTTGGAACAAAATTTCGTCATTTCATATTCATATAACCCCTCATCCACACATAAATACTCGACCACTTTTGAAATTTTACTATCTTAAGAAATTTCGTCCACTTAACTTTCTTGCACCAACTCAAATCCACACAAAACCAAATGAATTTTTTTGAGGATTTCGACTTACCTCTTTTCGTGGGCATTTTAATTTCCTTTTCTACTTCTTCCTCGTCCTTAATTTCGTCTTCCATTTGCCTGGAAGAGAGTTCCAATTCTAGTGATTTTTCCTTGCATACAGACGATGCTTGACTCGAGACCTCTGTTTCATTTTCACTTTCATCATATTCCACAAGAGGAGAAGGTTTCTCCTGTAGGAGAGGAATGCTTTTGGTGCTTGAACGCTTGGGTGCCATGGAAATTAGGGTTTTTGAGAAGAGAGAGAGAGAGAGTAGATGAGAAGTTTCGGGTGTGATGTGAGTAGTAGGCGCAAGTAATGATAAGTTAGAGGGAAGTGTTTATGAAGGAGGCTTTATGCGTTTGAAAAGAGGGTTCATTAATGGGGTGCTTTCCCTTTATCTTAGACATTCAATTTTTCAAAAGGGTATGCATTTAAATTTTTGAACCAATGCAACGTATGAAATGTGAATAAGAAAATAGAATTTTGAAAAAAAAAAATAAAGAAAAAGAAATATAATGAAAAATTATGAGGGATAATAAAAGAAAAATAATAAAGAATATTTGAACTCATGCGTATGATACCTTCTAGCTAAGTTGTACAAGTCCTATATTATTTTCTCAAAGTACTATTGAGGACACTAAGCGGAATATTATGAGGCTAATGTGAGTCCTTAACCTTAACTAAGATGTATGAATAAAATTCATGAAAGTTGTAGGACACTCTTAGTAATGAATATTACTTGGGGAGAAAAATGTAAAGGCATTTTCATATTATTCTGATCATCCCTAGTTCGAAGCGAATCTTTTCCAAACTGTGTCTAGAAAGAGGCTTGGTCAAGATATCAACAATTTAATTCTCAGTGGGATAGATCGAACTCTACTTTTACTAAGCCTTTTTCAACATAGTCCTTCAAGAAATGATGTCTAATATGAATATGCTTGACCCCAGAATGATGTACTGGATCCTTGGAGATACATATTGCTCTTGTGTTATCACAGAAAATAGGAACACACTTATATTTTATGCCAAAATTGCGTACCTGTTGTTTGATCCACATTACCTGGGAACAACAAGCAGCTGCTGCTACATACTCAGTCTCAGTTGTTGAGAGTGCAACAATGTTTTATTTCTTTGAACTCCAAGAGACTAAGTTTGTTCCTAGGAACTGAGCAATTCCAGAAGTGCTTTTGCAATTCACCAAGTCCCCAGCATAGTCAGCATCAGAGTAGCTAACTAGATCAAACGCGTCACTTCGAAGATAGAATAAACAAAGATCATCACTTCCTTTCAAATACCTAAGAATTCTTTTGATTGCTGTCAAATGAGATTCCTTTGGATTTGACTAGAATCTAGCACACAATCCAACACTAAACGAAATGTTAGGTCTACTAGCAGTTAGATAAAGTAAAGATCCAATCATACCTCTGTATTTTTTCTGATCCAAAACTTTACCACTTTGATCCTCATCCAACCTTGTTCTTATTCCTGTTCCTATAGGAGTATGGTTAGTCTTTGCTTGTTCAAGTCCATACTTCTTCAATAGTTCCTTCACATATTTTTACTGATGGATCATTGTTCCTCTTTCAGTTTGCTTGATTTGCAAACCAAGAAAGAGGTTCAATTCTCCAATCATGCTCATCTCAAATTCACTACTCATTAGATCAGCAAATTCCTTGCAAAGAGATTCATTAGTAGCACCAAAGATTATATCATCTACATAAATATATGTTACTATAATGTATGTTCCTTTAGATCGAAGGAACATGGTCCTATCAACTTTACCTCTTATAAACTCATGTGAAAGTATGAATATTGAAAGTCTTTCATACCAAGATCTAGGAGCTTGTGTCGGCCCAAAAAGAGCTTTATCTAGCTTATATACTTGGTTTGGAAGATCTGAGTTTTCAAATCCGAGAGGTTGTTCCACAAAGACGTCTTCCATTAAATATCCATTTAAGAAAGCATATTTAAGTCCATTTGGTACAACCTAAACCCCATAAATGCAGCAAATGCAATCAAAATTCTATTAGCTTGTATTCTAGCAACAGGAGCAAAGGTTTCATCAAAATGAATACCTTCTTGTTAATTATACCCTTTAGCCACAAGTTTGGCGTTGTTCCTTATACTGTTCCATGCTCATCCAGCTTGTTCCTGAAGACCCATTTCAGCCCAATCACGTTTTGGTTCTTAGGCGTGGTCTCAAGATCCCAAACCCTGTTCCTCTAGAACTCATTCAGTTCCTCTTACATGACATTTATCCATAAGACTCTAGTAGGGATTTATTATGATCTCGAGGTTCTGTCATGGACAGATTGGCTTGGAATGCACATAAGTTTTTGAGTTACGATCTTTTTTGAGTTCCCTTCTCAATATCACTTATGATCAACTCCAGTGGATGGGAGTCTAGGTGCTTTCAAGGTTTTGGATCAAACCTTCTTGTTCCTGTTCCTTCTGCTTGAGGTTCTTCTGTCGATTCATTCTCTGGATGCAATTCTTCTTCCTGTGTTCCTTCATCTACCTATTCCCCCCTGAGGATTAGGATTAGGAACCGTCATCTCTTCTTTAGGAATATGCTTTCTATTGGTACATGCATGAGTTAGTTCCTCATCAAAGTTGATTGACTCTTCAGTTCGAGTCAATCCAATTTCAAAGTCATTATTATAACATGGTTCCTGCAGAGAGTTAGTTTCATTAAAGATAATGTGGATACTCTCCTCGACACACATTGTTCTTTTGTTATACACTATATAGGCTTTAGAGTCTATAGCATATCCAATAAAAATTGCTTCATCACTTCTTGCATCAAATTTTCCTAAATTATCTTTACCGTTGTTGTGTATAAAACATCTACATCCAAAGACTCAAAAGTAAGAGATATTTGGTTTTCTTCCTTTAAGAAGCTCATAGGGGTTTTTAAGGTAATGGGTCTCATCATAACCCTATTGATGATGATAGCAAGCTGTGTTAACTGCTTCTGCCCAAAAGTTCTTTGGAAGATTGCTGGCTATGAGCATTGTTCTAGCCATGTATGTCCTCCAGAGTACGATTTCTCCTTTTAACCACGCCATTCTGTTATGGGGTCCTAGGAGTAGAGAAGTTGTGATCTAGTCTCTCATTGCTGCAAAAATCATCAATCTTGGAGTTTTCAAACTCCTTACCATGATTAGATCTTAAGTCTTTCAATTTAAAACCACTTATCCTTTGAATTCTCTTAGCAAAGGTCACAAATTCATCAAAAGTTTCATCTTTGCTATGATGAAAAATAACCCAAGTGTATCTTGAAAAATTATCAACTATGACTAATACATATCTCTTACATGATCTTCTTTGGACACGTACAGGGCCACATAAGTCCATGTGAATAATTCAAGTGGACTTTGTATACTTATCAACTTCTTTGTTTTGAACGAGGATCTAACTTGTTTTCCTTTCACACATGCTCCACAAACTTTATGATTTGAGACCTTGATTGTTCGAACACCAACAACTAAGTCCTTACTGTAGGAATCTATAAGTACTATAAAGCGGAATTTCATGAATCAAATTCATAAGCACTTAAATCAGGATCACATGCATATACAATTAAGGATCACATACAAGTTTAGAAATAACCTTTGTAGCGTGATTTCCACAAAGCTTGAATAACCCGGATTGAGAATCTCAGATGTGATTCCTCTACTTAGTCCACCAACCCAGATCAACACTCCACCAATGCTACTTGGAAAGGAAGAAAACTTCTTCTTTGTTTATGGAGTATCACGTGACTTTGGAAGAGAGAGAATAGGAGAGAGAAAATAATAAGAGATATCTGATCTCTTTTCTTTTCTGCCTAACCCCATATATATAGATATATTTAGGTCAGAATTCTCTCCTTTTCCCCTCTCTTGGCCGGCCACCCTAGGGCCCTCTTGGGCTCTAGGTTTCTTTTTTTGATCCAAGTTTAATGTGTGACCTTGTAGGATCCGCTACATTTGGCTTCGGGTTTATTTGTTTACTAATTCGAAGTTCTATAGCTTTCTCTAGCAAGACGTATAGACGACCCAATATAACGAACTTATTATCTCTATAATACGATCCATTATATATTAGTAATTGCATTTAAGTCGAGGACATAAATCCTTCAATCTCCCACTTGTCCGAGACGAGTGTGCAATGTTTTTATTCCTCAAGTCTCTTAATGTCTTAATTTGATAGTATGATCATAATTTTATATAATCCATACTAGCTTTCAAATTATTCCTTGAAATCCGAGTTCAAATTGTCCAACAAATGATCATCGAATGATCCATTTGAGCACGACCATGCATTTTCAATTTTTTTACTCTTCAAGGGGCCAAGACACCTATCCTATCTCATATAGGAGGAATTTTCCAATCTTGTAGTAACCAATACTCCCACTCAACTTTTAGCACAACCTGAATGCTGCCTTTATATCCCCTTTTACGGCATGACGTTTGACAGTATCAAAGTTATACCAATCATTGGGCTAAGTAATGTTCCACTCATGTCTCAGGAATCTACTAACATATTTTGAAGTTATAAAACTTCTAAGTAGGTCAAGCTCGACTATGTATCAACTATACATATCCATATGATTGATTAAACATCTCTATGTTTCCATAGCCCATGAAACGGCGCTATCAATTAATCTTATATGCTAATCCCTTTATTAAGTCATTTATGTCCAGTTTAATGACTTAGATTAGGAACTTCAATATTCTATGAATTCTGTTCACTTATGGTGTTTCATTCATCAAATCACATATTTGACAAAACCATAGAATTCAAGATATATTTTGGACATTTTATTTAATACCAAACCAAAATTAAATAAGACAAAATTTTATTATCATAAACATAAATAGAAAGCCATGTCTTTACATTGTAATAAGTTTCTCTAAACCTAGTACAATCTAAAGCCACTATAACATTTGCTTCAAGCCTATAGCCCTAGCGTGACACTCATGCTTGGGTTGAGGTAGTGGTTTAGTTAGCGGATCAGCCACGTTCTCATCCGTATGAACTTTGCTTTGAGCTCTTCCAGCTCACTACCACTCCATTTAGACAAAAGAAATACCCTGACTGAGAGCGGTAATCATCTTTGTCGATTTGGAAGTTTGCATCAATATAACCTATTACAACCAACTCACTTTGTCCCCCATATACTAAGAACATAGATTTAGTCCTCCTCAAGTACTTAAGGATGCTCTTACCTGCACCAGTGTGCTTCTCCTGGATTTGCTTGAACACTGCTACATATGCTCAAGGCATATGCAATATCTGGTCGAGTACTTATCATGGCATACATGATAGACCCTATAGCCGAAGCATAAGGAATGCTACTCATTCGCTTTAATTTATCAGGCTCAGTCGGGCACTGACTCTTGCTAAGCGATATGCCACGTGACATGGGAACGAAACCTCTCTTCGAGTTTTCCATGTTGAACCTTGTGAGAGCCTTATCAATATAAGTTTCTTTACTTAGCCTAATCATCCTTTGAGACCTATCTCTATGGATTTTGATTCCAGTATGTACTCAGCTTCTCCAAGGTCCTCATAGAGAAACAACTTTTAACCATTCCTTGACTACTCAAGCATTGGTATGTCGTTTCCCATGATTAGTAGTCATCTACATACAGAACCAAGAAGACTAAGCTGCTCCCACTAAACTTCTTGTAAACACAAGACTCTTCTTCGCTTTTGATGAAAC
Organism: Beta vulgaris subsp. vulgaris; assembly: GCF_026745355.1. Taxonomy (NCBI): domain Eukaryota; kingdom Viridiplantae; phylum Streptophyta; class Magnoliopsida; order Caryophyllales; family Amaranthaceae; genus Beta; species Beta vulgaris. The sequence continues at coordinate 32,952,436 of NC_079206.1, read as the reverse complement.
CAATTTGTTTGATTGCCTCATCAAACCGAAGATTCCAGCTCTCAGATGCCTGCTTCAATCCATAAATGGACCTCTGAAGCTTGCAAACCCTTTTAGGATTTTCTGGATCTTCAAAACCTTCAGGTTGTGTCATGTACACATCCTCATTCAAGAACCCATTCAAGAATGCGGTTTTACATCCATCTGCCAAATTTCGTAATCGAAAAATGCAGCAATCGCTAAAAGTATCCGAATTGATTTAAGCATTGCTACTGGAGAAAAGGTCTCATCATAGTCTATACCATGAACTTGTCTGAATCCTTTTGCAACCAGTCTTGCTTTGTAGACATAGACATTTCCATCTTTGTCTGTTTTCAATTTGAACACCCACTTGCATCCAATAGGGTTAACCCCACAGGCAAGTCAACCATGTGTCCAAACTTTATTCTCAGACATGGAGTCTAACTCGGATTTCATGGCCTCAAGCCATTTCTCAGAGTCTGGGCTCGTCAAAGCTTGTTTGTAGGTAGTAGGTTCTGAATTTTCCAAAATCATAATTTCAGAATTTTCAGTCATTAGGAAATCAACCAACCTTTTGTTTGGAATCCTTGGTCTACTGACCTACGCGGGGTCTGAGCATCAAGAGAAACGTTCTCTTCAACAGTTTGAAGATTTTCGCTTGATTCAACTTCGAATGGGACGGTAGGAGGTTCACGCGTTGAATACGTTATCTCCTCAACATGACTTTCGTCTTGTTGGGCCGTCTCTGACATGGTGTGAGCCACGTCAGTTGTTGCTCATCTCGAATTTCTTCGAGTGTTATTTTACTCCCACTTGTCTTTCTAGAAACAAATTCCTTTTCAAGAAAGACACCATCTCTTGACGGTTATAGAAGTAATAACCCCTTGTCTCTTTTGGATATCCCACAAAGAGACATTTATCTGACTTGGGTGCGAGTTTGTCTGATAGTAACCGCTTTACATAGACCTCGCATCCCCAGATTTTTAGAAAAGACAAGTTTGGAGGTTTTCCATTCCATAACTCATATGGAGTCTTTTCTACAGCCTTTGACGGGCTCCTATTTAGTGTGTGTGCAGCAGTTTCGAGAGCGTATCCCCAAAAAGAAATCGGAAGATCAGCAAGACTCATCATAGATCGAACCATATCTAGTAATGTTCGATTCCTCCTTTCAGATACACCATTTAACTGTGGTGTTCCTGGTGGAGTTAATTGTGAAAGAATTCCACAATCCTTTAGATGATCATCAAATTCTTGGCTCAAATATTCACCACCACGGTCGGATCGTAGTGCTTTTATTGTCTTACCAAGTTGATTTTGTACTTCATTTTGGAACTCTTTGAACCTATCAAAAGATTCCGACTTATGTTTCATCAAGTAAATATAGCCATATCTACTCAAATCATCAGTGAAGGTGATGAAGTAATTAAACCCTCCCCTTGCCTTTGTGCTCATAGGACCACATACATCTGTATGTATGAGTCCTAAAAGATCGCTGGCCCTTTCACCTTTTCCAGTAAATGGTGATTTTGTCATCTTACCCATTAAGCATGATTCACATACATCAAATGATTCGAAATCAAATGATGGAATTATACCGTCCTTTTGTAACTTGTGAATGCGCTTTTGGTTTATATGACCCATTCGGCAATGCCAAATATAGGTTAGGTTAGAATCATTTGATTTCTTTTTCTTGCTATCTATGTTATAGACTTGTAATGATTTATCAAGCACATATAAACCATTTATCAAATTAGCTCTGGCATAGAACATATTATTGTAAGAAATGGAACAACATTTGTTCTTTCTTCGGAATCCAAAATTGAAACCGAAATTATGTTCTTAGTTATTGTAGGAACGAAATAACAATTATTTAATTCTAAAATAAGCCCAGATGGCAAGTGTAGACTATAGCTCCCGAGGCAAGTGCAGCAACTCGTGCTCCATTTCCAACGCGTAGCTCTACCTCGCCTTTTGCCAACTTCCTACTTCTTTTTAGTCCCTGCACATCATTAACTATGTGAGAACCACAACCGGTATCAAATACCCATAAAGAAGTAGAAGTCAAATTGATTTCTATAACTATATACCTGAAGTGAAGCCCCAGACTTCTTTATTTCCTCCAAGTATATCGGGCAGTTCCTCTTCCAGTGTCCAATCTTGTGACAGTGGAAGCACTTGCTTTCCGCAGCACCTTGGCTTGGCGGTTGGCTTAGGTTTTTCAGCGACAGTGGCAACTTGCTTGCCTTTGTCCTTCTTTCCTGCCCATTTCTTTTTGAAACCCTTTCCCTTTTGAACCAACAGAACCTCTTTCTTTGGTTCAACCTTAGGGATGTTCCTTTCAGCATTGACCAACAATCCATGCAGCTCTTGCAAAGTCTTTTCAGACTCATTCATATTGTAGGTCATTCTGAACTGATTAAAACTATTCAGGAGTGAGTGGAGAATATGTCAGTAGCCAACTCGAGCCTATAAGGAAACCCAAGTCTTTCCATGTTTTCGAAAAGACCCATCATTTCGAACACATGGGGGCCAACAGCTTGACCCGGCTTCAAGTGACATTCAAGATCTCCCTTTAGTCTCATACCGCTCAACTCGGGCCTGAGTTTTAAACATGGCCCGCACTCTTGCATGATCTTTTTTTTTGTTGTGAGGTTTGGCTCCATGGCTGCTACCATCAAACAAGTGATTGGTATAGACTTATCACTAGCCTGTTTTGCACGACGTTTTTCAGCGTCAGTTGATTCATCAGTTATTACAGGAAGCGGGGTATCTAAGACGTCCTCTCGACCCTCAAACCTCAGAACGAGTCTTAAGGTCCTTTCCCAATTAAGGAAATTTTCACCATTCAGTCTTTCCTTTTTAAGAAAAGGACGAATGTTGAAACCGGAGTTGTTGTTGTTATTAGACATGATATCTAAGACAGAAAAATAAGGCAAAGTTCAATTTATGTTTATAAAGCAACCTAAAACATGTAAAAGGTTTCTAGGTTGACCACCTATTCAAAATTAAAGTCCCCTATGAATAAGTGTTTTACAAGATCCTATCAACATGTAACACTAAGCAGACGGAGGCCTTATCTTAACGTTCATTATCAAGGTAAGTAAACTCTTTTACTAATTATAACACTTTATAACTCTTGTTTAGATGGATAAACATCGCATGTTTAACTATCTCTTGCTTCAAAATTCAAAACGCTTTTGATAATTTTGTTAAGGACAACCAAACTAAGTTGTAAAATTGCAATTTTACCTTATATCCCAAAATTAATGATAAACCCTGCGGAGGCATGACCTATTACTATTAATTAAGGGTTTATAAGTACTTTATGTTTGGAAAAGCAAACCTTAATATTTACGGGGCCTAAGTTTATTATGTTGTTATGAATTAGTGAACTCTAGCGCATCAATAAACAACATACAATAAACTTATAAGCATTTTAAAATAATAAAATGCGAAAATAAAATGATCTAGTATGGCCCCTAATCCTAAGAACTAAGCATCAACGGCTCCTTCTTGGACTCTTCATGGATCTCCATCCACTTTTCCATGGGCCTTCTCTTGATGGCTCTTCTTTGGATTACATAAGTATCAAAATAATTTAAATATAACTAAATTAAATAAATTACAAAAATACTTAACGATACGCAGATCGTATTTAAAAATACAAGAATACATAACGATACGCAGATCGATTTTCTATCTTAATTTGGGCCATACTAGTCATACATAGCAAATATATCATAATATAAAAGCCACATAATAATATCATATATTATACTTGCCAATCAATTAAAATATCAAATATTCTTAATTAAAGCAAGAAGATAAAATTTTAAGTAATATCTAATCACCTAAAGATTCTATCCCTTAAAACTAGCCTAATTAATTTTAATTAGATTAAAAAATCAGATTATGGATTGAAATCTATGACCAAGTCAATATAATTGAAATTTACTTATCTTTCTCAAAATTCTTGTTTTCAAAATCAAAACTTCCAAAATAAAATAATACTAAAAAAAACGCTGCTGCCTTGATATGAGGCACGTTTCTTTTCAAAGAAAAATTTTTTATTATTTTTTTCTAATTTTGTTTTTAGAAAACGTGAAACTGCATCACAGCCCAAGGCTGCCATTCACGCAGAAAACCGGCCAGACAAAACAAGAGTTCGACCACCTGACCGACAACTTCACCGGCGGTTTTCGCGAGCCGACGTCGGACGTCGGCGCTCAACCTGCGGGGCCAAGCAGCACACTGCTCAGCATGTCAAACGTGCGTCGCGTGTGGCTGCTGCCACCACCTCCCTCGCTGACTCCGACTACTCGCCGGCAGTCAAACTTCACCCTCCCCGGCTTTTCGCCGGCAGACCACCGGAGCAGCCACGGTGGCTGCTCCTCTTCTTCCCTTCAATTTTCTTTTCTTTTTCTTTTCTTTTCTTGAAAGATATTAAAATTACAACCTCTTGTAAATTTAATTAGGTGATCTTGATTAAATTAAATATAACTCTTTATGCTTAATACAGAAAATTAAATTTTAAAATCTCTATTTTAATTAATTTTCAGATTATTCATATAATTAATTACTAATTCATATAAAACACCTTTTACATGAATTTATTTTCATGCATAAACGAGCATGGAAGTTTGATTAATAACATGAATTTATTTTCGAAATTTAAAGATCTAAAATCAGAATTTTATAAATTTCGAAAATTAGGGTTTAGGAGGTGAAAATTTTCGGCTACTAAATATTGAGAAAGCAAGTAATTAAAACTACTTTTAACAAATTTCAATTAATAATTCAATCAATAATTTAATTCCTCCCCTTAATCAAATTAAAATTAATCATACATAAACTAAACTTTATGACCAAAATTCTATATGCAAGAGGCTAAAACTGATACCACTGTAGGAATCTATAAGTACTATAAAGCGGAATTTCATGAATCAAATTCATAAGCACCTAAATCAGGATCACATGCATATACAATTAAGGATCACATACAAGTTTAGAAATAACCTTTGTAGCGTGATTTCCACAAAGCTTGAATAACCCGGATTGAGAATCTCAGATGTGATTCCTCTACTTAGTCCACCAACCCAGATCAACACTCCACCAATGCTAGTTGGAAAGGAAGAAAACTTCTTCTTTGTTTATGGTGTATCACGTGACTTTGGAAGAGAGAGAACAGGAGAGAGAAAATAATAAGAGATATCTGATCTCTTTTCTTTTCTGCCTAACCCCATATATATAGATATATTTAGGTCAGAATTCTCTCCTTTTCCCCTCTCTTGGCCGGCCACCCTAGGGTCCTCTTGGGCTCTACGTTTCTTTTGTTAATCCAAGTATAATGTGTGACCTTGTAGGATCCGTTACATTGGGCTTCGGGTTTATTTATTTACTAATCCGAAGTTCTATAGCTTTCTCTAGCAAGACGTATAGACGACCCAATATAACGAACTTATTATCTCTATAATACGATCCATTATATATTAGTAATTGCATTTAAGTCGAGGACATAAATCCTTCACTTACCACTTATTATGAAGCAAGGTCATGCTTGCATGTCCACAGTCTCCACACCTTTTATGCCAAAGGAGTGGCTCATCTTCAATTGCACTTAGACAAGTCAGGTTGTTCCTAGGAACCAGGTTCAGGTCAACAACATAAGTGTTTACCTTCCTAGTTCCTTCCAGTATCTTGGTACTTGTACCTACATCACTTACTACACAACATTTATTAGTAAACTTCGCATTGTTCCCCTTATCACCGAATTGGGAAATACTTAATAAAATATGTTTTAAACCCTCAACAAAAAAGACATACGTGGAATGTGATTGCGATTTCCCAACCTTACCTACAACTACAATGTTACCTGTAAGATTGTCTCCAAATGTCACAGTTCCTCCTTCATAGACTGAAAGTGAGAGAAATTTGGTTTTGTCCCCTGTCATGTGCTTAGAACAACCGCTATCGAGGTACCACAAGTTGTTCCCCCTCACTTTAGCCTGTATCCACAACAATTAGTCAGTGGTAGGAACCTTGTCAGACTTGGGTTCCTCTGTCGGGTTTGAGTTCCTTTTAACTTTCGACACTTGCTTAACTAAGCAAGTGTTCCTTACAATGTGTTCGTCCTTGGTGGAACAGTCAGATACTAAACGAGCATTATTCCCACAGTAATAGCATATTCAATTTCTTGGCAGATCAACATATTTCTTCTTTTTGTTTTTCTTCTTATGATTGAAACCTAGTCCATTTCTTCCTTCATTTTTATATTTTTGTATCCAGCTAACTAGATTAGGAAGTTTTATTCTTGAAGATTCCAGTTTCCCTTTAAGTACCAGATTTTCATTTAATACAAATCCGTATTCAGATTTCAATTTCTCAAAATCTGTTCTGGTATTTATAGGGGAACTGGAAGTAGTTTTCATTTTTAACCTTTTCATATGCTTCTTGAATACGTCGATTTTCATCAAACACTTCAAAGAACCGTTCCACAATACTTGAGTTTAAAGTTTTAAACTAGTTTGCATGTTCTTTGGTGACTTCCAAGGCATTCTCCTCTATAATGAAGATTGCCTAGTAATCATCCAAAGTTTCCAAAAGAAATTTAATAAGTTGGTTCTTTTTAAGTTCTGATAACTCTTCTTCAATAACATTAATACATACCTTGTTGTTTGGCATGTCCTCCTCGTCATCTATCTTTGCCATGAGACATAGATAAGTTGTTTCTTCTTCATGATGTTCCTGCTCCTCGTCGGAGTCGGTTCCCTCCAGGTTGCAACCATGGCCCTTCTCATTTATGTTTTTGAGACAGCCTTTTGTTGTTCCTTAAAGATTCCCTAGAATCCAGGAACAACAGCGTGACTTTAGTGTCCTTTGCAATAGCTCAGTTTGTTAAGGTTTGTTATGCCCAAAACTTTAGCCATTCACTCTATAAGAAAGTAACAAACGCACTCTCTAATATCATGGAGATTATTTTAATTCAAAATAATATTCCATGTAATTAGGTTAGCAATTTATAACATATAATATTTCGAGCAAATTAACTTATTTAAATAACTTGACTAGGTTAAACTCATAACCATTTCTCCACAAGTTATAATTAAATAAATTACACTCAAGACAATATGAAAATTGATTCTAAGTTACACAATTAATTTCCTAGACTCAACTTTTTTCCTAGACTTAATAACATTATTTGTCATCATTAAAACCTTGAATACAACATGAATCCTCAGCTAATCCATAGAATTTAGCAAAGATCGCTACTCCATTCTTACTGAAATAAAGTATCACTATAAGCTTAAGGCTTCAGTTGAGATGAATACTCCTTATAGTACAGAGCCAAGAGCAAGTATTATTGTCATTTCCATATAGACAATGGACATGAGACTAATGAATATAAGCATCTTAAGAGGGCTTTGGAGAATTAGCCCAGAAAGTGTAGGCATATTATTATTTCACCTATGCAAGATCATCGCGTATATGTATTTGACTACCCCAATGTAAAGGGTTTATTAAATTAAGTTTTGAAGTCACCAACAAGTCTTTAAAGAAAGACTCATAAACCTAATTGGATATGAGAAACTGTAGGGATAAAATAATGACTTATCCAATGTAGATTTCCCCGTCTACACTCCATACATGGTCAAAATGAACTAAAGATTAAGTTAGGGAGTGAGGGTACAAACAAGTCAGGAACCATGTTGCCCATTGCTGGCCTATACTAAACATCGATTCATGTCAATGTTTATGCAAAAGAATAACAAAATAATGTTTTAAGCACCCTAAAAATAATTAGTCTAGGTTGGTTCAGGAAACACATAAAAGACTATTTTTTTTAGTGATATGTTATTATGCAATCAATTTACAAGGAACCTAGCAGGTTGTCCAAATTAATCTGATTAATATTAGAACAGTTCTTTACGTCTTGATTAAAAAAAATAACATGTCGGTGAAAAAAGCATTAAATCAGGACATCATCTAATATGCATAGAATGATTAGGCTAGCATATAATAGTGTATAAAAATGAATAGAAAGAAGAATTAGAATATACAGTAGAACGATTTTATATTAAAGATCTACATCATAAAAGAAAATAGTTGGTAAATTCAATATAAAAATAATTAATTTATTTAAGGACCCTCAGGATTATACCATGGCTTGGATCTGCGAGATTGACAACCTTCAAGACGAGCAATCGTGAAACCTGAAAGTATTAATGTGTATGTATGTAGATTGAATGTGTTTGTGTTTGGAAGGTATGAGTTTTTACGGGATAAAATTCGATTAGAAAATATCTTTGAAATATTTATTTATTTAAATAAAACAATTGATTATTATTAAACAATTAATTGGGCTTTTTCAATAGATTGGGCTCAAAATACAATTAATTATCATGAATAATTGATTGGGCTTTGAAACAAAACTTTAACGCTTTTCGAAAACGTTTAGGAATGGCCTTTTGGACTGCTCTTCCCTCGGGTTGGACCAACTAAGATCGTGATATGATTTATCATCGAATCGTTAATTAGGTACACACGATTATGTGTCTATAGAAAGTACAGATGAATTCATACTTACCCTATGGGAGAAGGTAGTTTCATAGGAAGGATGATCGTCATAGCAAGAAGAAGAAGAGTGAAAGCACTGACGAAGACATTTTAGCTGGAGGACCTATCTTAGAGAGCTCGACCAAATTTTGTTAACTGATCAGATAAAGGTCGGCCCCTTCTGAAGATATTGCTTAATGAGCAAGATAGGGAAGCCCTCATGAATACCCCCTAGTTTTGGAGATGAAAATCGCAAACCTGAGATTAAGAAGAATTTTGATTGACACCGGAAGTTCAATGGACATTATCAGTCCAGATTGCTTGTCTAGAATAAAGTTTAATGAGAAGAACTTAGTCCCTGTCCACTACCCAATCATTGGGTTTGGGGTAGGAGTTATCCATGCCATTCAGATGTTTACTTCGCCAATCCGAGTAGGAGAGAAGGATGTTTCCCAAATTTTGTTGATAAAGTTTCTGGTGGCCAGAGTCATAAGAACCTACAACATTGTTCTCGGACTACCAACTCTCAATCAAGTCAAAGCAGTGATAGTTACTCATCTAATGCACATGACGTTTCAATGTGATAGAGGACAAATTAGAACCTTGTATGGAGATCAACAAGTGGATAGAGAATGTTATTTAACTACTTTCAAGCCCTCATCCTAGAAGGTTGAGGAGAGGGACCAGACAAAGGCTTCTTACGATAGGAAAAAAAACGACAAAATTTATGAAAGACTAGATGACCATTGAGAATTCTCAAATACATGCTCCTCCCTCAAGGAGAGCGGACGAGATCCTTCCAAGCAAGAAATGAAAGTATGTGCCAGTCAAGGAAGAACCTCCATTGTCTGAAGAAGTTATGGCCATCATGGATTTGGCACTTGAGCATCCAGTGCATGTTGAGGCCCTAGAGGATATATGTCTAGCTGATGCTCGTCCACAAAGAACCCTGAATATCGGATCTTCTCTAGCCCCTAAGTTGCGGGGATTTTTTTATCAATCTACTTAAAGAGTCTCAAGATGTGTTCGCTTATAGTGTTGAGGAGATGCCTGGGATTGATCCAGAGGTATCCGTCCAACAGTTGAATGTTAATCCTGACTTGAAACCAGTTCGTCAGAAGAAAAGGCATTTGGGGCCGACTAGAAATCCAGAGGTATCCGTCCAGAGGTTGCTAGAAGCCTGGTTCATAAGAGAAACCCACTACCCATAGTGGATAGCCAACTTAGTCATGGTCCCAAAGCCCAACTGCACATGGAGAATGTGTGTAGACTACACTAATCTTAACAAAGCATGTCCTAAGGATAATTTTCCTATGCCTAAGTTAGATCGGCTGCTTGATTCCACCACTGGTCACGCTTTTTTGAGTTTTATGGACGCCTACACTACTACAAAAAAGAGCAAAGATAACTATCAAAAAAGACTTTACAAAACACTTTCGAGGCTTTTTCAAGTCAGTGTAATGTAAATTAAAGATAACACTTGTTGATGATGTTATCTTAGATTAATACAAAGATAACGCTTATCTCTTACAATTGTTATCTATGTGTGTAGGAAAACATAACATCTCTTCAAAATATGTGTTATGTTTGGATTATAAAAAGTTAACACCTATAAGTACCCACTAGTACAGAAAAGGCAATTTGTGTCGGATGTGAGGCGCCTATTTACGTCGGACCCAGGTGCGACGCCAAAGCCCTCAACGCAAATGACTAGGAAACGATCTGCTTCGTACGAGAAACGATGCAGATGGTTGAGCTATGTGTGTCGCACCTATATACGGTGCGACGCACATTGCCCTGTTGCCCATGCCAGCATGGGAAGGGCAATGTGCGTCGCACATTGCACAAGGTGCGACGCACATTAGTAATGTGCGTCGCACCTAGGCAATGTGCGACGCACATTGCCCTTTCCATGCTGGCATGGGCAGCAGGGCAAGGGCAATGTGCGTCGCACATTGCCTGGGTGCGACGCACATTACTAATGTGCGTCACACCTTGTGCAATTTGCCATGTGCGACGCAAATGGATCATTACATATTTTTTTTTTTCGTTTTTTTCAGATTTTCTGTTGGTTTGTTTACATATTACTAAAATTTGATGATTCAAAAATAAATAAACATTCATATTAATAATTGTGAGAGGAAAATTCGGCAGAGTCTCCTTTGTAATATGGATAACCCAAGAGATCGTTGGGAATATATATATATATATATATCAAAACCTGTTTCAATACATCTCAAATAATCCCAAGCAAGCAAACCAATGTTGCCATATACTCAACCAAGGTTGCAATAATAAACCAAATATGTACATCTACTACACATACTACACTAACACTACTTGGCCTTTTCTTCTCCCATGAGATGTTGAAAGAATCGCGCAAAATTGTCTTTGATTTCGTTGATATCTTCTATGGTTTATGGTTCAACGCTTTGAGGAAAATCCTATAGATATGTTAACTTAGTTAATAAACTTTAAAATTATATAAGTAAAGTAACCAATTTACAACATATACATAGCTTCTTCAAATCATTTGACTGATAGAGATAGCGGACGATTTGAAACATGTATTTCATAACGAAATAGCCGCATTCATCTCCTCCCGTTTGTTGAGCACACCACACCACATTGAAATACACATATTAGAATCGAAATATTAAGAAATATTAAATAGAACTATAAAATGCATATCAAATACAAAACCATAAGAGTTTTACCTTCATAGATATCCAAGACAATTTTGTTGCCTTTTTGATACCTTCAAGGAGCAGGAATGATGTATATGCGCTACAATAACAACAACAATGATGTATATGCGCTAAGTACAATAAAAGAATTACTAGTTATAAAGTATTTAAAATATCATAAAATACATGTAAGAATTATAAGAATTATTAACTTACGTATGCATCAGTTCCTTGATAGCTAAGGATCTATCTGATCTCCTAAGCGAATCAAATACATATACCTTTTTTTGTGTAGAGAAAGGACGAGAAGAATCCAATGTTGACTAAAGCATGCAACAAAATGTGATAAGTTCATATATAAAGATAAAAGGGAAGCATACTTTTCAATGTACGAAAGTTGGAAAATAAAGCATACTTTTCAAGGTATGGAAGCATGATGTATTTCATATTTCGATTGGCTCTCAATGTCCTTTGCATGTAGTAGATTGCGGCAACTGGTTCATGGCGTAGCATGGTCGCCGAAATCATACTAGGACACATGAAACCAATATTTGAATCTCCATTCACCTCACTATCATCTGACAATAACCTACACTCCAAATATTTATAGTTAGATGCGAATAATAATAATAAATATCAAATTTGATTAGTTTAGAGTTTGAGAAATCTCACATCATAAATACTTGCAAAACGGATACATTAAGCCATTCTCCCGTCAGAAGTTGGAAAACATCTTGTCGGGAGAGAATGATCATCTGATCAGAAGGATAGTTGAAGCAGGAACCCCTACTAACTTCAATAGTAAAAGGCTCATCTGCAGGTTTTTGGCAAAACAAACGATGCATCTCCTTGACCGCATTAGACATATCCTCAAGTGACACGCTAATCAATGGATCTATGTGTCTATGTGCAGACTCATCGGTGCAAGGCTCATTAGCAACTGTTTTATTTTTCTTCTTCTGCGCACCTTTTTTAGATATATGTTCCTAATTCAAATCGACTTCTTTTTAATTCATATTATATATAAAATAAAGATTATTTGGTTTATTTTATGTAAATCAAGATTTCTAAGTATATACATTTAGATTTCTTATTATATACTAAATCATAATACTAAACATAAGTTACCTAAGACTAAAAATATCAACTCTTTCGGCCATTCTATGACATAACCCTCAGCTTGACTGAGTTTCGTGATGAATGGAGTAAAGAGTGGAACTGGAACATCTGCGTAATCCGCATAAAACTCATCAACACTCACTCTCATGGCAGTCGTAGCGTGTGACGATGGCTCCTGTCGTGGATGAACGGTACCCTCAGCTACAATGATCGGTCCCGAGACATCCGCTATTGCCAAGCGACATGGAACTTGACTCTTAACATCCAATAAGAAAAAAATGACATCAATTAAGTGTTTTAGAAGCATAATATAATAATTAGAACATATATAAAATGACAATATACCTGCAAGTCCGCAAATGGATCATTGCCCCTCGATTGACAACTACTAGGAACGACTGGAGTGGAAGGAGTCGGTACTGGAATACCTAACTGCGTCGCATAAGCCATTAACCTTTCTTGAACCATAGCATCTATCTTCGAGTTCATCTCTTCCATAGTCTGCTCTCTAACTCTTTGACTCACTCTAGCCTCTAATGCCTGAATCTCCTCATCATCCATGCCCCTACTCTTACGAGCAGTACTGCTCCGATCAGGGTCTCCCCAAACAGATGTAATCCCAATGCTACGCCCAGCTGTTAACACACGCGCAGGTCGGTCTTTCCTCTGCAGAGCACGTGAAAGAGCATCATCCATCCGACCTAGAACAAACTCTCCTTCAGCTTCTTTCTTTTTCCAATCATCTTGCGTTCAAGTTAAAAAATGTCATATGATTAGTTGAAGACAAGTAAGGAGACAATGTCTTTCCTAGCTTTAACTCCATCCTTTGTCTTCCCGAGCATATTCAACAATGTTCCGACAATGGCATCACAAACATTTTTCTGAATGTGCATTAAATCAAGACAATGTCTGACTTCAAAACATTCCCAATACGGAAGGTCCCAAAACTTAGATCTTTTCTTGTATAAGTTCTTTGAGACACTTTTAAAGGGCTTGCCAAAAATTGTTTCAATTAATATCCTTTACCCTATTAGAAACCTCTTTTCCACGTAAAGGTACAGGGGCTTCTCTCATCTCCACTTTTCCGTTGAACAACTTTTTCTTCCTACAAAATGGATGATCTAAAGGAAGCCATGTACGATAATGCAGGTACACATTCTTCCCACAATGATGTAACCGCTTATCAATCATATTCTCATCACAAATAGGGCATGCCTTTGCTTCTTTAACCGTATACCCTGACAAATTCCCATAAGCCGGGAAATCATTAATCGTGCAAAATATCATGGCACGCAATGTGAAGTCATTTTTCGCATACGCATCGAACATGGAAACACCTTCATCCCACAACAATTTCAGAACTTGAAGAAGCGGGTCAAGATATACATTTATATCGTTTCCGGGTTGCTTAGGACCCGAAATAAGAAGCGATAGCATAATAAATTTGCGCTTCATACATAACCAGGGAGGGAGATTATAAATTGTCAGTAGAACCGACCAAGTGCTATGTTGGGTACCTAGTGTGCCAAATGGGTTCATCCCATCTGTACAAAGTCCAAGCCTAAGATTTCAAGGTTCTTTACCAAAACCGGGAATCTTTCGGTCGATATTTCTCCATTGCGGAGAATCGGCCGGATGTCTAAGCATCCCATCTTTCTTCCTCTCGTCCGCATGCCATCTTAGTAATCTAGCATTATTTTCATCCGAAAATAAACGCCTAAATCTCGGAATGATCGGTAGATACCAAAGAACCTTCGCCGGAGTTTCTTTCTTTCTCATCCCCTCATCATTATTCTCTTTTACCTTGTATCGAGGCTTTCCACACCTAGGACACTCACGCAAATTCTGGTACTCGTTTTGATACAACACACAATCATTTTGACATGCATGTATCTTCTCATATTCCATACCTAACGGACACAACAATTTCTTTACCTCGTAGGTAGAGTTGGGCATTTCATTCCCTTCAGGTAGCAATTCTTGCAAAAAAGTGAACAACTCACTTAGACTTTTATCTATCCAACTATGCTTCAATTTCATATTGAACAATGTGAGGACTCCAGAAAGTTTAGTGAAATTGTCACACCCCGGATACATAGGTTTTTCCGCTGCACTTAAAATACTATCATACATATGCGGACGATCGGTTCTTTCATCCTCCAAATTGTGCAACATCTCATCTACTCTATCAATTTCATCATCTACCATGTCATTTTCATCATCTACCCTATCATTCTCAATATCACCATCTCCTTCAATCTCAACCTCAACCTCATCAACATGAAATCATCACACAAGCTAGTGGAGCTCATACCCACATCATAAAACTCTCCATGCCATGTCCACCTAGTATAGTTACTCTTAAACCCACGACGAACCAAATGATCTTTAATTTGATCCATATCACGATACCCCCTTGAGTTATTGCAATCACAACAAGGACACAAGACAAACTTTGACCCATTCTCCGATTGATGTTCTAACGCAACTCTGATAAATTCATTAACCCCTTGTAGAAATGTCGTCGAAATTCGATTACCATACATCCAGTTTCGATCCATATTCATATACTAGAGACACCAAACAAGAATACAATCGATCACATCATTCAAAGTAGTTTATCAAATGCAGTCATGACCATTTGGGTCCTTATCACTCCAACCTAACCCATCCTTGAGTTTCTCATCTCACTAGTGAATGAACATTTGGTTTTCAATTCTAAGAAAAATCCGGCAGCACTTCCCTACAGTTCTCCAAGTACACGATGAAGATAGTAGTTAAACTATCAACATATGTACCCAGAGAACGCTTAGGGAAATGAGCCGGATCTTTCTTAGAATCAAAAACCAAACATTCATTCACATCGTAAGTGAGATAAGAAACTCAAAGACAGTCCCAAACCGGGGACTACTCAAGACTTACTCCTAATGAGTAAGCCTAGAATGGGTATCTAGGCAAATGATGTACATTGCAATAGAACAACACAAACCAATCCATTCCTTAGATTTCCCTCCCCACCCCATTAAGGTATGTCCATATAGGTTTGGTTATGATTCAACATATATTTTCCCAATCACATAATAACCAAACAATTCACATATATACATTCCTAAATCCAAACTAATGGTTACATTAACATACATAAAAAAATAACAAAAGCTAAAATACATACCTCTGCTCTCAAGGAGCAGCGAAGATAAGTACAAAGATGCGAGCTTGGAGAACCGGCAAATCGATGAGGACTAAGGTGGCAACTAAACTACAATGTAAACGAATGACATAAGTTTCAAATTCTAAATTGAGCATTCAAGAATTCTAACTCATGATTGAAGCACATAATTCTAAAGAGAGCATTCAAGAAACAATATACTACACAAACTATACAAATTCATAAGCTACGAATATCCTAAATTTAATCTCAAATTATTTCACACATGTTTATCATGATTTGAATTCTAATTTTAACCCCTTAACAAAAATTAGAACTAAGATTATTCAAAACAACCCCTAAAAAAATTAAAATAACTTGAAAATACATGATTAATATATATTAATACAAAAAAAACAAAAAAAAAACCAAGAAATACCTACTTTGCCGGTGGCGGGACCGACGGCGGCAAGTCAGTCCGTGGCGGCTGCAAGTCGCTGTAAACTTAGAATCGGCGGTGCAACGAAGGGAGAATGTGAGCGAGATACGTAAGAGAGAACCGGCGGTGCAACGAAGGGAGAATGTGAGCGAGATACGTAAGAGAGAACCGGCGGCGCAACAACAACTTAGACTGTGATACGTGAGAGAGAGAGAACCGGTGCACCGACGACGAGAATGTGAGCGAGGGTGCGCCGGCGAAGAGGGCACCGACGAGAGTAAGGAGAATGAGAGAGAGGGGGAAAGAGAGAGAGAGAGAGAGGAAGTCGCACCAGAAGAGGAAGTCGCCGGCGAGATTGAGGGTGCGCCGGCGAGATTGTGAGCGAGGGTGCGCCGACGAGAGTGTGAGCGAGGGTGCGCCGGTTTGTTTGAGTGCGAGGGTGCGCCGGTTTGTTTGAGTACGAGGGTGTCGCAGGAGAGAGAGAGGGGGATAGCAGCAGTTGTATGAGTTAGGGCTCGAAAAAAATAAAGCCGTTGGGAAATATTACAAAAAGAGGGGGAAGCAGCATTTTGCGTCGCACACAACGCACGCCCCACTACTCGCACCATTGTGCTTCGCACTAGCGTATCGTGCGACACAAAACTGTAATATGCGTCGCACCAATGTACTATGCGACGCATATTTCTCGTGTCCTGGTATTATTTTTGGTGTTTTGCATCGTACTGCATTTGTCATGCGACGCAAATAGGTGTTTTGTGTCACTTTCGTGTCTGTGCGACGCAAATAAGGAGACGCAAATCGTCCTTTTTCTACTAGTGGTACCCACTGTTATCTTTGGCCTCTTGTAATTAAAAATAAATAAAATTCATTTTTTACCCTACTCTTATTATTGCTACAAATCCCCTATTAAAGCTGCTAAATAAATGGACTTTAATTATGCAAATCAATATCAAAAGTATTGCAACGATTTGTACAAATCAAATTCGGTTCTAATTATATCTTGCAAAAAATTTTAAATACAAGAAAATGAACAAAGCATGATAATAAAATACAGCAAGTTCCTTTATCTTCAAATGGCTCATTGATCTTCTAGCAGCCATTTTAAGATCATCTGCAAAATAAACAAATCAATGCTCAATCATCAGTTAAAAATGAAGTAAAATATTCCAAAAAGATATATCACTTGAATTAAATTTCACGAATAATGAAACTGAAATTCTTAAACTGCAACTTTGTTTCTTGGACAAGAGTAAACATAGTCAAACAATAATCTTAACATATAGTAACAACAAAATTAATTAATGCCAATAGGATCAAACGTAATTTAACCAATACCGATTTCATAAATCATTTACTGAAGCAAATTTTATGGTATTCAACTTCTTTGGCCAAGCATCATCTTCATCTCCGCCAAATAGAATCTTTCTAACATTTCCAGATAGTTGCTCTCATACTCTACCTTCTCCTCTGAAATTCATATATAATATTTCAATCCCCTCCTTCCTATTTTTTCAATAATTTTGAAAGATCGAAAGAAAAATCGTAAAAACCAATTGGAAACCATAAAATCACAAAATTATATTCAGAAAAAAATAGAAGATAAACTAACCGCAAGAAATTTGCAAATTCGAAAGTGATGTCATCCTTAGCCATTAATGGTAATAGATATATGCAAAAAGTATATGTATAAGCGATGAGGTAAACTGGAGAATTGTACAAACTACACAATATGTAACTAAGTGGTAAATTAGTGAGGAAAGTTCATATGCAAAAAGGAAGTCATAATTGTACAGACTATACATAGATCATTAGAGAAGACGAGAGAATAGAGGTAAACTGGTAAACTAGTGAATCAAAAGAAGTTAGTATCTAAGTAGCAAGGTAGATGGAGGTGTGGGCAGGGTTAGCTTTTCTATAATAGCAGGTGATGTGATATAGGAGCAAAGATAACTGTGCAATTTTTAACTAGTTATTTTTTTCCCTCAAAAAATGAATTAAAATTGGAAAGAGACAAAGATAACAGTGGAATGTCCAACCTATTTTCTAAAATTATTATAAAGATAACAGTCGTCTCACTAAATCGTTATTTCTAGCTAAGATAACAGTCAAGTCATTTATTAGTTATATTAATTGTGTTATCTTTTCCCTCTTTTGTAGTAGTGCTAATTAGGGGTGAGCAGAAATTCCGGGTACCCAGACCCAGACCCAGATCCGGTATGGACTCGCCAGGTCCGGACCCGGTCCAACTGGGTCTAGGTTTGGGTCCAAAAAATGGACCAGGTTGCATGCGGTTCCAACTCTGGGTAGAATTTTGTCGGACCTGGTAACTGGTACCTGGTAGGTATCCAGTTTGACCGATTCCGGCTCTGGGTACCCGGTTAGAGCAGGTCTAGTTACGGGTACCCGGTTCTTAGAAGATGTTTTTTTATATACTCATATAGAATTGGTAATAGGATAATAGTTGCTAAGTAAAAAGTTAATACTTAGTAGGCCTTTAGGCCCATTTATTTTTTTTGAAACAATTTATAGCTCAGCTCAGTTGGCCCATCTTAATATGTTGTTAAACTTACAACTGGGTACCCAGTTCTGGACCTGATACCCACCGGTTTCGGGTCTGGGTCCAAATATTCAGGACCCGGTTTGACCAATTCCAATTCCAATTCCAGATTTTTAATACCCACTGGGTCCGGGTCTATGAAATTCTACTGGGTACCAGATTGTGCTCACCCCTAGTGCTAATCTGGATTTCATCAAATTCTCATGTGGCCAGACGACCAGGATAAGACATCCTTCATAACATAAAAGGGATTGTATGGCTGACTGATGATGCCTTTTGGACTCAGAAATGCGCCGGGGACCTTTCAAAGATTGATTAATACAGTTTTTCAGCCACAATTGTATAGGAACATGGAAGCCTACATAGATGATATGATAGTAAATAGCCAGCAAGAAAAATATAATGGTGGTGATTTGCGAGAGGCCTTTGAGACTCAGAGGAAACATAAGTTAAAAATGAATCTGAAAAAATGTGTTTTGGAGTTGTCGTCGGGAAGTTCTTGGGATTCCTAGTAGATCAGCGGGGAATAAAAGCAAATCCTGAAAATATTCAAGCCATCTTGGACATGAAGTCCCCGTCAAAGATTAAGGAAGTGCAGCGTCAGGCTGGCTGCTTAGCGGCTCTTGGCCGTTTCCTCACTAAGTTGGGCGATAAATTTTATCATTTTCTCGCTACAATTAAGAAGAAAGCCAAGTTTGAATGGATGACAGAAGTAGAGCAAGCGCTTCAGCAAGTCAAAGACCATATTTGTCAGTTACCTAGTTTGGTCAGTCCAGCCGAAGGGGAGAAACTGTTTGTGTATTTAGCAGTGTCTCCTCACGCTGTGAGGTAGTCCTACTGACTGAGCGAGAATCAATTCAAATACCAATATACTTTGTGAGTCATGTGCTCAAAGATGTAGAATGTAGATACACACCTGAGTGGAGAGGTTTGAATTAGCACTAGTAATGGCCAACCGGAAGTTGAGACCTTAGTTCTTGGCTCACACCATACTAGTCTATACTGACCAACCATTGAAACAAGTTTTCCAAAAAATGGAAGCTATTGGGCGAATGTGGGGCGTCGAGTTGAACATGTTTGACATAACTTTTAAACCAAGGAAAGCAATAAAGGGTCAAGCCCTAACAGATTTTATAGTTGAGCTTACTCGGCCAACTATAGTTCCAATAGCTAATCCGACTGGAGGTAGGAAGCACTAAACGCTCATAATAGATGGATCGTCGACAACCAATGAATGTGGGGAAGAAATTATTTGTAAGTCTCCATAAGGAGATAAGTTTGAATATGCGTTGAGGTTCCAATTCCAGGCATCCAACAACGAAGCTGAGTATGAGGCTCTGCTGGCTGGGATCAAGATGTGCAAAGCAGCCGAGGCTTTAGAGATTGAGGCCAAATCAGACTCTCTCTTAGTCGTCAGTCAAGTCAATGGAGATTATGAATGCAAGGAGGCATCAATGAGAAAATACATACGTCTGATCATAGATGAGATTAAGCCTTTAAAGCACGTTGTAACATGTGCCAAGATCAAAAAATCATCAATCTGATGCCCTCTCGAAGCTGGCTAGCTTGGCTGATTGTGATGTACCAAGGACAGTGTTTTGGGAAGTCAAGCCAAAGAAAATTATTGATGAATAAGAAGTTTTGTTTCTTAGCCGAGGAACAGTATGTATGGAGCCCATTAAACTATAAGATGATGGGCCAGTTACCGTTAAACCCTATGAAGGCTAAGTATGTTAAGGCTAGGGAAAAGTGGTTTGAGGTATGGGATGAGAACCTATATAATAATTCCTTCAATTGTCCTCTCCTAAAGTATATCACTAAGGAGGATGGACTGGAAGTGTCGAAAGAACTTCATGAAGGAGCATGTGCATCTCATATTGGGGGAAGAGCCTTAGGGTAGAAGGCCTTAAGGACTGTGTACTAATGGCCTACTCTAAAGAAGATGTCATTGCTTATGTTAAGAAATATTATAGTTGTCAGAAACAAAAAAAACTTTGCAGCAGAAGCCATCAAATTATCTAACTCCTATTTTTTACCCACTTCCTTTTGCTAAGCGGGGCCTATGATCGTTGGATAAAAGAAGTTTGTGACTATGGTTGTGGACTACTTTAGCAAGTGGGTAAAAGCAGAGGCAGTGCGAGGCATAAATACGAATGATGTCAAGAATTTTATTTGGAAGAACATCATAACCCAGTTCTAATCAATGATATTCGACAGTGGTCCACAATTTGAAATGCCAGAGCTGAACGATAGGCTGAAAAAAAAAAGAGATCAAATATCATTTTGCTGCAGTAACCCACCCACAAGCCAATGAGCTAGTAGAGACTTTCAATAATATCTTGTCAAACGACATAAAAAGGAAGCTAGAAAATGCCAAGGGTCTATAGGTTGAAAACTACAGCTGGTATTATGGTCAATCAGAACCATTTATAAGAACTCTATAGGCAAGAAACCTTTCATGTTAATGTATGGTAACTAAGACTGTCTTTCACATTGAGATTAAAGAGCCCACCCTAAGAGTCGTGTTGTACACAGAAGAGGCCAACTAGGCCACCTTGCGTATTACCTTGGATCAGCTACCAGAGGTAAGGGGAAACACTCTATTAAGAATGCAATTGTTCAAGCTTCGAATGACTCAGGACTTTAACAAGAGAGTTGCTAGACGACCACTAAAAGTAAGGGATTTGGCTCTCATGAGAATGGAAGTTGTAGGACGAGCTAAAGAACTGGGTAAGTTGACAACAAATTTGGAAGGTCCTTATCTTACTATCCAGGAAGTAAGAAGTGGAACTTTTCATCTCCAAGATATGGATATACGACCAATACAACACACTTGGAATTCAGACACTCTGAAGAAGTACCATGTGTGGTCAAATCAATACTCAACAATGATAGTAGGTTATAATCTGAAAAAGTGTCATGACACAAAAACCGAGAATTAGGAATGTATACATTACCTTGGTATTTTGCCAAGGAAAGTTCATATAATACAATTTCTACATTCTCTATACACTTATGATTGTTTCTCTGTTTTACTTAAGTCATTCACTTTGGGTCATTTTTTACCACTAGTTAACCTAGTGCTTTTAAAGTGACATTAACTTAGCTAAAAATTGAAGAAACCAATAAAGACCAAAGAATCAGACTAAAAGAATGAATCACCATAACAAGGGATAATCATTTTTATGACAAACTGTAATCTCCCGTAATTTTATTAATTATATATATATATATTAGTATTTAAATGATTTATGTCCTGAAAGGTTTTACTATTTCAAAGTCAAAAGAATTATTTAATTATTTAATTATTTAAAGAGGTCAAATATTTTATTTAATCATACTTTGAAAATGATTTAAATAGCTTAAAATACATTTTGGTTTAACAAAAAGGGGATTTTTATTTGGGTTAGAGGAACCCAACTACTCAAATCACCAACCATTAGGTATTTTTTAACCCAAACACCTTTTTCCAATCCTAAAAGGGGGAAACTATATAAACACCCAAAATCCCAAAAATTTCCCCATACTCTTATTTTCTCTTTTTTCCTTTCCCCCTTTTTTTTGGGTTCCTCTCTTTTTTTCCTCTCCCGCCAGCGTCCTTTCTTTTCCCTCCTTTTCTTTGGTTATTTCTTCCTCCTCAAGTTATATTTAATGTAAAGTTTATGTTTTTAAGAATTGTTTTAATATGTTTATGTTTAAAGTTCTAATTTGATGAAATATAAATATAAGATTATGTAGTTTATATAATGAAGTAATTAAATTTCAAATTTATTTATTATGTTTGAATTGAGATTTTAAGTATCAAAGCATGGATGTAT
This sequence comes from Beta vulgaris subsp. vulgaris, assembly GCF_026745355.1. Lineage (NCBI taxonomy): Eukaryota > Viridiplantae > Streptophyta > Magnoliopsida > Caryophyllales > Amaranthaceae > Beta > Beta vulgaris. The sequence continues at coordinate 32,930,115 of NC_079206.1, read as the reverse complement.
ACTATAGTTTATGAAATTGACTATTTTTATGATTTTAATTATGTTTAAGTATGTTTAAAAACGATTTTATTACATTATAAGTTGCTGAAATTTTTGTAAAGATGCTTATACTGAGTTTTTATGATCAAATTATGAATTTTTAAGGGTTTTTAACAACTAGTATATTAGTACTCGCTCTTTTTTTTTTAATCTTTCTCACTAGAAATCTTGACGATATTCATACATAGAGAGAATCTTCTTAATTTTTTGCATCATATAAGAAAAAATATAATTGTGTGGGGTCTTGTTTGATGTGTCTAAGTTAGTAATTTATTAATATTCAATTGTTATAGTTTTTTCTAATATCAAATAAAAGATATTTAAGTTCCAAAAAGCGTATTGGAGACGTACACAGGAAAGTAAGAAGGAAAAAAAACAGAGGGAGTACTATACTATGAGGCTTAAATAATTAAGTTTTAATGATGGAAAAGGTTTTTATACACTTTTAAGGAGGGTTTAAATTATTTTAATATTGTTGGAAATTTATGGAGTATTGATTTGTGGTTATATTTGTTGTTTAGGTGGAGAATTCTCTTCAGACGACTTTTAAGCTTGTGAAAGTGGCCTATCAATTTGTCTACACAAGGTACGTAAATACCTATATGTTGGTTGGATTAGTATCATGTCCTAAGGATGAGATTTATGTAATATCATGTATAGGGAACTTATATTCAATTGAATTCGCATGTTTTATGTTGTGGTGCGTGTGAAGCATGTTAATTATGATGGTTATATTATGTTTGTATGGAAGATTGATGCAAGCATATGAGATTTGAGAACTTTACTTTATTAATTCACGTGAGGGATTAATATTTATGTTGGTATTGGATTATGGTAGAATCATGTTATTCCCTTTTGATTATTTAATTACTTTATGAGTACCGAGGGCCTTATTTGATAAGTTGGTTATTTTGCCTATGTAAGGTTGGTTGGTTGTTGACTTGGTTTAATAAATAAATAAAGGTTATGGATATAATATTGAAAGTAATCTTGGGTTGTTAAGTTGTTTGATCACCTTATCTAATCCTAAGTTAAAAATGGAAGTTTGTGATTCTTTGATAATTATATTATTTGTCTTGCTTGTGAGTCATAACAAGTGAATAAAGTATTAATCATGTTAAGTGAAACATGAATAACAATAGCTTTAGACTTGTGCACGTCTAAAGTGTTGAACAAGTATGAGTTGGAGTACATGATGGTATCCCATGGCTTTTCTTGGAACCGGATCAATCACTGTTTTCTATTTTTATTTTAAAGGTCTCTCGATATCGTAGGTCAAGGGAGTACGGAGTCACATCCGTACTTGTCTTCTAGATTGAAGACATATTTTGGTTTAGTCAACTCGTTCCATTGGCTATTCCATTTTAATTTATTAACTTATTAGTTATGGATTTTAGTTCAGTAAAAGTAGTATGGGATGTTATTATATTATTATTTATGCTTGCTTAATATTCATTAGTTTCATGTTAGATTTTTTTTTTATATGTAGTACTCAGATTTGCTGATTACGTGTTTTGTGTGTATGTTGATCATGGTTATGCCTTATTGACCCTATGATGACCCATTTGGTGAGCAATCTCTTGGGATCAATATAACGTCGTCATTTACAGATTTGAAGATGATGCATAATGGGTTCGGGAATTGGAGAGCTTGTGTTAACTTAATATTTTACAATTGACTTTATACTTTTCATAGCTCACTTTGACTATTGTGGTTGACTTTTTTCTTTGAGGTAGACGTTTGACTTTATACTGGTTTAATTTTTGGATTTGACTTTTTGGTTAACTAAGTTTTATTTTCAAAGTTTATTTGTCATTATTTCCGCTGCAAAATTCTGAATAAGCCGATATGTTATCACACGGGCGATAATACTTTGATATTTCTCTAAGTTTTATATTGAAAAAGGTGTTTTGAAAAATAGATAATTGTTAGGTATTGCAAAATGGTATCTTGGAGCTTTTGGTTTTCATTGGCCTTTATGCCAACTTTAAATTTTTAGGCGCCTACCTAGCTAATTACTTAAAAATGAATTTCATAGAAATTGAGCTCCTACTTATTGGTTTTGTTTAACTCACTTTTCGAAATCGTTTTCATGATTTAAAATTTTAAATATGTATGCTTCAAATTATTTTAGGATCCGATTTTTTTTTATCATTGGTTCGAAAATTTCGAACTTCTTTATTTTTTATTTATTCCATTTTCTTTTTTTATATGAATTCAAAAAATATATATTAATTATTTAATTAATTATTTTGACACTTCTAGTTTATTTTAATTACTTTATTATTTTGTGAAAGATGGGTGATATAGGAAGGACATATAATGTAACACCCCGATAATTCTCTCTTTCTAGAAAATACTTTTACAATAAACCTTAGAGAATTACCCAGGCATTATCGTCCGTGTGATAACGTATCGGCTTACTCAGAATTTTGCAGCGGAAAACAATTTACTAAAAACTAACTTTATCAAAACTCACTAAATAAAAGACAAGTGTTTGAATCTTAAACACACCAACTTAAATAAACCACAAACTGAAATAAAGATGTTCCTACAAAAACAGAACTTAAACTATGCTAGGTATATGAATAGTCTCTTCATTCTAGATTCCCAATGAGATGCATCTGCGAACCTGTAATGTCAATGCAATACTGACTCTGCTCACCAGAAGGATCATCACAGGATCAATAGGCAAAGCCATGATCACACACACAAACAAGTACGTAATCAGCAAAGCTGAGTACTACATATCAGGCATAAATAATCCTAAACTTGATACTACAAAAATAACATGCAGGGATAAATAATAATATAAGCATATAATAATCTGCAGACAACTTTTACTGAACTAGACTCTAAACATTATTTCTTGCTTTAAAAGGAAAAGTTATTGGACGAGTTGACTTATTTAAAAATATGAAATATGGGAGCTACCACATATTCCAAAAATGACCTGGGATATCGAGGAACCTTTGAACTGAAAGAGGGATGGTGATCAATCCATTCCTAGAAGAACCCATGGCACGCTCACCATGCATTCCAACCCTTAGTGTCCAACTCTAGACATGCACCAGTCTAAAGTCTATAACTTATTCTCGTTGCACTTTACATTAATTACATTTTATTACTTGTGTTGACACAACAAAAGAAAGTAACACATAATTAATAACCAAACAGTCATAACATAATTTCTTTCATCTTCGGATTAACAAGTGATCACAACTTATCAACCAAGACTCCTTCAACTTCCTTTTTATACTTTATTAACTTACTTGTTGAACCTAGCCAACAATAAACTTTACCTTTATATAGGTATAACTTGTAACTTACCAAATAAGGTACACGGTCCTTATAAGATAATAAATAATACTCAAAGAATACATGTAATACATGATTCACTTTAACTTATATTAATTCACTCACGAATTAATAAATAAACTAACTTAACATGCTTGCATCAACATTCCATACAAACATTTATAATCCGATAACATAATCACTTCTAAACCACATGTTGCACATAGGCACATAACATGTAAAATAAATTCTAGCATTCACATATATGAACAAACAAGTTCCTATACATGATACTAATATTAAAATACTCTTAGAGCATGCTTCTAAATCACATAGCATGTAGATAATGTACGTACCTTGTATACACTAGCCTGTAGGCCACTTTTAAGTCGTTAAAAGTCTTCTACAACGTAATCTCCGCCTAGAAAGTAAAGTAATGAAAATTAATAACTTGAACCAAAAATTACAGCAGCTTTAAAACGATTAAAACCCCTTAAAACACGTTTTAAAATCATTTTTAAGTACCAAACTTACGTTATTTTTAATTCCTAGTATAGTATCACTATTCTAGCAATTAAAATCCTTAAAAACACCAAATCATTTTTCTTTGCTGAATATTCAACACTATTTATAAATTTAATAACCATCCTCAAAACATATAAAACGTATTTAAAATTACGTACTAGATAAATCTCATACTTTATAATATATAACTTTAGTTTTTAGAAATTAAAAACCCTAAAAACTCTTATTTCTATGATTAAAACTAAAAATAAACTCAGCATAATAAATCTGAAATTTATTATATTAACAATCATGATAGCCGAAATTATTTACACAAATAAAACAGTAATTTAATTCGCAAATATGATAAAAAATAATAAAATAACATCAAAACTAGTCTTTTAATGGAATCTTAGGAAGGAAGAAAGAAAACAACCAACAACAATGAGGGAAGGAGGCGCCAGACAGCAATGGCAGCAGCAGAGCACCGGTGGTCAGCAAGTTTTGGTTGATGAAAAAGATTTATGACGTTTCTTGTTGAACAAGAAACGTTACTTGAAGAAGAAGAAACGAATTTTTGAGAGAGAATGCAACAATGGCGCACGAAGAGGAGAGAGAAAAAAAGTCGATTAGAGGGAGAGAGAAGTGATGTGAGAATTGAGAGAAAATAATGTGTAGTGTTGTAGCCTAAAAATCAGCGGCTACCCTTATAACACATGGCACTACTTCAACCCTACATGTGGCATTTGTTTAGGCCAAGAAAAGTACAAAGGCCTGCAGAGTTTGTGGGCTAAAGTACACTTTTCTGAGGAAAAGGTGTACTGAAAAGCTCCCTAGTGGCCCTAGAATTGTACTTGGCCCAATGAAGTAAAGCTTGATTCAGCTAAAGGGTAAAATGTACTGGCCAATCAGCACTTGCCACGTGTCCTGATATTATTGCTTAGCCAATCAGATGCTCCCAAATTAGGGTGACATCAAGGTACAACAGTCATTTCAAACAGTATAAATAGTCCTTGAAATCAGGGGAAATGCACGTTTTTTCAGAGCATAGTACTGTTATTCTGCCATAAATTCTCTCTCTCTCTCTACTTTCTCTCTCTTAAAGTTCCTTCATATCCCTGATATCTGACTTAAGCATCGGAGGGGGAAATACCACCCAAACCTCCAGGGTGGGTCCCTTTTTGCAGGTTGCTGGTCAGAAGTTTGCACGGGGATTCGAGCCAATCATTATTGCACAAGTTTCCAAATTAAGAATCCGAAGTTGGGAGTTGTTGTATTAGTTTACTAGTTTTACACTACGTAACATTTGGCGCCGTCTGTGGGGAGACGCAACAATGACGAATTGTCATTCATCGAATGTCGCAAGGAACAAAAGTTTTAGAGTTCAAGTGGAAGACACAGTGGATGACGAGAGGCCACCCCGTGGACAGGACAAAGGCCATGCTGCCGTCCATCTTGAGGGTAGGACGGTGACTCCGGTCATCCAGGAAAATCTTGATCGTCTAGTGACAGCTGGTCACTTGGAGAATGTTTTAAATGATTTCCAGGCCAGAATGGTCGTTGTTATGGAAGAGCAGATTAAGAACAATATGTTGTTCTTTCAGATAAGTCCAGCTGGAGAGGCAACAGAGCCACTCAAAGGGAGGTCCCAGGAGGGTCGTCCAGGGACTAGCCGGTCACCTCGGCCAGAGTTGACTAGGTCGCTTTCCAAGGGAAAACAGCCAGCTGTTAGTGACTCCAGGAGGAAGATGGACTGGAGGTTGGTAGTCCGTCCAGGAGACAATATTCCCCCTACTGGCAACAAGATGGAGACTGATGCTAGGGAGTATTTGGAAGCCAAGAGGGCGACAGCTCAGTAGCGTTCAGCCTCTAGTTCCATTCCTTATATGAAGGATCCGTCATTGAGGCTCCCGTCCAGAACAGTGGGACGAAGCCATGGACCTTCAGCTTTCCAGCCCAGGCAAGAGAAAACAGTTCTGCAGCCAATGGTGTATAGGCGTCAGGCCTTAGCTAACACCTCTTCTAATCCGGTACTAAAGGAGTACCGCCGGGAGCACATACCCATTGAGGGTCAGGTTGGGGCACTCCAGATCAATTGGCCAACTTCCTTCTCGGTCAGAATTATGGAGTCCCCTCCTTTCCCAAAGGTTAAGCTCCCGACCATTGAGCCTTTCAATGGAACAACAGATCCAGACGATCTATCAGCCTATAAGCATCAGATGTATATCCAAGGGGTGGACGATGCTACTTGGTGTAAGAATTTCCCAGCTACATTGAAGGGAGTAGCTCAGAAATGGTTTAACAATTTGCGGCCTAACTCAGTGAACAATTTCACTGAGCTCAGTATCCTGTTCACTAGTCACTTTGTGGCTAACCGTCAAGAACAAAAAACAAACATGCACTTGGGTAAGGTGATTCAGGGTCCTAAAGAGGCCTTGAGAGGTTATGTGAAGAGATTCAACCTAGAAGCAGTGCAGATCCAAGATCTGAATGCGGGAGTGGCGTTTGACGCCTTCATCAGAGGTTTAAGACCAGGAAGCTTTAAGTTTGATTTGGTCAAGAAGAAAATCACCACTTTGACAGAAGCTTTGAAGGAGGTTGAAGCATTCATTCATGCCACAGAGGTTTGTGCTGAGGCAAAACAGCCGGAGGTAAAGAAGGTAGAAGAGGCTGTTAAGCCAAAAAAGAATCCGCCCAAGAAAGCTGAAACTTGGGCAATGACTTCTTTGACCACCTTGTCCAAGAGAAGTAGGCGGTCTGAGCCGGCGGCCTCAGTTGAACCGATACAGTTCAACAAAGATCAATGTTCCATTCTTATGGAAATTAAGGATCAGCATGAGCTAAAGGCTCCGGCCGAAATGAAGACGCCCTACCGTAATAGAGACAAAAGCAAGTATTGTCATTTCCAGAAGGATTTTTGCAAGCACTTGAAGAGGGCATTAGAAGATTTGGCCCGAAAGGGTAAGATGAACAATTATCTACCTTCGTCAGGAAGGAAATTCCAGAAAAGAGATAACCGTCAAGGAAGGAAGATGGATGGTGATAGCACGGATGATGATGTTGTAATGGTCATCTCAGGAGGATTTGCGGCCGGAGGTCCAACAAATCGCGGCCACAAAAACTATTTACGGGAACTCAGTCAGGTTATGCTCACTAACCAGGCCGAATCTGATCCTTTCCGCATGATGACCCCTTAGTAGTGGAAATGAAGATTGCCAACCTTAGGGTTAGGCGAATTTTGATTGATACCGGAAGCTCCACTGATATAATCACTGCTGATTGTTTATCTCGGTCGAAGTTTGATAAAAATGACTTGGTTCCTGTAAATCACCCTATAATCGGTTTTGGCGGAGGGATCATCCATCCCATGGGGACCGTCACTCTACCCGTCCGGGTTGGGGAGAAAGATGCTGCCAGGACGCTCTTTGTGAAATTTCTGGTAGTACATGACTTGACTGCTTATAATCTCATTCTCGGACGACCTACCTTAAATCACATCAAGGCTGTTATTGTGACCCACTTAATGCTAATGAAGTTTGAGTGTGATGGGGGGAAGATTGGATCTCTCTATGGGGATCAGCAAGCTGCTAGAGAATGTTACCTTACCACTCCCAAACCATCATCATGGAAAGAAAAGGCAGAACATCCAAAGGTCCGGGAGGATGACTCGGCCGAGAAGATAAAGGGCCAGATTGTTGCGCTAAAGCAAGAGGTAGAGAAGGTTCAAATGCTACCTCTTCCTGAGAGCAAGCCGTCAATGCTCTTGCCCAGCAAGAAGAGAAAGTGCTTGGCTATTAAAGAAGAAAAGAATTCATCTGAGGAGGTTATGGCCATAATTAGTCTGGGACTAGAACGTCCGGAGCCGGTAGAAAGTCCGGTAGAAATTTGTTTAAGACCAGATCGTCCAGAAAGAACATTGAAGATTGGGTCCGTCCTGAATTCTAAGATCAAGGACGCCTTGATCAAGTTGTTAAGAGAATTTGAAGATGTCTTTGCCAATACGGTAGAGGAAATGCCTGGGATAGATCCTGAGGTGGCGGTACATAGGCTAAACATTGAGCCTGGACAGAAGCCTATTCGGCAGAAGAAGAGGCATCTAGGGCCGGCCAGGAATCAGGCCGTTGACCAAGAGGTTCAAAAGCTGCTCAAATCTAAGTTTATACGTGAAACTTATTATCCAGATTGGGTAGCAAATGTTGTGATGGTTCCGAAGCCGAATGGCACATGGAGGATGTGCGTTGATTACACGGATTTAAACAAGGCTTGTCCTAAGGAAGCTTTCGTTGCCCAAGATTGATCGGCTGGTTGATTCTACAGCAGGTCATGCACTGCTGAGTTTCATGGATGCTTACTCAGGCTTCCACCAGATTCCCATGTGGACAGACGACCAAGATAAAACCTCCTTCATTACAAAGAAAGGGTTTATGGTGGCTCCGGATGCCCTTCGGCCTGAGAAATGCGCCGGCCACTTTTCAAAGGCTTATCAACACGTGTTTCAGCCACAACTTGGGAGAAATATGGAAGCTTATATCGACGATATGATCGTCAAGAGTAGAGAAGAAAAGGATCATCTGGACGATTTAAGGGAAACTTTCCTCACTTTGAGGAAGTTCAAGTTAAAGCTCAATCCGTAGAAATGCGTATTCGGCGTAGTAGCTGGAAAATTTCTGGGGTTTTTGGTCGATCAGAGAGGGATTGATTGAGGCCAACCCCGACAAAATTCAAGCAATTATGAATATGACTTCGCCGTCTAAAGTCAAAGAAGTTCAGCGTCTGACGGGCTGTTTGGCTGCTCTTGGACGGTTTCTTTCGAAATCAGGGGACAAATGTCACCATTTCTTTGCAACCATTAAAAAGAATGCCAAGTTTGAATGGACGGAAGAAGCTAAGGTTGTGCTTCAGCAAGTTAAAGATCATCTTCGGCAGCTGCCCAGATTGATCAGTCCGGCCGAGGGAGAAAAATTGTACGTTTACCTGGCCGTGTCTCCATTCGTCGTAAGTGTTGTTCTCTTAGCTGAGAGAGACTCAGTACAAATACCCGTCTATTTTGTAAGCCATGTCTTGAAAGACGCGAGAGCAGGTATTCGTCCATTGAGAAGTTCGGCCTGGCGCTGTTGATGGCCAGCCGGAAGTTAAGGCCTTACTTTCTAGCCCATAGCATTCTTGTTTATACAGATGAGCCGCTGATGCAAGTGTTGCACAAGATGGATGCATCTGGCCGAATGTTAAAATGGGCCGTTGAGCTCAAATGTTTGACGTAACATTCGAGCCTCGAAAGGCAATCAAGGGGAAAGCTCTAGCCGATTTTATTGTAGAGCTTACCTGGCCAATAGTAGAAAGCGTCCAAGACCCAGCAGAGGGAAAGCGGCATTGGATTCTAATGGTGGACGGATCCTCCACTGCGAATGGATGTGGGGCTGGGATCATTTTCTAATCACCAGAAGGGGATTAATTTGAGTATGCAATGAAGTTCAAATTCCAGGCTTCAAACAATGAGGCAGAGTATGAAGCTCTCTTAGCCGGCATAAAAATGTGCAAAGCGGCTGGAGCCCTGGAGATTGAGGCTAAAACTGACTCTCTGCTGGTGGTCAGTCAAGTAACGGAGATTTTGAGTGCAAATAGGCGTCCATGAGTAAATATATGAACTTAGTTAAAGAAGAGATCAAGTCTTTGAAGAGGTTCGTCCTAGATCAAGTGCCTAGATCTGAAAATATCAGGCTGATGCTCTTTCTAAGTTAGCCAGTTCGGCTGAAGGGGATGTCCCTAGAACGGTCTTCTGGGAGGTCAAGGCGGCCAAGAGCATCGATGCCGAGGAAGTTCTGATTCTCAGCCGGGAAGATGAGTGGATGAGCCCCATCTTGAGTTCAAGAAGACTGGCCGGTTGCCTCTTGATCCTTTAGAAGCTAAGTACGTCAAAGCTAGGGACAAGTGGTTCGAGTTATGGAATGAGACTCTATACAAAAAAATCCTTCAATCGGCCTCTTCTTAAGTGCATCAGCAGAAAGGAGGGATTGGACGTTTTAAAAGAACTCATGAAGGAGCTTTGCTTCCCACATTGGAGGGAGAGCGTTAGGAGAAAAGGCTCTAAGGACTGGCTATTTTGCCGACCTTGAAAGAGGACGCCTTGCTCTATGCCAAGAAATGTGATAGTTGCCAGAAGCATGGCAACATCTATCAGAAGCCGTCCAACTACTTAACTCCAATCCTCTTCCCTCTTCCCTTTGCCAAATGGGGAATGGACATTCTTGGCCCCTTTCCTATTGCAGCCGGCCAGAAAAAGTTTGTAATAGTAGCTGTGGACTACTTTACAAAATGGGTTGAAGCTGAAGCATTAAGAGGCATTACCACCAATGACGTCAAAGGGTTCATCTGGAAGAACCTTATCATAAGGTTTGGTATGCCCCAGTCGATCGTCTTTGACAATGGACCGTAGTTTGAAACACCCAAGCTTCGTCAATGGTTGGCCGACAAGGAATCAAAGCTCACTTTGCTGCAGTGGCTCATCCACAGGCCAATGGGCAATTGAGGCTTTTAACAAGATCTTGTCGGCCGGGATCAAAAAGAAGTTAGATAATGCGAGAGGACTTTGGGTAGAAGAATTGCAGCTGGTCTTATGGTCAATAAGGACAACGGCCAAGAACTCCACGGGAGAAACTCCATTCATGCTGGTATATGGCTCTGAGGCCGTCCTTCCTATTGAGATTGAAGAACCAACTTTGAGGGTGTTGATGTACTCAGAAGATGCTAACTGGGCAGCTCTTCGGACGGCTTTGGACTTAGTTCCCGAAGTCAGGGGCAATGCATTGCTGAGAATGCAGCTATACAAGTTGAGAATGGCAAGGGAGTTTAACAAAAGAGTTGCAAAGCGTCCACTGAAGCTTGGAGACCTCGTCTTGAGGAAAATGGAAGCGGTCGGCCGAGCCAAGAGCTAGGAAGCTTCACCCCTAACTGGAAGGACCCTACAAAATAATCGAAGTAGTTCAGAATGACACCTTTCGTCTGGAAGGCATGGACGGACGTTCTATTCCTAGGACGTGGAACTCTGATACTTTGAAGAAATACTTTGTTTAGGGCATCTTGACAAATTGTAATCTTCTTTTACTGTATTACAATGAAAAAAAGTAGAATGTATACATGTACCTTGACTATCCATCAAGCAAAATTCATATAATACAGCTCTACTTCTCTATGACTCTCTGTTTGATTTATTTGCTTAGTTATATACTATCGTCCAAAGCTAACTAATATAACAGAGCAGCAAGACAATGCACCTTTCATTAGGAGATTGGCTGAACATGTTATCATCCTAAAATGGATAATTACATAAAATTGGCCGTTTGTTTACTTAAAGAGTTAAACATCTCCTAAACAAGATCGGCTGGAATTAGGACGCCTTAGTAAAGGTATCCTACCTTCCGTCCAAAAGCCAAAAACTTAGAAAAACAAACCTTAGTAAAGGAACAAGTTATTTCATAATTTAACAAAGATGGACGGGTTGCAATCACCAACATGAAAACGTCCAAGTTATTTAAAAATTATGACCTTCTCTCCTTCTTGAACAAAGAAAGGTTATCAAAAACTTCCTCATCCAAGAAGTGGGGCATATAGGGGCATAATTTAAAAATGACTAAGTCTTTGTCCAATGACGAATGATTATTCAGATTCATGCCGAGTTAGTTATTAACTTAGCAGTTTTTGCACGTCCTGACTACTACTCGTCCAAAAAAAAAAAAAACTATTGGTTCAGACGAAGTAGGTTATGATGAATTGCTTTCATACTTAGGCATTAAAGCCTAGGCAATTGATAAATGCCTTAATACACTCGGCCAAAAGAGCTGGGGGATCGTCTGAATTATGTTAAGACGAATTCCTTTTGTACTTGGCACAAATATTCAATCATGAAACAAGGCGTCTTATGCAGTAAAGTATAAAGCATTAGAGATTGAAAAAGATAACTTTTCATAGATAGAAGAAAGGGTTACATGCTAATCTAAAAACTAAATTACAACCTAGTCTAAAGCAAAAGTACAAAAGACAAAAAGTTACAAGTGGCCTGCGGCCAAAATTGAAAGTGGAGAAGCTAGGCATCAGGAGGGCTGTTATTCTCTTCGTCCTGGGCCTCAACATCATCTGCTTCTTCTTCATCTTCGGAAGACTCTTGGAAGACGGGGGCTCTTCCCCTTTGATGTTGGCTTTGTGCAGGCTTTCTTGAAATTCCAGCCGGCGAGCATACCTGGGGATATCCTCCTCCTCGGCCATCATTCCAAAGGCCTGCACGGCCCAGTCCTTTCGAAGTGTCAATGATGGTATTCATGGCCTCCTTGGCCGCATCCACTGTGGCTGTGATCTCGGCTCTTAAGGCTTGGTTTTTAACCCTAAGGACGAGATTTTCTTTGAAAAAATCTGCGGCCATCAGCATGGCCAGTTTCTCTCGTCCTTGAAGGAGCGTTCCGAAGCAGCCTTCTCGTCCAACAGCTTCGTCAGCCGAAGGAGGTAGGTTTTGTTTTGGGACTCCAGCTCAGCTGACCGCATTTCCCAAGCCAGCTTGGATTGTTGGTGCAGCACTTCTTGCTCGGCAATAAAATACTGAGCATGGTCCGCGGCCTTGGTCAGATCCTGGACGAGCTGTTTGTTTTCTTTTCTAAGCGCCCTCGCCCAGTCCTCAGTTATCATACGGGGAGCAAAGAGCTGAAAAAATGGGAAAAGAAGACGATGTGTTAGGACGATCGTACAAACATAAAAATCTAACAAGTTGAATAGATAAGCGTCCAAAGAGAAAGAAAGGTGTACCTCGACATCTTCCCAAAGGCAGCGGAAGATTCATCGTCTGAAAGGATGGGAGAGCCGTCAAGGGTTGGTCCCTTCCTTTTATCTAAAAGATTAGACTCGTCATTATTTCTGATTGGAATAACCACGGCCTGTTTGTTGGACGGACTCATCGGACGCCCGCCAACCCGCAGTGTTCTAACTATATTTTAGTAATAAGACTCACCAGAAGAACGGGAGGCCGTCCTATAAGCCTCTGGCATCTGCCCTACGAGTTTGGCAACTGGCCCAGTAAAAGCAGACCCGTCCAAAGCCGTGTCCGGCTGAGAGGGTTCAACCTCGTATCCCGTCCACTGGAGCAACCGTCTCAGGCTGCTCAGATTGATTGATAGCGCCAGTGTAAGTAACCAAAGCCCTCTCCTCGACGGCTGGAGGAGCATCCTCGGCTGGGATGACTATCTCGACTTTGGGAACCGGCCGAGAAGGTTTCTTCTTCTTGGCCGTAAAGCCTTTGGATTTTTTGGGTGGAGGAGCGTCGCCAGTTGCGGCTGGCCTCTTCTTAGACGCCGTTTTCTCCGCCAACGCTTTGAACGTTGGGGAATTTTTCGGAAAAAAAAAAACAAAGGATAAAGGAATCAGAAGAAGCTGGGGCTCGTCCTGAAGTTATCTCAAAATGCTCTGTTTCTCAAAGAAGCAAGGCGTCCGAAAATTATCAGGACAGTCTGCTCTTCGAGGAGGCAAGGCGTCCAGAACAAAGTCAGGACGATTTGCTCTTCGAAGAAGCAAGGCGTCCAAGTTAAATTAGGACGATCTGCTCTTCGAAGAAGCAAGGCGTCCAGAACAAAGTCAGGACGGTATGCTCTTCGAAGAAGCAAGCAAGGCGTCCAAGTTAAAAATTAGGACGATCTGTTCTTGGAGGAAGCAAGGCGTCCGAATAATATCTGGACGATCTGCTCTTCGAGGAAGCAAGGCGTCCAGAATAAAGTCAGGACGGTTTGCTCTTCGAAGAAGCAAGGTGTCCAAGGTAAATTTAGGACGATCTGCTCCTTGAAGGAACCAGGCGTCCAGAATGGAGTTAGGACGGCCTGCTTCAGGGAGAACGAGTTCGTCCAGCCATCAACCAAAGACGCTCTGCCCTTTGACGAAGGAAAGCGTCCAGGAAAATTTATGACGCTTTGCTCCATAAAGAGTGAACTCGTCCAAAAAAAAAAATTTTTAAAAAAAAATACCAGTGTATCCGCCCTTTTTTCAGCGCCGGATTTGTTGTATTCCTTCCATAGAGTATCTGCAAATCTGGATGAGCTCATGTCTCCTATCTAAGACTTTCTCAGTTTACTTCTGGCCGAGTCTGCAAATAAAAAAAAAGGAGACAAATGTTAGACGAACGAAGCTTAAGACGGAAGTTCTACTTGGAAAGAATTTTTAATAAGTATACCTTTCTCCTCCCCCTGCCGCAAGCCGGCAGCGACCAGGAAGTTATCATGATAGAACATTTCCTTAAAAGGGATCCAATTGGACGGGCCTTTAAAAGAGACGTCGTCCATGAAATACTCCGAAATCCTGAAGTACTCCACCAACTGAGTTACTCTCTAACTCTAAGTAAGAAGCCATCCGTCCAGTGTTGGTATTGCTCCGGCTAAAATAGCGAAGCCGTCTAGCAACCACTTCATTGAGAGCCTAGACGAATAGGAACTCAGCCTTCCAGGAGTGCATCTTGGACGTTTTATCCCAAGACGTCAAAAAACCCTGACGGTTGCATACGCTCAGCCAGCTCCCTTCAACTGTTTTGGGAGCTTTGGAAACGTAATGGATTTGTGAGAAGGCGGCCAAGGAGGGGTCTACTCCTTTTAAATTGCAAACATCCAGGAAAGTAAGGATGTTTTGCCAGGAGTTTGGGGCGAGTTGATTGTGCCCGATGTTATAGTAATGAAGAAGTTGACTGATGAAGGGGTGAAGGGGAAAGCGCAAGCCGACATCTAAGGCCAGACGGTAGACAGCGAAATGGCCCGAGGGGGCACTAAGTATGGTATCCTCTCGACCAGGGAGGACGAATCGGTAACCCAGCATAGGCATGGCCACAGAGAAAGGTCTAAGGTCAGAGTCTACTCGTCCCAGCCAAGAATTATCGGCCAGGATGAATCTAGGGTCAGAAAGAGGACCTAGCCGTCGTCTTATTTCAGAGGAAGTCGTTGACGGCTCCTCCGAATCACTAGTCGGATTGGAAGAACTAGCTGCATTCGAATCATCAAAAACCGTCGTATGTTTGGACGGGCTGGGATTTGGAGAGCCTCGAACTTCTGATTCCTCCTGGACGAGTTCAGGGGAAGGGCTCGGGTTTGTTGGACGAGCACTTTGGACTTCACGCTCTCCCTCAGCGGGAATCCGTCTAGTAGATGCCTCCATTTCTGAGCTGGAGGCCGGCAGGTTAACTCCTTGTCTGATACGAGTTGTTTGCTTGACGTGCGCCAGATTACCCTGCACAGGTAAAGACTGGGTCGTCTGACTTTGCCGGCCATGAGAAAAGAAAAATAATGATGGGTCCAACTCTAGAAGATGCCGAGGAAGACAGGGCCTCTGTTCTAGGGTTAGTACCAACCCTTGAGTGGCCGGGTTTGTTCGATGAAGAAGGCGAACTCATTTTCTTAAAATATGCGTGAAAAAGCAAGAAAAATAATTAAGGAAATACCTGTAGAAGAAAGCTCGGATGAATGTCAAAGACGAATTGAAATCTCGGACGAGTGGAGTAGCAGTTTGCAAGAGCTTGGACGGGAGTAATTTCTCACTCTAAAAAACTCGGTAAAAATTGCAGAGCCTCTCTCTCTAGAAAATTTCTCAGCAATGTTAAAATGATTCTAGAAACGAAAAGGTCACATGTTTATAGAGGGGTGAAAATGACCCCCTCATCCGGTAAAAGTAACCGTTGCCCTTAGGGGTTGACCTGCGGAGACCGGCAAAATGGCGCTTCTTTTTTGAAAAAGAAGATCGCAGTTACAGGTCGGTTAAAAGAGGAAGATCAACCGTCTTGGCGCCTGATAGGTAACTCCCTCTTTTAAGGGGCAAATGTTGTAGCCTTAAAATCAGCGGCTACGCTTATAACACATGGCACTACTTCAACCCTACATGTGGCATTTGTTTAGGCCAAGAAAAGTACAAAGGCCTGCAGAGTCTGTGGGCTAAAGTACACTAATCTGAGGAAAAGGTGTACTGAAAAGCTCCCTTGTGGCCCTAGAATTGTACTTAGGCCCAATGAAGTAAAGCTTGATTCAACTAAAGGGTAAAATGTACTGGCCAATCAGCACTTGCCACGTGTCCTGATATTATTGCTTAGCCAATCAGATGCTCCCAAATTAGGGTGACATCAAGGTAAAACAGTCATTTCAAACAGTATAAATAATCCTTGAAATCAGGGGAAAGGTACGTTTTTCAGAGCATAGTACTGTTATTCTGCCATAAATTCTCTCTCTAAAAGTTCCTTGATATCCCTGATATCTGACTTAAGCATCGGAGGGGGAAATACCACCCAAACCTCCAGAGTGGGTCCCTTTTTTAAGGTTGCTGGTCAGACGTTTGCACCGGGATCCGAGCCAATCATTGTTGCATAAGTCTTCAAATTAAGAATCCGAAGTTGGGAGTTGTTGTATTAGTTTACTAGTTTTACACTACGTAACATGTAGGGTGAAATAATTTGGGTTTTTAGGATATTTATATAAAGGCTTCCCTTTATGGGCTTAGGAATAGAGATTATAATTAATGAAACTTGATGACTAATAAGATGCGCTATTTAAGACTTTAGTAATCAAATGACTCTTTCCCTTTTTATCCCTTTTTGGATTTTCGATTCTATTAAACTTCCTTTTCAACATACTTTTAAATATTTAAAATTTTTATTAAAACATGCTTAATTAAAATATTTCTAATTTTATTAAGCTATGAAAAATAATTTCATTTGACTTTTAAAATAGTCAACCCTTTTTAAATAGTCAAATCATTTTCCAAACTTATTTGGATTTAAATATAACTACATAAATACTTGAATATATTTATAAAAATTCTTTAAAATTGTGGGGGATTACATATAGGATAGTGATATTATATGTCTGCATTAAATAGTTACTTTAGTAAGGTTATATTTTTCTTCTCTCCTAACTATTTGTGTTATTCCTATGCTTTATATTATTGTCATTCTTGCTTATTGCTTATTGTTGGGATTATACGCTAAGTGAGAGTATCATATGCTTATAAAAGTTATACTGATCTGTTATATGATCTAGATATGTCTGGTAGCGAGGTTATTTAGGTGGAGAACTATGCTAACCCGATCGTGTTGAGCAATGATTAGCTGGATAGGGGTTCTGATTCTGATGATGAGATTTTTACTGGTGTAGAGCGGGAGATGCGTATGGTGTTGATGGTCAGCAGTCCAGACAGTGATGATGAGGTCATTCAGGAGTTTGAGTGTGCTGGGAGTCAGACTCAGAAGGATATCTATTATGCTGTGATGAGGAGTGTCTTTGGTGAGTCGAGATATACTATGGTAGATGAGGATGATGAGACTGATGATGTGCCACCCTAGATTATGTATTTATGTTTTAATAATAAATGTTGGATAATTAGTTAAGCAGTGGTTTAAATTTATTTCTTTGGTACCTTTATTTTGTTTAGGAAAAAGTATAGTATTATGAATTGCAAAAGTGTGACTAGCATCATTTTGAGGAATAAAAACCAAATATTTAGTTACAAGTGAGCGAGAAATTTCTTTTGGCACGTGAATGGGACTACTTTTATGTATTTGTTGTGATTAAATTTTAAATTGAACCTCACACGTGTTTATTCTTGATGTGAATATTACTCATTAATGAATATATGATTCGTGATGATTTATTTTGTGGTATTATAACATCATTAGATATTGTATGTTGATGCAATGTTGTATGGTCAAATCAAATGTTGCCTTCATATAGATAAGTTATGTATGGAAACCTAAAGTAGAGTTACGTTAAATTTGAGGTCGCGCAGCAGAATGGTTAACAATAGTAATGACTTAGCTTTTGCTATTCACCTATTGGCGGTGAAATTACCTCAAGAAAGAGCTGAGCACCCTGATCCTGTTGGGGACATGTTTGACATACTAGCCAAAATTAAGTCGCCATACTTTAAGGGGTAAGCCAACCCTACCTTCTTAGAGAGTTAGATTAAGGAATTTGAAAAGATCTTCGGGGCTGTGAATTGTCTTGAGGGTATGAAAGTAGGACAAGTTGTATTGTATCTGAAAGACTTATGGTAGAAAGAGAATGGCTAGACTGAGTGTTGTTGAGGGGTTTAATTGGGATTCCTTTATTACTGCCTTAAGAGGAAAATTTTACCCTACTTTTTTGAGGAAATAAAAGGCCCAAGAATTCATAAACCTTAGGATGGGGAGCATGACCATCTCTGAGTAGTATAGTAAGTTCATAGCACTATAGAGGTTTGCATCAGAGGTAGTAGCCACTGAGCAGTTAAAGGCTCAAAGGTTTGAGGAAGGTTGACTGAGGAAATCTAACTGGGGTTAGGTAGTGAAACTTTTACATCTCTAAATGTGGTGTGTGGATGAGCCACCCATATTAAGGTCTTCAGTCGAGGCATGACAAGAAGAATGTTGTAATGGGTGAGAAGAGAAAGGATTTCAATGTTAGAGGAAATCAAGGGAATTTTGTGAGTAACAGAAATGGGAATGGGAATTTCCAAGGGCGAAATGGTCAGGGATACAACAATAAGGGCAAGTCTGAGAGACTTTACCATTGTAAGAAGTGATGCAAGAACCACCCTGGTATACATTGTAAGGGAAAACCTAGTAGCCTGTAAATACTGCAAGAAGAAGGACCATAGGGAGTACGGTACTTCACCAAGCAAAAGAAAGAGTAAAATGGTAGTGGGAGTAGTAACCAGGTGAGTTCTGGGTTCAACCAGTCAGGAAGTCAACGTTCAAAGCATGTAGGGTCACAGAACAACCAACGAAACTACATTAAGCCTGCTAGTGAGAGCAACAACAACCAGAATAAGCATCTGGGTACACTGTTTGTGATGAGGCGCAATGAAGCTGAACAATCCGCCTACATAGTTTTTGGTACTTTTTCTATTAACTCCTATCTCGCTTAAGCGTTATTTGATTCTATGGGTCGACTTATTCGTTTGTTTCATCGTCCGTCATTAAGAGCCTGAAAATGATAGATTTTGAAGTAATTGACTTGCCTATTAGTATACGTAATGGTGAGGTTATAAAGGACACCAAGTTATTTTAATATTTGCCTCAAAATTAGGAGACTGTGTATTTCCTTCTGATTTGATAAAATTCAATTTAAGATACTTAGATGCTATTCTTAAGATGAATTGGTTAGGTTTCTACAAGGCCAAAATAGACTGTCACTAGTAGAAAAAACCTCTTTTGCTACTTTACAAATGCTTGGGTTGTTTTGACAACCCGAGCATTTGACATGTTTTTGGAAAATTAAAAAGAAAAATTCACAAATGCTCGGGTTTTTAAAAAAAACCCGAGCATTTGACTAATTTAATATATACCTTTTCTTTTTGAAAAGGAATTTAATACTTGGAAGTTTGTTCGTCTCTCTCACTCTCCAGTCACTCTCGATTTGCTTCTTTTTCTCTCTCTTCCCCTCTTCACTCACTCTCAATATGCTTCTTCGAATGCATGTCCACGAGAGAATTGCCGCATCCTGCCGCCGCTGCTGAAGAACCAAATTTTCAAGCCTTCTCTCACGAACAGTTCGTTGATGTCGTTAGATCTGAAGGTAACCCTAATTTGCTTTGGTTGATGTTTAGTTAATGGAGCTTTTCCTATTTCATGTTCTGGTTATATTTCAGGACTGGAATGTTATTCTCCTGAATTCTCTTATTTTCGCTTCTTCATTAAGCAAAGAAAAGCGGTTTATATGTCGAGTAGATTCTCTTTTCCTCTGATTTTCTCTCTCCTCATCTTATTCTCATCTGCTTCTTCTCTCCATCTAACCATCAAGGATCAAAAGGGTCTTGTAGCGACTTTGAATCTCAAGAACAATCATCAATGGCTACTCTTGGTGGATTACACGAATCTCAAGGTGCTTCAAATTATGCTGAAATTGAAAGCCTTGCTCATTTTGCCGTCGAAGAACACAACAAAAAACAGGTTTCTTTTAACTTTTTCCTTATTTTTGTGATTTTTGCGGTGAAAATCTGGATTTTGCTGATTACTTGGAAGGATGGATAGAATGGCGACGGATCTTACTCGCAACAGTTCTGTGGAGTGGGATATTGAGCAGGTGAATTGTTGAAATTTTTACTGTATTTCGCACTAATTTCTGTTTTATGCTTTGTAATTTAGCAATTCAGATTGTTTATGAATTTGGTGTATTTGAAGCATTGATGATTTCATCATACATGATTATTGTTAAGTGGTAATGAGACTCTCTGAATCATGTTGTTCGTGGTACACGCCGTATACTTTCTTTCTCTTCTGTTGGATGAATGATGATCAACAGAATACTAATGGAGTTTATCACAGGAGCATGAGTTCGAGCTAGGGATGTCTTTGTCTGAAACATATAGAAAGTATATGAGGCAAAATTCGTGTTATTATGTTATGTTTATTTGTCTAGGTAGAAGAATTATCAAAGTGTTGTTTCGTTTGCAAATGTCTCAATTAGGCGATATGTGTAACGTAGGTGTTGCAAGTAAAAATGAGAACTATATAGCTATGCATTTGGCAACTTGTTTAAAGAATTGCTTTCTTTCTGTGGTTCTGTTAGTATTTCTGAAGAGTTGGCAATCTCAACTTTACTAAATTATTTCTTGTTTGGAGTACACTTTACAACATCTCCAAAATTGATGCATGCCACTAAAATATTTCTTAACATAAACTCATTGGTATCAACGTCATCTCAATGTCTTCAAAAAGATTTTCGTACAAAGTGAGGTAAGGAGGCGGCCATACCTATGCACCTATGCGCCTTTATCCCAGCAACAACAACAAGAAAGAAGGTGTTTTCATTAAACATTTGAACTGAAATTCAATTGACAGCTTCCTACTGCTTATGGAGCATGTCATTTGCACTTTGGGATTTGAGCATAACTACATCACTCTTGCTATTGAAAGTGTCTCCTGAGCCTATAGTCCCCCACGACCTTGGTTCAAGGATACTGTTTGGATCACGGTCGTAGAAACGGTTTCCGTACCGGAAAATGCTGGCAAAATTCCCCTGTCAGGCTCGGAGGGAGGCTTTTTGAAGATTCATGTGGAAATGCTATGTTGATTTTTTATTGTTAACCAATGTAGGACAGATATAAATGGAGATATGGAAAGTGTATGTGCAGACGTTCCTGAAGAACTAGCCCATGTCTATTTTCCTGAAGTAAATAACATAAAGTCTGTTGGTATCATATATTATCAATCACATTAGATTGCAGTCTAAATATTTTGTCTGGACTATCCTTTGCTGACATTGGCTAACTGTATCTGCTTGATTCATAACTCAAATTTTGCAGGTTATTGCTGATAACCTTTCTGAGGAGGAGATTGCTGGCCTAAAACAAATGTTTTAAAATGATTGACGCTGATAATAGTGGACATATCACCCTTGAGGAGCTAAAAAAGGGGTTAGAAAAAGTTGGTGCCAATCTCAAGGATTCTGAAATTGTTGGGTTGATGCAAGCAGTAAGTTGTGCTAACTCCATATTTTATATAGATGCAGCTCCTGTAGTGCTTTTCCTTCTTTACTCATTCTTGTTGGTGCTGTTATGTAAAGATTTCCATTTTCTGCTACAATTGTTTTCTATGGCAGCTATTATCCTTATTCATTGCATTCCCTTATGCATATAAACTAATATAGAAAATTGAAATAGCATTTAAGGGAAGCTTATAAGTTACATATAACAAATCACTTCTGTGACTGAGAAATAATTTTTAATTAGTAATTTGCAACATGTGCAAGGGTATAGAATTTGAACCAACATGAACATAATATTTCGTCCAGTTACTTTGGAAGCCATTGCCATACAAGTGCAAGGGTATAGAATTTCATGGAGACATTAAAGATTTGCCCAAAATAATAAATGTTTATGCTAATTAAGTTTAACTCAATGTCAAAAATATTTCAAAGATTTAAATCTTTTCACAACTGTAAAGAGCAATCAAAATAAGTGGTCGTATAGGTTTTTGGCTGAAAGAAAGTGAAAGTCATATAAAAATTACATGTCATACCAGCAATATAATTATCTATGGGAACCAAGAATATTCTGGATTGAGAAATGACTAATCTGGCTGGAGCATCTCCAAAAAAGTCAAGTTGACAGCAGTTTGGCATACTCCTTAGTACAGAAAATTAAAATATTATACTCTTAGTACAGAAAATTAAAAATTATAGCTGGTTCTATTGTTGTCTTTTTTTTCTTGTTGACAATATACTCCTTCTGTCTCAAAATAGTCTGAACATTTTCCTTCTTGTTTGTCCCATATTAGTTTGAACATTTCCACTTTAGATATGGTCCCACTTCTAAAGTCTATTTTGAGGTATGTGGTTGAAACTGACCTTTTGCATTGAGCGTTTATCACATCACCTACCAAGTCCTCATTGATCCCACTTAAAATCTTGAAATAGTTATTCTACAATAAGGCACATATCTCTTGGTTAATTTAACAGTTGACATAAGTCAAGATGTTATAAAAAAATTAACATAAGTGACAAGACACGTTTTCATCTTTATGGTTCAGCAACACGTATAAATATATTGACATGAAAGAAAGTTGAATTAATATTTGTATTTTTTTGCCAAGATAAATGATTGAATGACTCCCTTGTGTGCTGTTTCTCTTTCATCTCTCATCTACTGAAGGCCTACAGCCTAAACCCGACCTGACTGACCAATCTGCCATGTCTAATATCATTCTTTACGCCCATTTAAAGTTTCTTGTTCAAACTCTTCTCTCTCTCTTGGATAATATCATGCTTTTATCCGTGCTCAACTTTTATTGGCTGGCCTGGGTGAGGTAAATGAAATATGTGTTTAACTGTATTCTGAGAAGAATTCTCATCTTATGGTTCATGTTATATATTCTTAGACTCATAGAAGTTATGATAGGAGTGCAGCTGACAGCATGGTGTGGTGATGGTGGAGATAAGAATATGACTGTGGACTATTGAAGATTAGAGATCTAGAGGGTAGTATCAAGTATCAAGATGGACTACATGAACTTAAAAAATACTACTAATTGAATAAACTGCAGATTTTCATTGCTCTGGTAGTTTGTCTTCAGGAAGATCTTTTCTCTCTTTCCTTATGGCACAACTACTTTAGATTTCCTTATGTATTCATAAATCACAGCAAAGTAATATGCTGACTTGCTTAGAACACACTGCTTTGAATTGATAGCTGTCTGTGACCGACTCTCTGAGACACTCAAATTTCGTATATTCATACAGCATTGTGTACATGTGTCTTTTATAAACAGGAAAAGAAATGAAGTTGTTAAACTACTCTGACTGAATAGTCATTTAAGCATAATTAATTGTCTTTTCCTGGATATTCCCCTCAAATGAATTCTCCTAAAAGTAGAACATGTCGAATTACTTTTTTTGACTGTATCATATCTTTTTACACATGTAAAGTACATATTTCATTGCCTTTAATTTTCTCTTCACTCTTACAGCAACATCAGTAATGATTTCATAGAAAGAAATCTTGCCGTCTATTAGGGAGATTCAAATGTTTGCAATTGTAGGCCTACCCAAATTTGAGTAGAGAAGAAGTTGTTTAGTAATTTGACAATGTTTTACTTTCTTGCCGTCTGCATGTTTTTCCTCGTATTTAACTGATATTAAATCAGGTGAAGAACCGATCACACATGAAATGTTGTTTGATTGCATTGCTGTTTTGCTTAGCAATTATTGTATTGAGACAGCATAGTTCTTAATATGAATAAACAGAATGCCAGCACAAAAAAAATCATGTCGCAATTACTTATTTTTAGGTATAAGGAAATCTCCAATCAGTTGATACCTGCTTTGGTCTTGAAGGAAATTAGGTGAAACAGAATGCTATGTTTGTTTTCAGACCAAGCTCATTTATACAGTGTGAGTTTGTGAGAAGAATATAAAGTGGTTACATTGTTTTATTTTCTCCAAGAAAGCTTGGTTGTGAGTTGTGACTAGTTTCACTGATTATTAAGTTTTGGTGCATGGGATTCCAGAATATCTGATGTCCTTATAACATTTATTTGTACTATATCTTGTACTTTACCTTAATGTTAATTGTTATTTATTTGTACTATATCTTGTATTTATGAATAAAAATATTGGAAAGGAAACTTTTATCTACATGTAAATGATTGTCCATCAATTTCGGATGAAAAAAGGCAAAAAAAAAAAAAAAAAAAAAATTTAAATTTTTAGGGGCTCAAATGCTCCGGTTGTATCTTAAAAACCGGAGCATTTGTAACATAAATGCTCTGGTTTTTAAGATAAAACCGGAGCATTTATAACATAAATGCTCCGGTTTTTAAGATAAAACCGGAGCATTTGTGTTACAAATGCTCCGGTTACAACCGGAGCATTTGTAAAAGTCTCAAATGCTCGGGCGACGTTTGCTACGCGTCAAATACGGAGCATTTGTGGCCTAAAAAACCGGAGCATTTGAGGTTTTTTCTACTAGTGTGTGAAGCTCATAAAGTAGTGTTGAGAATCCCTTTGAGGAAGTTGACTCCTCATCGACGTTTTGGGAAGCCTAAGAACTATGGGATTATTTTTGCAAAGCAAGTGAATAAGTTTTTGAAGAAGAGATGTGAGATCTTTTTCTGTAGTGTGCAACATGTGAGTAAAGAAAATGGATTGATGATCGAGGATATTCCAATCGTAAATGAGTTTATGGATGTGTTTCCAAGTGAGATTTCGGGTATGCCGCCTACAAGAACTGTTGAGTTTACCATAGACTTATTAGTTTCTAGCACTACACCTATATCTAAGGCACTATATAGAATAGCACCTCCTGAGATGAGTGAGTTGAAGACGCAGTTGTAAGAGTTGTTGGATAAGGGTTATATTAGGCCTACTGCGTCACCTTGGGGAGATCCTATGTTGTTTATGGAGAAGAAAAATGAGAGTATGAGATTGTGCATCGACTGGTTGGGTGTTGAACAATGTGACTATTAAGAACAAGTATCCTTTGCCTAAAATAGATTACTTATTCGACCAGTTGAATGGAGCAAACATGTTTTCAAAGATTGATTTGCGTTCGGGGTATCACTAGTTGAGGGTAGTTGATGAGGATATACCTAAGATCGCGTTTACGACGCGTTATGATCATTATGAGTTTATTGTGATGCCATTTGGATTGACCAATGCTCTGGCTATATTTGTCAAATTGATGAATAGGATATTCCATGAGTTCTTAGATAAGTTTATTATAGTATTCATTGATGATATTCAGATTTATTCAAAGAGTGAAGAACATAATGATGAGAACTTGAGGATAATATTGGAGACGATTAAGAAGAATCAATTGTATGCCAAGTTCTCTAAGTGTGAGTTTCGTTTGGAGAAAGTAGCATTTTTAGGTCATAATGTATCTAAATAAGGAGTCCCTGTGGATGCTACTAAGATTCAAGTTGTTAGTGAGTGGACTACTCCAAAGAATGTGTCAGATATCAGGAGTATTCTGGGTTTAGCTAGGTATTATAGGAGAATTGTGAGAGACTTCTCGAAGATAGCAAGGACAATGACCAATTTGATGAAGAAAAACTGAAAATTCGAGTGAAGAGAGAAGTGCGAGGAAGGTTTTCAGATTTTACAGGATCATTCAATCTCTATACCCCTTTTAACCCTGCCTGATGGAAATGAGGGATTTGAGGAGTATAGTGATGTTTCAAAGAATCGTTTGGGATGTGTTCTGCAGCAAAATG
Source organism: Beta vulgaris subsp. vulgaris (assembly GCF_026745355.1). Lineage (NCBI taxonomy): Eukaryota > Viridiplantae > Streptophyta > Magnoliopsida > Caryophyllales > Amaranthaceae > Beta > Beta vulgaris. Next base: position 32,904,587 of record NC_079206.1, on the reverse strand, counting down.
GGAAGGTGACCGCGTATGCATCTCAGTAGTTGAAACTGTATAAGGCTAATTATCCTACCCATGACCTAGAGTTAGCTGCGATCATGTTTGCCTTGAAAATTTAGAGACATTACCTTTATGCGGCAACCAATAAGATCTTTACCGACCATAAGAGTTTGAACTATATATATTTTCACCCGAAAAGATCTCAATATATATGAGACAAAGTATATGGTTAGAATTAATAGAGGATTATGACCTAGATCCAGTATCATCAAGGGAAGGCGAGTGTAGTTGTCGATGTTTTAAGTAGGAAGTCGAGCCATACCATGAATGTGTTGATATTTTCTGAGGAATTATGTCGAGACATGCAAAGGCTTAGCCTAGATATCTTAAATCATGGGGAGATCGAGGCAAGATTAAGTGCTTTGTCATTGGGGTAGTCAGTTTTCGATGAGATCAAAGAGGGTAAAGTTGGAGATTAGCACCTAGATAAGATTAAGGAGAAGATAAAGTAAGGCAAGGAAGTCGACTTTAAGATTTATAATGATGGAATTTTGAGGTTCAAGGGAAGCTTAAGAGATGACTTATGGATGAGGGGAATAATACTCCTTATTATGTACACCCTTGGGAGATAAGCTGTATAAGGATCTTAAAGAGATATATTGGTGGCCAAATATGAAGCGCGAGGTCGCTGAATTCGTTCTAAGTGTCTAACCTGTCAGTAAGTGAAGGTAGATCATGGGGAAGCACTAGGGGAAAAAAAAGAAGGGTTACGCAGGAAGGACTGCGCTTTTTCAACAAGCGCAACCCTACTAGTGAAGGGCTGAGCTTTTGAAGGGTTGCGTCTTTGAAGAAAAGCGCAACCCTTCACTTAGTAGGGTTGCGCTTGTCGAAAAAGCGCAGCCCTGCTGAATGTAAAAAGGGTTGCGCTTTTTTCTACAATCGCAGCCCTACTAAGTGAAGGGTTGCGCTTTTCTTCAAAGACGCAGCCCTTCTGTTATGTAGGGCTGCGCTTTTGAATAAAAGCACAGCCCTTCTTAAAAAAAATTGAAATAAAAAATTCGCAGGCTTCAAATAAATTATCCCTCCTTCTCTCCCCTCTCTCACGTCCCTCCTCCCTTTTCCTCCTTCTCTCTCATCCTCTCTTCTCTCTCAAAAACTCTCAGAAACGCGACAAAAAGCCTGAAATGATTTGCACTAATCATGCCGACGGACTCCGATTGCCTATTGTAATACCTTTTCGGAAGCGGAACGGGCCAACGAGTCAAACTCACCACTATGCCATGATGTATAGGCTTTTTAAGCTATTCGAGTTCGTTTAAGGCTCAAAATAGGCATTTTAAGTATTTTCGAATTTTATTATTTCCTTAATTATGTATTATGGTTTTGTTTTACGTATTTAAACATTATTAGGTCAATGTTTGGAGGCAGTTTTTGACTTTTCAGATCTATAATTTCTTAATCTTTGTTTTGATTAATGTTCTTGTATTTTCATATCTATAATTTCTTCTCTTCTGTATATTAGTTTTTGTTCCTTTTTTTCATTTTTGTTTCGTTCTTTTTTTTTTTTTTTTTTTGTTTTGGGTTTAGTTGCATTGTAGAATTCTCTATGTGATAACATTTTTTGATTTCCTGTTTTTGTTTTAGTTTTCCTGACCATATTTCCTATTCCCCTTTTGGATTTGGATGGTTTACTTTAAAATTTAATGCAAATGTTAAAATTCAGAAAATGTGAGATTAATAAAAGAGTAAAACAATGTCAAAAAAAAAATTTTTTTTTTTTTTTTTGTAGGAAGGGCTGCGCTTTTACCTAAAAAGCGCAGCCCTGCTTAAAAAGTGAAGGGCTGTTGTCAAAAAGCGCAGCCCTAAGGGCCTTTTTTAGCACGGCCCTTCCTTATTTTTTTCACTAGTGAAGGTTCAATCCTTAGAGGTTCCTGGACGAAAGTGGGACTCTATCTCGATGGATATTGTGACTGCATTGGCGAAGAAGAGAAACGACAATGATACTATTTGGGTTATTGTGAACTAGCTGACGAACTCCGCCGTATTTGTACCTATTAAGGAGACATGGAAAAACAAGCGACTTGCAAAGACGTAAATTAGGCATGTAGTGAGATTGCATGGGGTTCCAAGGGAATTATTTCAGATCGTGATTTGAGATTCCTCTTCAAAAATTGGCAAAGATCCAGTTGAATCTTAGGACAACATCGAAATGAGCACTACTTTTCACCCTACAAACATGGTCAGACTGGAAGGACTAACCAAACATGGGAAGATAGATGGAGAGCGTGCAAAATTGACTTGCAAGGTAGTTGGGAAGATTAATTGGACTTGATTGAGTTATTGTAGAATAATAGTTATCATGTGAGCATCAAGATGACTCCTTTTAAGGCATTGTATGGAAGTGAAGAAGTCTCATTTGCTGGAATGATTTTAGCGAGAATATAGTACTAAGGAAATAATTTATTGCAGAGACTGTTAATAGTGTGAAAATTATTCAGGTAAGAATTCAAGCTACTCAAGATAGGCAGAAGAGGTATGCTAACTTAAAGTGAATTTGCAGCGAGTGAGAAAGAGTTTTTGAAAGTATCACCAACTAAGGGAGTGATGAGATTTAGGGAAAAGGGAAAATTATGTGCTAAGTATGTTGGCCTGTATGAGATTTTGCAAATAATTGGAAAGGTAGCTTATAAGTTGGCTTTGCCAATGGAATTTGAGAAAATGCATGATGTGTTTCATATTTTCCAACTCAAGAGATATATCCCTGATGAGAGTCGTGTTTTGGAGCCTAAACGAATCCAAATTGATAGTAGCGTCACCTATGAGGAAAGGCCTACGAGAATTCTTGATAAAAATGTGCGTAGAACGCGAAATAAGGATATTAATATTGTAAAAGTGCTTTGGTCTAACCATGAGTCTGAAGAAGCAATGTGGGAAGAAGAAAACAAAATGAAGAAGGCGTATCCTGAGTTATTCCTTGAGGTGAAGAAGAAAGCAATAAGGATATTCTTTTCAATGTATATATAGTTATAGTTGAGTATGATATTAAAATTATAGTAAATTCGTATGTATCTCATTATTTGTATATGCTTCAATTGAGCATAATATGCTTAATAAAATGATTATTGATATATATTATTGATTTTTTATTGATTAATGATGAAAAAATGCACAAAAAAAAATTCGGTTTTTGGGGTGGTCAACCGCTGCGGTTTTGACCCAAAACCGCAGCAGTAAATGATTAACTGCAGCAGTTTAGGACCACATTAGTTAATATTTGGGAACTGCTGCGAGGCCACCTGATGCGGACCAAAATCGCATCAGTAAGCCCGATTTTGACTGCATCATATGGGGTTTTTGTCCACTAGTGATTGGACGATGATTCCTCGGCTGCTTTTGCCAGGATGACCTCCACCGACTACGAGAAGGTCAAACAGGAGATCTTCAAGTGTTGTCCTAAGCCCAACATAAAAGGCTTGAGAGGTGCTTCTTCTGGGCATGTAAGTTAATGTCTCAGCTTGGTGCCGATGTATATTTCTCCATGTCGTTGTACTCTTATACTTGTAAAATTTCTTCCTTTTTTATTTAATCGTCGTGCTAACTCCTTTATCTTCGTTTTTTCAGCTCTTCGCTCCTAGCATTACAACTGGGGACTGGGCTAAAATGCTCAGAAAGGAAAGTAAGAAGCTTTTCCACCAGGCTACAACAGTCGGGGACAAGGCTATGTTCGACATTAGATGGTGGAGACCCTCCACCGCCAATCTATGGATGCTTGGGGAAAACGTTCGGCCGAGCTGGAGTCCTATAACAAAAATTATCTCCTTCACATCAAGACCCTCTTTGAGGAAAAGGATAAGATGAAGCTCGCCCTAGGAGTAGTCTCGGTCGATCTGACAACCGAAAGAAATACCGCTCTACTGGTCGTTGTCCAACTACAAAGGCAAAATATCCTCTTAAGGGCCAAAAACCTTTGGCTGAAGGAGGACGCGGCTCAGGCCTTCAATGATGCCAAGGAGGCTCTAAGCGAGGTTATTGATACCTCCAAGTCCTGGGCTGTGAAAGCCTTTGAGATGTTGGCCGAGTCAGACGACGTTCCTCGTTATAAGCGTCGTCTGGACTTACAGGAGAGCCTGCACAAGGCAATGGTGGCCGGCGAAGAGCCTCCAGTCTTCCAGGAGTCGTCGGATAATGAAGAGGACGAAAAGGCAGTGGATGAGGACAGAGCTCCAGTGGACGACGCAACCATCCCCCCCAGTTGAATAGAGTACTTAGTCTTAGGCTCCTCTATTGTTGTAACTGGGCCAAAGGCCATTTTTTAACTTAGCGTTTTTTGTATTTAGACTGTAACTTCTTTTAACAAATTAATATATATGCCTAATCTTTTGTCCAGTTTTTACCTCTATTACCAAGTACGAAAGCAACTCGACCTATTTTCAGGGTAACAATAAGTCGTCCAGAACTTCCAACACATCATAACTTCATACCCTCTTAAGTATAAAAAAAACTCGTCTTGATTTACAGGATGATTTGTCAATATTGTCCTAAATGAGCCAAAATCGCTCGTCCTTAAATATGTAATGATTACCTTTTGTACAAAATTTAAATGACCGAACGACCATTTTACAACAGGCGAGTCTTGTTTCTTCAGATTTTAACAAGTACTAGAGATGCTTGTCCGGGATTATAGACATGCTTTTGTCCATGAACTGTTTGGGCCAAATAGCAACTTTTCCTCATTAACCGGACAACCACTATTTACCGGACATGTTTAGCTTAAATTTTACCAAGTGCCATACATGCTCGTCAAGGGCTAAATACTAGCTTTTGTTTAAGCCCTGCTTGAGCCAAATAGCAACGCGTCCTAGTTTTATGGACGGTCATTGAGCCACTGAATCTTGGACGGATTCAACTTTACTCAAATAATAAATATTTCTGTTGTTCAAGTTGTCCCCCCCTTCTTGGACGAAGTGGATCCTTCTATGTGAAGCCACTTGGTCTTAAGAAGGAAAAAAGTCGAGAAATATTGGTTAGTGGTGGGATTATAAGGATAAGAGTGGTTGAGTCATGAACTTGGCCAGCTTTCTTTATATAGTCTCATATAATTTGTAACAAACTTGTTCCTTTACTAAGGTGGTTGTTACCTGTATAGCCTTACAATTGAAAGTAAGATTCATTTACTAAGGTTTGCTTATTTTTGGTCGCTTTTCTTTTGGAGATTGATGTTTCTCTTTCTAGAGATTATCAATTGTGTGTTGTCAGACATGTAATTAATCTTATCGATTTATAACATGTTGGCCGGTCTCCTTAAGGAGAAAATGTGCGTCAGAGAAAATAATGTATGATTGTTTTAATGTCCTTCTTTTGTTTATATTGTGGACGCTTTTGTCTTTCTTTACTGCCTTGCTGAGTTAATGTTACTTATTAGACCACTAAGCTGGTCGAGGGTAAAATGCCCCTAAGTAAATAACTTTATGTAAAGAGTAAAGAAGCAATATAGAGAGAAAGTACATTTTTATTATATGAATTTTCCTTAGTCAAATACCAAGGTACATGTATACATATATATATCTTTCTTCTTTGTGCTGAGGCACTTGTGTTAGCTAGAAACTATCAACTACAAGGTTTTCATGACGGTTGCCTGCATCAGATGTGATGCTTTTTCAAGGTGTCTGGGTTCCAAGTTCGCTGAACATGACGTCCACTCATGTCTTGGAGACAAAAGGTGCCCCTTCGTACTTCCTGGACGATTAGATAGGGCCGTTTGCAATTTGGTGTCAGCTTACCCAATTCCTTGGCTCTTCTAATGGCTTCCATCTTCCTTAGAACCAAGTCCCCTACTTTGAGCGGTCGTCTAATGACTCTCTTATTGAAGTACCGCCATTCGAAACTTGTACAATTGCATTCTTAGCAGTGCATTGCCTCTGTCCTCTGGTACTTGGTCCAAGGTTGTGTGCCATGCAACCCAATTGGCTACTTCTGTGTACAACATGACTCTCAGGGTAGGTTCTTCTATTTTAATGGGAGGAACAGCTGCAGTGCCATTGACGAGCATGATGGGTGTCTCCCCAGTAGAATTCTTGGTTGTGGTTCTAATAGACCATAACACCAACTGCAGCTCTTCCAGCCATAGACCTTTGGTGTTGTCCAGCTTCTTTTTGATGCCGTTCAATAGTGTTTTGTTGAATGATCCTACCTGCCCATTGGCCTGTGGGTGAATTACAGCCACAAAGTGAGCTTTTATTTCTCTTTCTGCCAACCAATACCACAGTTTTGGCGTCTCAAACTACGGTCCCTTGTCAAAGACGATGAACTGCGGCATGTCGAACTGTGTAATAATGTTTTTCCAAATAAAACCCTTGACATCGTTCGTTGTTATTCCCCGCATTGCTTCAGCCTCAACCCATTTAGTGAAGTAGTCCACAACTACAATCACAAACTTCTTATGCCCCGCGGCCAGAGGGAAAGGTCCTAGGATATCCATGCCCCATTTGGAAAAAGGAAGTGGGTACAAAATTGGAGTCACGTAGTTGGATGCCTTCTGGTGAAGATTTCCATGCTTTTGACAGCTATCACACTTGTTTACATAAACAAGACCATCTTCCTTTAAGTTAGGCCAATAATACCCAGTCCTTAAGGCTTTTCCCCAATGCTCTTCCCCCTATGTGGGATGCACAAGCTCTTTCGTGGAGTTCTTTCAATACTTCCGGTCCATCTTCTCTAGTGATGCACTTGAGAAGAGGGTGGTTTAACGCTTTCTTGTAGAGAGTATTATCCCATAACTCAAACCACTTATCTCGTGCCTTTACATACTTAGCCTCTATAGAATCAGAAGGTAGCTGGCATGTCTTCTTGAATTTTATAATAGGCTCCATCCAAACTGCCCCTCGGCTAAGAAACATCATTTTCTTTATATTCTTCTTCGGTTTACCTCCCAAAACTCTATTCTTGCCACATCGCAGTCAGCCGAGCTGGCTAATTTTGAGAGAGCATCTGCTTGGTGATTTTCTGACCTTGGAACTTGGTCAAGAACAAATCGTTTTAAGGGCTCAATTTCGTCCTTTATACAGGTGCATATATTTGCTCATTAATGCTTCTTTACATTCAAAGTATTCATTGACTTCACTGACGATTAAGAGGGAGTGTGATTTGGCCTCAATCTCTAGAGCCCCAGCCGCTTTGCACATTTCGATCCCAACCAAAAGCGCTTCATACTCAGCTTCATTATTAGACGCTTGGAATAGGAACCTTAGTGCATATTCGAACTTTATCTCCTTCTGGAGATTGGCAAATGATTTCTGCCCCACACCCATTGACGGTAGACGATCCATCCACCATGAGCGTCCAGTGCTTCCTTCCTTCAACTATCTATTATAGGATCTATAGTTGCCCGAGTAAGCTCAACTATAAAATCTGCCAAAGCTTACCCCTTTATGGCCTTTCTGGGCTCAAAAGTTAGGTCGAATATGTTCAACTCTACTACCCATATCAGCATTCGTCCTGAAGCTTCCATCTTTTGTAAGACTTGTTTCAGAGGTTGGTCAGTATAGACTAGTATACTATGAGCCAAGAAATACGGCCTTAATTTTCTGCTGGCCATGACAAGCACCAACTCAAACTTCTTCACCAGCGGAGGTACACTCCGCATCTTTGAGCACATGACTCACAAAGTATACTGAAATTTGTATATATTCTCTTTCAGCCAGCAACACAGCACTTACAGCTTGAGGTAACATGGCCAGGTATACAAACAATTTTTCCCCCTCGGCTGGACTTACCAACCGAGGTAGTTGACGGAGATGATCTTTTACTTGCTGAAGCGCCTGCTCAACTTCTACTGTCCTCTCAAACTTGGCTTTTATCTTAATTGTAGAGAAGAAATGATGACATTTATCACCTGATTTGGACAAGAATCATCTAAGGGCTGCTAAGCACCCCGTCGGGCACTGCAGCTCCTTAATCGTGGACGGAGATGTCATGTCCAAAAAAGCTTGGATCTTCTCAGGATTGGCTTCTATCCCCCTTTGATCGACCAAGAATCCTAAGAATTTCCCTGTTAACACTCCAAAGACACATTTTTGGGATTCAGTTTCAATTTAAATTTTCGAAGAGTTCAAATGTTTATCTCACGTCATCAATGTTGCTCCTGTCGGCTTTTTTCAATCATATCATCGACATATGCTTCCATATTCTTACCAAGCTGCGGCTGAAAAACCGTGTTAATTAACCTCCTCTGGAAGGTGGCTGGTGCATTTCGAAGACCAAAAGGTATCCTCAACCAGCCATACAACCCTTTCTCAGTAATAAATGATTTTTGTCTTGATCCTCCGGCCACATAGGAATTTGGTGGAATCCTGAATATGCATCCATGAGACTTAACAATGCATGGCCAGTCGTGGAGTCTACTAGCCGATCCAACATAAGCAGAGGAAAACTATGCTTAGGATAGGCCTTGTAAGATCGGTGTAATCCACACACATTTTCCATGTGCCGTTGAGCTTGGGTACCATGACGTCATTGGCTATTCAGTCCGGATAATAAGTCTCTCTAATGTACTTAGATTTCAATAATTTCTGCACTTCTTGGTTGACTGCCTCATTTCTGGCCGGACCCAAATGCCTCTTCTTCTGATAAACTGGCTTCAGACTTGGATCTATAATTAGATTGTGGACGGCTACTTCAGGATTAATTCTCGACATTTGCCTCGACACTATAGGAAAACACAACCTCAAATTCCTTCAACAACCTTACTAACCCATTATTCAAGTTGGGGACAAGAGCAGACCCAATCTTCAATGTCCTCTCTAGAAGAGCATCATCTAAGCAAATGTCCTCTGGCGCCTCTACAGGCTCTAGACGCTCAAGTGTCGTGCCCATGATGGTCATCACCTCTTCTGAGAGGGTGGTTCATCTTTGACGGGCATATATTTTCTCTTCTTGTTCGGTAAGCGGTTGGACGGTTTGTTTGGGGAAGCAGCCTGCATCTAAGGACTTTCAACCACTATCCTCATAATGTCTAGTTGCCTGTTCACAAAATCAGTTGTTTTACTCTCACCAGCTATCTCCGCCTAATCTTGCTTCTCTGCTTTCTAAGCCGAGGGTCTCAAAGTTGTTAGGTACATTCTTTGGACGCCTGCTGGTCTCCATATAAAGATCCAATTTTGCCACCATCACATTCAAACTTCATGAGCATGAGATGGGTGACTATTACAACATTAATGTGATTCAATGTTGGCCGTCCGAGTATGACATTGTAGGCAGTCAAATCTCTGGCGACCAAGAACTTAACAAATAATGTCTGAGAAGCCTCCTTCTCACCAACTCGGATCGGCAGTGTGACTGTTCCCATGGGATGGATGACTCCTTCTCCAAACCCGATGATTGAGTGGTGTACCAAAACTAACTTACTCTCATCAAACTTTAATATATAGAAACAATCAACAATTATGATGTCCGTTGAACTACCGGTATTAATAACAATTCTTCTCACCCTCAGATTTATTATTTTCATCTCCACCACTAGGGGATCATCATGGGGGGTCTTCAACTTTGCCCGATGCAGCTCACTGACTACCACTTTAGGGAACGGATCAGCCGTTGCCTAATTAGTCAGCAAAAAGTAGCCAAGTTCCCTGAGGCAGTTCTTGTGCCCTATGTAGGTTGGCCCACCAGCAGCAAATCCTCCTGATATTACCAGAAAAACATCCTCATCAGTACTTTCACTTTCCTTCATTCTACTCTGATAATCATCTTTCTTCTGAAACTTCCTCCCCCCTTGGGGCAAGTATGAATTCATCTTCCCTTTCCGAACTGAATCCTCCAAAGCTCTCTTAAGCTGCTTACACTCGTTAGTCTCATGGCCACAATCCTTGTGAAAGTGGCAATACTTGCTCTTATCCTTGTTTCTGTAGGGAGTCTTCATCTCTACAGGAGCCTTAAGCTCATGCCGATCTTTAATCTCCATGACAATGGAGTATTGATCTTTGCTGAAGGCTATGGGCTCTACTGAAGTTTCAGATCCTCTTCTTTTACTTCGTCAGGACGAAGTTGTGGTGGAAGTCCAGAACCATGTCTCAACTTTCTTAGGATTGTTTTTCTTTGGTTGAGTTACTTCTTCAACCTTTTTGGACTCCGGATGCTTCACTTTCGCACAAACTTCAGTGGCATGGATGAATGCTTCAGCTTCTCTGAGAGCCCCTAGAGAGTAGTGATCTTCTTTTTCACAAGGTCAAATTTAAAACTTCTTGGCCTCAACCATTCTGATGAACGCGTCAAAGGCCGACCCAACATTGAGTTCCGGGATTGGCAAAGCCTCCAGATTGAATCTCTTGACAAAACTTCGCAAAACTTCTTTCGGTCCTTGGATGATCTTGCCCAGTGCATGCTAGTCTTTTGCTCTTGTCGATTGGCCACCGAATGACTGGTGAAAGGGTAGTTGAGTTGTGTGAAGTTGTTAACTGAGTTAGGGGGAGATTGTTAAACCATTTCTGAGCCACTCCTTTCAGAGTGGCTGGAAAGTTTTTACACCAAGTGGCATCATCCAACGTGTATATACATCTAGTGCTTAAATTCAGACAAGTGATCATCCGTATCAGTTGTTCTGTCAAAAGGTTCTATTGTAGGAAGTTTAACCTTTGGGAAGGGGGGCACCTCCATGATTCTGGTCGAGAATGGAGTCGGCCAGTTAATTCGGAGGGTTCCCAACTATCTCTCAATAGGCATGTGCTCCCTTCGGTATTCCTTTAGCACCAGATTGGAAGAGGTGTTACAAGCATTGGTCGCCTATACACCATAGGTTGTAACACTGTTTTTTCATGCCTTGGACGAACAACAGAAGGACCCAAACTTCTCCATTCTTTTTGGATGGTAACCTTAACGGAGGATCACTCAAATACGGAGTGGATCCCATGGCCGAGCGTTATAAGGCTGCAGCTTGCTTTGCTTCCAAATATTTTTGAGCATCTGTTTCCATTCGATACCCATATGGATGGACATTATCTTGAGTCCTGACTACCAGCTTCCAGTCCATCTTTCTTCGTTGCTCACTTACTTCTGGCTGCTTTTCTTTCGCCGCCCTCTTAGAAAGTTTTTGATGAATAGACCGACTTGGGCCTGGACGGTTCTCCTGGTAATCCCCCCTCAGAGGATTGATAGCGACTAGATCTGGGTTTACTTGAAATAACAACTTATTGCTCTTGATCTGCTCCAGGACGATCGCAGCTATCTTAACCTGAAAATCATTCCGTATGTTCTCTAAATTTGTTGCAGTCACTGGAAGCTCAAGGTTTTCCTGATCGACAGGCTCTCAACTTCGTACGTGAACATCGACAATAGTCGGCGGTTTATCCCTTCCTAAAGGTGGCCTCTCATCATCCACTGTATCCTCTACCCGAACTTCAAAACTTCGATTTCTTGTTATGTTGGACGAGTAACAGTCAGTCATCGTTGCGTCTCCCATAGACGGTGCCAAATGTTACGTAGTACTTGACTAGTAAATACACGGTTATCCTCAACAGGTTCTTGAATGGAGACTTGTACAACGATAACCTGGTCCGATTAATCGCGAACCTAAGCTTCGATTTCGAACCTGCAAAAAAGGGTCCCTTGGAGGTTTGGGTGGTGGCTCCCCCTCCGAAGCTTAAGTCAAGTATCAGGAGTAATAAGGGAAAGTAATGTTTAAAGAGAGAAAGTAGATACAGTTTTCACATATTAATAGTACACACTACTCAAAAAGGTACCTTTCTCCTGATTTTAAGGACTGTTTATAGTATATGGGTCTAATTGTTGTACTTTGAAGTCACCTAATTTAAGGGCACCTCAATGGCTAAGCAATTGGATCATGACATGTGGCAAACAATGATTGGGGAGTACACATAATCCAATCATATGCATTCGTTGTTTGGGATTTGGGCCTGGATGCATGCACTTCTTGGTTGACTGCCTCATTTCTGGCCGGACCCAAATGCCTCTTCTTCTGATGAACTGGCTTCAGACTTGGATCTATAATTAGATTGTGGACGGCTACTTCAGGATTAATTCTCGACATTTGCCTCGACACTATAGGCAAACACAACCTCAAATTCCTTCAACAACCTTACTAACCCATTATTCAAGTTGGGGACAAGAGCAGACCCAATCTTCAATGTCCTCTCTAGAAGAGCATCATCTAAGCAAATTTCCTCTGGCGCCTCTACAGGCTCTAGACGCTCAAGTGTCGTGCCCATGATGGTCATCACCTCTTCTGACGAGGGTGGTTCATCTTTGACGGGCATATATTTTTTCTTCTTGTTCGGTAAGCGGTTGGACGGTTTGTTTGGGGAAGCAGCCTGCATCTAAGGACTTTCAACCACTATCCTCATAATGTCTAGTTGCCTGTTCACAAAATCAGTTGTTTTACTCTCACCAGCTATCTCCGCCTAATCTTGCTTCTCTGCTTTCTAAGCCGAGGGTCTCAAAGTTGTTAGGTACATTCTTTGGATGCCTGCTGGTCTCCATATAAAGATCCAATTTTGCCACCATCACATTCAAACTTCATGAGCATGAGATGGGTGACTATTACAACATTAATGTGATTCAATGTTGGCCGTCCGAGTATGACATTGTAGGCAGTCAAATCTCTGGCGACCAAGAACTTAACAAATAATGTCTGAGAAGCCTCCTTCTCACCAACTGGATCGGCAGTGTGACTGTTCCCATGGGATGGATGACTCCTTCTCCAAACCCGATGATTGAGTGGTGTACCAAAACTAACTTACTCTCATCAAACTTTAATATATAGAAACAATCAACAATTATGATGTCCGTTGAACTACCGGTATTAATAACAATTCTTCTCACCCTCAGATTTATTATTTTCATCTCCACCACTAGGGGATCATCATGGGGGGTCTTCAACTTTGCCCGATGCAGCTCACTGACTACCACTTTAGGGAACGGATCAGCCGTTGCCTAATTAGTCAGCAAAAAGTAGCCAAGTTCCCTGAGGCAGTTCTTGTGCCCTATGTAGGTTGGCCCCCAGCAGCAAATCCTCCTGATATTACCAGAAAAACATCCTCATCAGTACTTTCACTTTCCTTCATTCTACTCTGATAATCATCTTTCTTCTGAAACTTCCTCCCCCCTTGGGGCAAGTATGAATTCATCTTCCCTTTCCGAACTGAATCCTCCAAAGCTCTCTTAAGCTGCTTACACTCGTTAGTCTCATGGCCACAATCCTTGTGAAAGTGGCAATACTTGCTCTTATCCTTGTTTCTGTAGGGAGTCTTCATCTCTACAGGAGCCTTAAGCTCATGCTGATCTTTAATCTCCATGAGAATGGAGTATTGATCTTTGCTGAAGGCTATGGGCTCTACTGAAGTTTCAGATCCTCTTCTTTTACTTCGTTAGGACGAAGTTGTGGTGGAAGTCCAGAACCATGTCTCAACTTTCTTAGGATTGTTTTTCTTTGGTTGAGTTACTTCTTCAACCTTTTTGGACTCCGGATGCTTCACTTCCGCACAAACTTCAGTGGCATGGATGAATGCTTCAGCTTCTCTGAGAGCCTCGGCTAGAGTAGTGATCTTCTTTTTCACAAGGTCAAATTTAAAACTTCTTGGCCTCAACCATCTGATGAACGCGTCAAAGGCCGACCCAACATTGAGTTCCGGGATTGGCAAAGCCTCCAGATTGAATCTCTTGACAAAACTTCGCAAAACTTCTTTCGGTCCTTGGATGATCTTGCCTAGTGCATGCTAGTCTTTTGCTCTTGTCGATTGGCCACCGAATGACTGGTGAAAGGGTAGTTGAGTTCTGTGAAGTTTTTAACTGAGTTAGGGGGAGATTGTTAAACCATTTCTGAGCCACTCCTTTCAGAGTGGCTGGAAAGTTTTTACACCAAGTGGCATCATCCAACGTGTATATACATCTAGTGCTTATATTCAGACAAGTGATCATCCGTATCAGTTGTTCTGTCAAAAGGTTCTATTGTAGGAAGTTTAACCTTTGGGAAGGGGGGCACCTCCATGATTCTGGTCGAGAATGGAGTCGGCCAGTTAATTCGGAGGGTTCCCAACTATCTCTCAATAGGCATGTGCTCCCTTCGGTATTCCTTTAGCACCAGATTGGAAGAGGTGTTACAAGCATTGGTCGCCTATACACCATAGGTTGTAACACTGTTTTTTCATGCCTTGGACGAACAACAGAAGGACCCAAACTTCTCCATTCTTTTTGGATGGTAACCTTAACGGAGGATCACTCAAATACGGAGTGGATCCCATGGCCGAGCGTTATAAGGCTGCAGCTTGCTTTGCTTCCAAATATTTTTGAGCATCTGTTTCCATTCGATACCCATATGGATGGACATTATCTTGAGTCCTGACTACCAGCTTCCAGTCCATCTTTCTTCGTTGCTCACTTACTTCTGGCTGCTTTTCTTTCGCCGCCCTCTTAGAAAGTTTTTGATGAATAGACCGACTTGGGCCTGGACGGTTCTCCTGGTAATCCCCCCTCAGAGGATTGATAGCGACTAGATCTGGGTTTACTTGAAATAACAACTTATTGCTCTTGATCTGCTCCAGGACGATCGCAGCTATCTTAACCTGAAAATCATTCCGTATGTTCTCTAAATTTGTTGCAGTCACTGGAAGCTCATGGTTTTCCTGATCGACAGGCTCTCAACTTCGTACGTGAACATTGACAATAGTCGGCGGTTTATCCCTTCCTAAAGGTGGCCTCTCATCATCCACTGTATCCTCTACCCGAACTTCAAAACTTCGATTTCTTGTTATGTTGGACGAGTAACAGTCAGTCATCGTTGCGTCTCCCCATAGACGGCGCCAAATGTTACGTAGTACTTGACTAGTAAATACACGGTTATCCCTCAACAGGTTCTTGAATGGAGACTTGTACAACGATAACCTGGTCCGATTAATCGCGAACCTAAGCTTCGATTTCGAACCTGCAAAAAAGGGTCCCCTTGGAGGTTTGGGTGGTGGCTCCCCCTCCGAAGCTTAAGTCAAGTATCAGGAGTAATAAGGGAAAGTAATGTTTAAAGAGAGAAAGTAGATACAGTTTTCACATATTAATAGTACACACTACTCAAAAAGGTACCTTTCTCCTGATTTTAAGGACTGTTTATAGTATATGGGGTCTAATTGTTGTACTTTGAAGTCACCTAATTTAAGGGCACCTCAATGGCTAAGCAATTGGATCATGACATGTGGCAAACAATGATTGGGGAGTACACATAATCCAATCATATGCATTCGTTGTTTGGGATTTGGGCCTGAATGCATGCACTTCTTGGTTGACTGCCTCATTTCTGGCCGGACCCAAATGCCTCTTCTTCTGATGAACTGGCTTCAGACTTGGATCTATAATTAGATTGTGGACGGCTACTTCAGGATTAATTCTCGACATTTGCCTCGACACTATAGGCAAACACAACCTCAAATTCCTTCAACAACCTTACTAACCCATTATTCAAGTTGGGGACAAGAGCAGACCCAATCTTCAATGTCCTCTCTAGAAGAGCATCATCTAAGCAAATGTCCTCTGGCGCCTCTACAGGCTCTAGACGCTCAAGTGTCGTGCCCATGATGGTCATCACCTCTTCTGACGAGGGTGGTTCATCTTTGACGGGCATATATTTTCTCTTCTTGTTCGGTAAGCGGTTGGACGGTTTGTTTGGGGAAGCAGCCTGCATCTAAGGACTTTCAACCACTATCCTCATAATGTCTAGTTGCCTGTTCACAAAATCAGTTGTTTTACTCTCACCAGCTATCTCCGCCTAATCTTGCTTCTCTGCTTTCTAAGCCGAGGGTCTCAAAGTTGTTAGGTACATTCTTTGGACGCCTGCTGGTCTCCATATAAAGATCCAATTTTGCCACCATCACATTCAAACTTCATGAGCATGAGATGGGTGACTATTACAACATTAATGTGATTCAATGTTGGCCGTCCGAGTATGACATTGTAGGCAGTCAAATCTCTGGCGACCAAGAACTTAACAAATAATGTCTAAGAAGCCTCCTTCTCACCAACTCGGATCGGCAGTGTGACTGTTCCCATGGGATGGATGACTCCTTCTCCAAACCCGATGATTGAGTGGTGTACCAAAACTAACTTACTCTCATCAAACTTTAATATATAGAAACAATCAACAATTATGATGTCCGTTGAACTACCGGTATTAATAACAATTCTTCTCACCCTCAGATTTATTATTTTCATCTCCACCACTAGGGGATCATCATGGGGGGTCTTCAACTTTGCATGATGCAGCTCACTGACTACCACTTTAGGGAACGGATCAGCCGTTGCCTAATTAGTCAGCAAAAAGTAGCCAAGTTCCCTGACGCAGTTCTTGTGCCCTATGTAGGTTGGCCCACCAGCAGCAAATCCTCCTGATATTACCAGAAAAACATCCTCATCAGTACTTTCACTTTCCTTCATTCTACTCTGATAATCATCTTTCTTCTGAAACTTCCTCCCCCTTGGGGCAAGTATGAATTCATCTTCCCTTTCCGAACTGAATCCTCCAAAGCTCTCTTAAGCTGCTTACAC
This sequence comes from Beta vulgaris subsp. vulgaris, assembly GCF_026745355.1. Lineage (NCBI taxonomy): Eukaryota > Viridiplantae > Streptophyta > Magnoliopsida > Caryophyllales > Amaranthaceae > Beta > Beta vulgaris. The sequence goes on along the minus strand of NC_079206.1, from coordinate 32,888,066 downwards.
TCGTTAGTCTCATGGCCACAATCCTTGTGAAAGTGGCAATACTTGCTCTTATCCTTGTTTCTGTAGGGAGTCTTCATCTCTACAGGAGCCTTAAGCTCATGCTGATCTTTAATCTCCATGAGAATGGAGTATTGATCTTTGCTGAAGGCTATGGGCTCTACTGAAGTTTCAGATCCTCTTCTTTTACTTCGTTAGGACGAAGTTGTGGTGGAAGTCCAGAACCATGTCTCAACTTTCTTAGGATTGTTTTTCTTTGGTTGAGTTACTTCTTCAACCTTTTTGGACTCCGGATGCTTCACTTCCGCACAAACTTCAGTGGCATGGATGAATGCTTCAGCTTCTCTGAGAGCCTCGGCTAGAGTAGTGATCTTCTTTTTCACAAGGTCAAATTTAAAACTTCTTGGCCTCAACCATCTGATGAACGCGTCAAAGGCCGACCCAACATTGAGTTCCGGGATTGGCAAAGCCTCCAGATTGAATCTCTTGACAAAACTTCGCAAAACTTCTTTCGGTCCTTGGATGATCTTGCCCAGTGCATGCTAGTCTTTTGCTCTTGTCGATTGGCCACCGAATGACTGGTGAAAGGGTAGTTGAGTTTTGTGAAGTTGTTAACTGAGTTAGGGGGAGATTGTTAAACCATTTCTGAGCCACTCCTTTCAGAGTGGCTGGAAAGTTTTTACACCAAGTGGCATCATCCAACGTGTATATACATCTAGTGCTTATATTCAGACAAGTGATCATCCGTATCAGTTGTTCTGTCAAAAGGTTCTATTGTAGGAAGTTTAACCTTTGGGAAGGGGGGCACCTCCATGATTTTGGTCGAGAATGGAGTCGGCCAGTTAATTCGGAGGGTTCCCAACTATCTCTCAATAGGCATGTGCTCCCTTCGGTATTCCTTTAGCACCAGATTGGAAGAGGTGTTACAAGCATTGGTCGCCTATACACCATAGGTTGTAACACTGTTTTTCATGCCTTGGACGAACAACAGAAGGACCCAAACTTCTCCATTCTTTTTGGATGGTAACCTTAACGGAGGATCACTCAAATACGGAGTGGATCCCATGGCCGAGCGTTATAAGGCTGTAGCTTGCTTTGCTTCCAAATATTTTTGAGCATCTGTTTCCATTCGATACCCATATGGATGGACATTATCTTGAGTCCTGACTACCAGCTTCCAGTCCATCTTTCTTCGTTGCTCACTTACTTCTGGCTGCTTTTCTTTCGCCGCCCTCTTAGAAAGTTTTTGATGAATAGACCGACTTGGGCCTGGACGGTTCTCCTGGTAATCCCCCCTCAGAGGATTGATAGCGACTAGATCTGGGTTTACTTGAAATAACAACTTATTGCTCTTGATCTGCTCCAGGACGATCGCAGCTATCTTAACCTGAAAATCATTCCGTATGTTCTCTAAATTTGTTGCAGTCACTGGAAGCTCATGGTTTTCCTGATCGATAGGCTCTCAACTTCGTACGTGAACATTGACAATAGTCGGCGGTTTATCCCTTCCTAAAGGTGGCCTCTCATCATCCACTGTATCCTCTACCCGAACTTCAAAACTTCGATTTCTTGTTATGTTGGACGAGTAACAGTCAGTCATCATTGCGTCTCCCCATAGACGGCGCCAAATGTTACGTAGTACTTGACTAGTAAATACACGGTTATCCCTCAACAGGTTCTTGAATGGAGACTTGTACAACGATAACCTGGTCCGATTAATCGCGAACCTAAGCTTCGATTTCGAACCTGCAAAAAAGGGTCCCCTTGGAGGTTTGGGTGGTGGCTCCCCTCCGAAGCTTAAGTCAAGTATCAGGAGTAATAAGGGAAAGTAATGTTTTAAAGAGAGAAAGTAGATACAGTTTTACATATTAATAGTACACACTACTCAAAAAGGTACCTTTCTCCTGATTTTAAGGACTGTTTATAGTATATGGGGTCTAATTGTTGTACTTTGAAGTCACCTAATTTAAGGGCACCTCAATGGCTAAGCAATTGGATCATGACATGTGGCAAACAATGATTGGGGAGTACACATAATCCAATCATATGCATTCGTTGTTTGGGATTTGGGCCTGAATGCATGCCAGGCCAAAAAGATGGGCTGCTACTTTCCTTTAGTGGAAGTTTGTACTTCAACCATCTTTTTTTTGCCTTGTACTTCTTCTTTTAGATAGGAGACACGTGGACGCTCCAGATTGATCCATGTGTTCCTTGGGGAGCCATTGATTTCCAGCCTACAACACAAACCATCCTCAACATGAAAATAGGAGTTATTCATAATAATCTTCATGGTGATAAATTAGGATTTTCTGTAGGCATGACACTGCTACAGTTTTACTTCAATCATGATTGCAGTATAACTAACAGATATAAGAATAACTATGTTGTTTGCTACAAAGTACCACACTATCAAATTAGATTGGTGTATACACAAAATAGTGTCTTCCCGTTGAGAAATCAATGATGATACCATCGTCCTAATTGGTTAAGTCCAAAGGAAATCAAACGAGCTAGGCCCAAAGGCATTTCAAAAGTTTTTAAGTTTATTTATTCCTGATAATTAATTATATTAATAATAATTTTTTGCAATGATTAATTTTTAAAGGATATTTCGAAAATCGAATTTTTGTTCCTAAAGATAGTTGTTTTTTATTTTAAATGATAGATTTTATCAAAGGATTAAAACTAATCTTAAAACAACAAAGAAAAAGATATAATTTTTAAGAGTCAATTCCAATTTAATTCCCTTTTTACTCACCATCTACTTGTCACGATGTAGATCTTAAAGGAAATTAGCGCTATATTGTACATTATTCTCTAAATCTCCCTTCTTTTAAATTTTATTTTACGTTACATGCTTATATATTCATATGTATGATTGTATCTTTAATGCTCTATTTTTGCTAATCAAATAGCTAAAGAACTATAGTAACATTATATTCAGATACTTGGACAACTTGTTAGGAACCTAGTAATTTGATTGCTTTGATAACATGTCACCAAAAAATTAGTCTTTTGTTTGTTTAATTAAAAGACATAAATTAATTATTATATTGCATTAAAATATTATGGGGTTGTTTATTTGCATAAAACATGACATTAATTGATACTCTCTCTGTTTCTTTTTATCTTTCTCACTTGAAATCTTGGCACTATTCATATTTAGAGAGAATTTTCTCCATTTTTTCCAATTTATAAGAAAATAAAAGTCATGTGGCTCTTGTTTGATTCATCTCAATTAGAACATTATTAATATTATTCAATCGTTATAATTTTTACTAATATATAATGAAAGATATTTAAGTTCAAAGAGGAGCATTGGGAGACATGCACAGGAAAGTGAGAATGATAAAAAAAAACAAAGGGAGTATTAAGTAGAGGCCATGAGTGGGCGAATTTGACTCTTGATCTTATTCGTACCCTCATCCCCGAACTCAATCTATGGTTCATTGACCATTAATGGAGTCATGATGGAAAATATACATTGGGTAAGATTCTAAGTTGTCCCTACAATTTAGCAATATCTAATTAGGTGTTATGAGTGTTCCTTTAAATACTTGTTGGCGAATTCTCTCAATTTTAAAACGTATTCAATAAAACCTTTACAATGAGGTAGCCAAATACGAGTACGCGAATAAAAACACGCTTACAATAGAAAAATGGAAAATTTTTCCACTTAAAATATCATTGACATTTAAAAAAACTCTAAAATAATGAAGCTCTTATTTAATGAAATGAATTCCTTTCACAACAATGTAATAGAATAAAAGAGAAAAAACAAGTGCAAATAAGAAGAAAGGAGATAATCTCGCTAACGACGAATTTTTGTATATCATTGCTATGTTTAGCGACTGATTTCCCAATTATGCTGTTAAATGATTCAGGGGGTGTTTGTTTAGGGGGATTAGGGGGTGGGAATGGGATATTATATCCCCATGGGTAGATATCCCATGTTTGTTTGAGGGGATATCTAAATTCCCATGTGAAGGGGAATGGGATTAAACCCCTCTTATCCCACCAAAATAAGACATGGGAGGGGGCAGGTATTAAGGAGGGGGATTATTTCTAGTTATGTTAAAAGACGAATTTACCCTTCATTAAAATATACTTCACCAATATTGTTTGCTCTTCTTTTGCTATCCTTCATTAAAATGGGTAAATTTGTAATTTAGCAATATATTCCCTACTTAACTACCTCATACCAAACATGGGATAATAATGTTCCCAACATAATCCCACTAACATACCAAACAAGGGATTGGGATATATTTAATGAATTCCCACCTTCTAACTCCCATTCCCAATCCCATCCTCTAATCCCCAAACTCCCAATCCCTCATACCAAACGCCCCGTCAGGTTACCTACTGCAGCTAGTAAATGACCTATAAGAATCACTCATGTAAGATGCGCCTTAAATTTTCCTGAGACTTTTTATGGAATGACGACCATACTTGAGTTGAAACTATTCTTGATAAAAAAAATTTGGAAGATCCTTCGATCCTACCTAATTACCCAACAACAAAAACTCACATGGTAGAATCCTAATATGATTCTATGATCCTACGATTCTATTATTAATTCAATCTTATTAGAAGAGAATTCAGATCACATATTATTTTTCTCAGATTAGATTTTGGTTGCATATTACTTCAATCCTAGAGTATTGAACTACTATCCACATTTCACGAATGAAAAAAGTCATTATTAGCGCGTATAAATTGTTAACATGAATCTTTTACCATATTGGAGTCTACTAAATATGATTTTGTAAGAATATGTCTTGAATTGTTGTGCTTAGAAGGTGTTCGACGAAATGCGTAGGAGATGCAAGTCTGCGTCTCGCCCGGGCAGGTCGGGCGAACCTCACCCAGTCGGGCGCGGGAGAAAATCTGGGAGAACATAGTTTCGCCCGGTCGGGCGCGCAAGCAAGCCTGGGAGAACTGGAGACCGCCCCGTCGGGCGGATTTCGCCCGGTCAGGTCGGCGAATAACGCGAAAAACGTGTTTTGAGGCGCTGGGTATAAATAGATTATTTTTACCTAGGTTTACACTACGAAAAACACTCTGTTCTCTCTGTAATCTGGTTTCTTCTCATAATAAAATATTCTCTCTCTCTCTCTGCCATGGACAAAGCCAAATTGGTGAACCACGTAAATCTGTTGTCTGTTTTTATTGTTTTTGCATTCATTATTTGTTCTCTCTCACATCCGTTATAACAAACTGGTATCAAGAGCTTTGGTGTTCGATCTGTGTAAGAAAGATGTCTGGAGTGAATGTCAAAATTGATAAATATACTGGGAGGAATAGTTTTAGACTATGGCAAATCAAGATGCGGGCGAACTGTAGCAACAGGGGTTGTGGGCACCGTTAGCAAAGAAGGCAACGGATTCAGTCACCGCTCAGATGGTCGTTCTGGAGGAGAAGGCTCATTCAACGATTATGTTGTGTTTGGCAAATGACATAATCACTGAAGCTGCGGAGGAGGAAACTACATCTGGTCAGTGGTTGAAATTAGAGAGTTTGTATATGACAAAATCTCTAACCAACAAGTTGCTTTTGAAACAACGTTGTTCAGTCTGTGAATGCAGGAAGGTATGCCTCTTGGAGATCATCTAGATCAATTAAATACAATTTTACTAGAATTGCGTAATATTGATGTGAAGGTGGAGGATGAGGATGCCGCTTTAATTCTCCTTGTTTCTTTACCTATATCGTATCAAAACTTTGTGCAATCTTTCATTGTTGGTAAAGATTATGTGTCTCTAGAAGAAGTTAGCTCATCTTTGCATACTAGGGAATTGCGCCATAAGGCATCTGGTAGTAGTACAGGTACAAAAAATCAGTCTTCTGGGTTAGTGGCCAGTAGTTGTGGTAAAGGACATGGTAAAAAGAATTTAAAGAAATCTAGAAATTCTAAAGGGGGTCCTAAACCTAATTATATTTGTAACTACTGTAAGAAAAAGGGGCATTGGAAGAAGGAATGTCTTAAAAAGAAGCATCATGAAAATAAATCTGGTTCTAGTTCTGCTGCTGTTGCAGCTAGAAAATTCGAATTTTGAGGATGACCTTGCTCTAGTTACAAATGAGCAAACATATTGTAGTGATGTGTGGGTTCTAGATTCTGGAGCGTCTTATCATATGAGTCCTCATAGGGAGTGGTTTACTACTTATGAGCAGGTAGATGGGGGTAATATTTCGATGGCTAACAGTGCAGTTTGTAAGACAATTGGAATAGGCTCTATCAAGATCCGGACACATGATGGTATTTTCTATACTTTGAAGAATGTTAGGCATGTTCCACAGATGACTAAGAATCTGATTTCACTTAGTCTATTAGACAGTAAGGGTTTCAGTTTCAGAGGTAGTGGTGGAATTGTGTATGTCTGCAAGGGTTCAAAGAAGATTTTGAAGGGGGTCAAGCGTGGTACTTTGTATGTTCTGCAGGGTTCTACTATCTCAGGTTTAGCTGTTGTTGCTTCGTCTAAGGTTCAGAAAGGGGATATGACCAAGCTATGGCACATGAGACTTGGTCATATGAGTGAGAGAGGAATGCAAATCCTCTCCAAGGCAGATCTTCTGGGTGGCCATAGGTCACAAACCTGGAGTTTTGTGAGCACTATGTTTTTGGGAAATTACATCGTAGCAAGTTTCCTAAGGGCATTCATGGAACAAAAGGTACTCTGGATTATATCCACTCTGATTGTTGGGGTCCTTCACGTGTGGAGTCTTTGGCAGGTCACATGTATTTTGTTTCTTTCATAGATGATTATTCAAGAATGACTTGGTTGATTATCATGAAGTCAAAAGGTGAAGCTTTCAAGAATTTTAAGCAGTGGAAGGCATTGGTGGAAAATCAAACTGGGAAAAAGATCAAAAGCCTAAGAACTGATAATGGTCTGGAATTTTGTTTGTCTGAGTTCGACGAGTTCTGTAAGAATGAAGGAATTGCTAGGCAACACACTGTCGGAAATACACCACAGCGGAATGGTGTAGCAGAAAGAATGAATCAGACACTTCTGGAGAGAGCTCGGTGCATGCTCTCTAATGCTGGTATGACTAGAAGGTTCTGGGGAGAAGCTGTCAATACAGCATGTTATTTGATAAATCGTGGACCTCATTCTAGGATCAATCTCAAAACACCATATGAGATGTGGTCAGGTAAGCCTGCAGATTACTCAGATATGCGAGTTTTTGGTTGTAATGTCTACTATCATGTGAATGAAGGAAAGTTAGAACCAAGGGCTAAAAAGGGAGTATTTTTGGGTTATGGAGATGGAGTTAAGGGTTATAGAATCTGGTCTTCGTCTGAAGGAAGGGTTATACTTAGTAGAAATGTAGTCTTTGATGAAAATTCTATGTTTAATCCTACTGGAATGTCCATTTGTATCAGATAGTAGTAGTGTTGATAAACAGGTGGAGCAGCAAGTCACTCATGATGAGAGTGATGATCATCAACACTTGGTCTGAAGAACCATCATCTTCAACTGCCAAGTGAGGAGGCGCCTAGCCTGGCACGGGAACGTCCTATAAGGACAAATTTTGGAAACCTCCAAACAGATATGGGTTTGAAGATATGGTGGCTTATGCACTGCAGGTTGCTGAAGAGTGGATGTCTATGAGCCATCACCTATAGGAAGCAGTTACATGTAGGAGTCTACCCATTGGCTTGCTGCAATGGGGGAAGAGATGGAGTCACTTCATAAAAACGAGACTTGGGAGCTTGTGTCTAAGCCTTCAGGGAGAAAAATTGTTACTTGTAAATGGGTTTTCAAGAAAAAGGAGGGGATAACATCTGAAGAAGGGGTCAAGTATAAGGCTCGACTGGTTGCAAGAGGGTTCACACAAAGGGAGGGTGTAGACTATAATGAGATTTTTTCCTCCTGTTGTCAGACATACTTCCATAGGGTGCTACTAGCGATAGTTGCACATCAGGATTTTGAGCTTGAGCAGCTAGATGTAAAAACAACTTTCTTACATGGAGAGTTGGAGGAGGAGATATATATGGCTCAACCAGATGGGTTCAGTTCCGGAAAAAAAACAGTGTTTACAAGTTGAAAAGTCTATATGGGCTAAACAGTCTCCAAGGCAATGGTACAAGAAGTTTGATAGCTATATGATGAAGCTAGGCTACAACAGGAGCTCATATGATTGTTGTGTGTATCATAACAAGCTGACAGATGGGTCTTTTATCTACTTAGTGCTATATGTGGATGATATGTTGATAGCTGCCGGGAACAAGTCTGACGTGCAGAGATTGAAGGAACTTCTCAGTGCTGAATTTGAAATGAAGGATTTGGGTGCACAAGGAAGATTTTGGGGATGGATATTTATAGGGAGAGGACTCGGAAGAAACTTTTCTTGTCACCAAAAGGTTACATGGAGAAGATATTGTCAAGGTTTGGCATGTCAACAGCAAAACCTATAGATACTCTAAGTGCTTCGAATAGTCATTTGTCTGTGGCTTTTGCACCTAAGTCGGCTGAGGAGAAGGAGTACATGAGTCGGGTTCCGTATGCTAGTGCAGTAGGGAGTCTGATGTATGCTATGGTTTGTACTAGGTCAGATCTTGCACATGCAGTCAGTGTGGTTAGTAGGTTCATGGGTGATCCTGGTAAGGAGCATTGGCAGGCAGTCAAGAGGATTTTTCGGTATCTTAGAGGTACGTCAGATATTGGTCTCATCTTTGGAGGTGATATGGCTTGCTTAGTTGCAGGATACTCTGATTCTGATTATGCTGGAGATGTGGATGGTAGAAGGTCTATGACTGGTTATGTGTTCACTCTTGGTGGTTCTGTGGTAAGTTGGAAAGCAACTTTGCAGCCTACGGTAACTTTGTCTACTACTGAGGCAGAGTATATGGCGTTGATAGAAACAGATAAGGAGGGGATCTGGTTAAAGTGGTTAATCAGTGATTTGGGTCTATATCATGATAAGGCAACTGTGTATTGTGACAGCTTAAGTGCAATATGTCTGGCCAAGGATCAAGTCCATCATGAGAGGACTAAGCACATTGATGTCAGATATCATTTTCTGAGGAGTGAGACAAGGATTAAGGTGAAGAAGGTAAGAACTGCTGATAATCCTGTTGATATGTTCACTAAGCCGGTTCCGCAGAATAAGTTCCAACATTGTCTGGACTTACTCAATGTTCGCGATTGTTAAGTGCCCTCTTGGGGCAATTCTGGGGTCCTTAGGGACTAATATGGTCTAGTTGTCTTTTGGGACAAATCTAATGTTTGGGAGATTCTGTGCGTTGTGATCAATGCATCTGGTTTTCTGGTTATTGTGAGAGGATTCAACTCAAGGTGGAGATTTGTAAGAATATGCCTTGAATTGTTGTGCTTAGAAGGTGTTCGACGAAATGCGTAGGAGATGCACGTCTGCGTCTCACCCGGGTAGGTCGGGCGCGGGAGCAAATCTGGGAGAACATAGTTTCTCCCGGTCGGGCGCACAAGCATGCCTGGGAGAACTGGAGACCGCCCGGTCGGGCGAATTTCGCCCTGGACGCCCGAGCGGGTTGGCGAATAACGCGAAAAACGCGTTTTGAGCCGCTTGGTATAAATAGATTATTTTTACCTAGGTTTTACACTACGAAAAACACTCTGTTCTCTCTGTAATCTGGTTTCTTCTCATAATAAAATATTCTCTCTCTCTCTGCCGTGGACGTAGCCAAATTGGTGAACCACGTAAATCTGTTGTCTATTTTTATTGTTTTTGCATTCATTATTTGTTCTCTTCCACATCTGTTATTACATATTTCATCTTACAATCCTACGATCTAATCCTATCAATTTAATCCTACAAACCATTATGATCCAAAGTATGAGCCTCATTCTGATAACATGTTTCATAAGTCATACTTTTCCGTTATTGGACTCTACTAAATATGATTTCATGCACCCTAAAAAATAATATAAGTCGGTTTATTAACAGAAAAGCCTAATTTTGTGATATGTTCATGAAACAATTGATTACTAGGATATACTTGTCCATTTTTCCAAAAACGTTAAATAGGATGAAAACATGCAAATTAAATCTTTGATTACCAAACACAATTAAAGGTGATGAAAATAATAAAGAGAAAGCCAATAACCAAATACATAAAAAATGTAAAAAAATAAAGAAAGATTAGAAATATACCAACAATGATTCTTTGAAAAGATCTACATCAAAAGATATGTACTATGTAGTACCTTCATCAAATCAAAGAAGAAATGACTTAAGGATCCTTAGAAATATACTTATGTCGTCATGGTGTAAGAGAGTAACAGTTCTGGAGGAGCAAAGTTTAATGCATAGAGAAGAATAAGCAAAACTTCATTATGTTTTGAGTATTTTTAAAGAATTTGAGAGTAGGAGAAAATATCGTGGAATAATGCGGAAAAAACCATCCATAAAGTGGGAAAATTAAGCTTATTTTTAGAGAAATTGAATTGGGTTTTCGAAAATGCGTCGCAGCCTAAAATGAGGGTTTGTACGGCACGATCTTCTATGCTTCAGCGCAAACTCGCCAGCGCTAGTAGGCGACCTTTGGGATCTACCTTATGGTGCATGGTCGCGCGAGTCTTCGTCTAGAGTCCACGTAGCTCGTGCAAACAGCTGTGATTCTGACCGAATCTTCGATTATCCGTGAACAACCATTTTCTATTATCCTTTATGAAATATTATTATTTAAAACATATTTATAAATCTAACTTCTTTAAATTATTTAATAAAACATTATTTTAAAAGAAATTAAAATTCAATTAATTAATAATTAATTGAGCTTTTTTAAAACGGGTTTCGATACCTTTTATTTCTAGATGGACTTTGAACTTTGTAAATGGGTTTAAATCAAGCTTTTCATATCAATCTAATTTGCATAGGAACAATTAGAACGGTGATATGTGTCATCATTGGATACTAAAATGAGAAGCCATGTTTATTATTCTATACTTCCCTTGTTTGGGAATGTTACGTAAGTGACCAACAACTTAAATGACAAAAAAAGTTGTCTTTAATTATAAAATTGCTCCTACTAATTTCACCCACCAATTAACCTAATAACCCACATTAATCACTTCAATTCCTTCTTAACTTAATTAATCAATAACCCTCCCTCTCTCTCCTTAAACCAATGTCACCCTATTCTCCATCGTCTTTACCCCATAACAACCATGCCCACCACTGTTTAGAAAAAAACTTATCTTCTGCTTGACCAACTAATACCATCTTGTTCTCTCGCGTCCTCACCATTATATTCGTACCGGCATTTTACGTTGCTTAAATCTGGAAATTCGAGTCAAATCTGAACCTGTTTCTGCTAAGAAATTAAGTATGTTTATGATATGCAAAGGGAATGCCGGGTCAGATCTGGATGTCCTGAGTCACTAATCCGTACGCCGGAATCCTGCAAATGATAAGATTAGACTGCCCCGGGGTGGTTCCGGGATCGCCTCTCCGACGCTCAAGTCAGTAAATGATCAAGCTAGAGAGATAAAGTCTAGAGAGAGATGCTCTGGTTTGTTAGGTCATAATTCAATACTTGCTCATTTATGAGGAAGTTGGTATTTATAGTGCTCTGGGATCCTTAGCTGTAAACTAGGTGGAATGCACTGACAGCTGGAATGGAAACCTAGAGATGGGCCCCTGAAGGCCAAATGGCTTGTTGGACCTTGATCCTCCCTTAGTTGGCTTATAGCCTGGAAATAAGCCCAAACATAACCTATCAACAACCCCGTTCCGAATATCAACCCCTGAATCTCGCTGTCATTTTGCAACTCCAACACAAACCCTAGTTTCTTTCTTATTTTTCTCTATGTCCGAGGAATCATCAGCCTAAGCAAAGATAGTCCAATATTGGCAATATACGATCTTATTAAAACCTTGGAAATTTCTTACGACGTCTGAACAAAAATGGCCGAATTGCAAACCTTCATCTATGAATCAAACACCTATTTCGCCTCCTTAAATCGCCATTAAAGCACTACAATAGAGAAATATAGAAGAGAGAAAGTGAAGAGAAGAACTTCCCGTATGATAATAAGGTCGCTCAGACTTGTTGGGGGGTTTTGTCGGAATTCATCATCGTCGATTTCGTCGTTGAAGTTGTCAATTTTGAATTACAGGAACACTTTCTCATATGATAAACTAGTTTAATCAAGTGTTTAAGATTTCTATTAAATTGTCATTTTTTTTGTTAAGTGTAATTTCCAACTTTAGTACCCTTTCTCTCCCAATCATTTAAAATGAAACGGAAAAAAGTATATTCTAACAAATAAAATTTATTATTAATATGAAATTTCTATTTTAAAACAATAAATTTCGTATAGAAAAATATAAAAACAATTGAAAAATTCTCATTTTCAAATGATAGTATTGATTCAGAACAAACATCAGAAGATGGAGTATAGTTAGGTATAATCAATATAAAAAGATAAAAATACATATTTATAATTTTGAACCTATAACATATCATGGTAGCATTCTAGTGAAAGTTTGTCAACGACATTGCAAAGGTATTATGTAATTCACTAATTATTTTATTCATAGAATATTTATTGTATACATAATTATTCATGTTTGTTTTTTCACATATATCTATATGTCAGATCTTATTCTTTTCTCCATGAACTTGATTCTACTAAACTAATTGAAAAATCAAAGTTCACGTTTCTAGACTATTTGAGGTCACATATCATTAAAAAAAGGAGAAAGTTTGATAAGTCTTGATATGGTCATGATAGATGAAAATGTATGTTTTTCTCTTAAACAGTATTTTCGATTATTAGTGGGGGTTACTAAACGCAACCTCACTTTACTAACGCAACCCCAAAAATCCTTATAATCATATTCTTTCTAAAAAAAATATCTCTCTCTTAAAATATTCTCTCCTCCTCCTTTCTAACTGTTAAAGGAAAAAAACTTCCTAAAAGACCTTATTCACAAATTTTAATCTGATACTCAATGGACGATAATCTTGACTCAAGCGAATTTCAATCTAATGTATGTTGTTCATTTTTTTTCGTTGTCGGGCGATTATTATGCATCGATTTGCCTTATTTCGTGCAATTTGCATGAAACAGAAAAGGCTGTTTCGTTCAATCTGCACGAAACAGTCTATTCTGTTTCAGGTAGATTGCACGAAACAGTTTATTCTGTTTCATGCAGATTGCACGAAATAAGGCTATTCTATTTCATGCAGATTGCACGAAACAGTAAATTCGAAACTTCAATAATTTTCGCAGTTTTCTTCCAGATTGTAACTCGCAATTTGCTGTTTGCTGTTTTGAAACCACGAAAATGGATAAAGGAGGAAGAGAAATCACTGAATTTGTTGTGTTGTTATGGATAAATCACTCGAAAATGGAGGAATTCTTAGAAATTAAATTGGTACAACCTTAGAAAAAAGCTAGAGAAAAGGTAGAGAGAGAAAGTAGGCAGAAATTGCTAGATGATGAATGAAGTTATGAGGGATATTTTAGGTATTTTACTAGGCCGCGTTAGTAAAGTGAGGCTGCATTTAGCAACCATGTTATTAGTAGAGGATGGTTTTATATTTAATTAATTATATTTATGATACCATCATCATGATGTTTTTTTTTTACTTTTCCATCTTGCCTTCTATATGTGTTAGTGTTTATGTGCCATTAACTTTAATTTGTGGTTGTCACTCATGTTTGCTATAATTTTTCAGTCATGCATCTATTAAATAAGTACCCTTTACTTTCTTCAAGTATCATTGGGTTGTTCTTCATGTTAAAATTGTGTTAATTATGTTAGTCATACTAATTATTGGGATACTATTTAATAATAGACTTAGCTACACTATTTAGTTTGATAGTAAAAAATATAAAATTTATATATCGCAATAAAAAATCTAGAAATAAGAGTATAATGACAAATACTTTATTCGTTCTTTTTCTACTGCAACAATCGATTTGTGCATGGCTTCTAAGAAAATGAAAAAATGGGTAGTTTAACGTAGAGGTACCCCTTTAATTAACAAGTGTAGCGTATAAGTAAATCCTTAATAAGTAAACGCAATTTTATGAGGCATTTTTATGTGGCAATTTTATGAGTAATTAATGATGATTTTATTAACATAAAGTAAAGGCAATATTATCAATTATAGTCGTTTTTTTTTTTTTACTAAAAGTAAAGTAATCCAAATAGATAAAGTATCCAAAATGGTGATTATTGCAATAGAAAAAGAACAGAAAATAAAATGACGTTGAAAAATCCCATTTTACAACAATACAAAATCAACAATGTTAACAAAAAATTTGCAAAAAAAATAATATATACAAAAACCCGTGCAACGTACGGACTTCAAAACTAGTTGGAATTAATGAGGCTTTTTTTTCTTAAAGGAAAGATAGTATTAGGTATATTTCGACTGATAGAGATAAAATAGAGGCCAGGAGAGTGTTAGATTAGTAAAAAAAATTGAATTTTTTAACTAGAATAATACAAACTTTTGCCCATTGTCTCGCAATAATACAAACTTTTGATTATTATTGAATAATACAAACTTTTGTAAAAAATTCCTCCAATAGGGCATGACCGGTTCTTAATTTGTTGTAGGAGGTCACTAGCTGACGTGGCACTAATCAGGCCAGGTGTTGTTTTTTCATTGGTTGTTTTTTTAAAAAAATAAAAAAACAAAAAAGATTTTTTTCGTTTTTTCCTCCTTCCTCTCCACTGGTCTCTTTCCCCCTTCCCCACCATGGCCCATGCCTGCTTTTCCCTTCCCCACCCCCATTACCACCCCCACCCCCACCCTAAGGGGATCTGATAAAAAAACTATAACTCGCAAATCAAAAATCCCCAAAAAAGGAATCGTCAACTCAACAGAAAAAAACCCAGAAACAGTCCAAAAATGTTGAATATTCAAGAAATACCTTCCCGGAATTAGCTCCAAGAGACGGATCGGAGTGACGTCCATTAGTGGATTCTTCGTTAGTGAAGTCTTCGTAAGAGCAAAGTATATCATCGAAAGCAAAATCGAAGCGTTTGGAACCCGAGCTAGGTCGATCGGAAGATCCAGACGCCATGAAAACACAAAAGAAAAGCTCGAATCGGGGAAGAACGAATTTATTACTGGAGAAGGAGAAGAAAAATGGTTGAGGCGAAAGTTAGGGCTTGATGTATTTTAGGGGTGAGGGAGTGGAGGGGGTGGTTTTCGAGGCTGGGGTGGCTGGAATTGGTGGTTTTTGAGGGTGGCTGTGAGATGGGGGAGACGGACTGAGGTGGTTTTGGTGGTAGCTGTGGGGTGGAGGAGATGTCGCCATGTCGGGGGCTAGGGGTGGTTCAGGGGGGTGGTGGGTAGTGCATGGGAAGGTTGCCATATCTAGTGGGTTTTTGGTGGGTTGTTTTTGGGGAAAGTGGTTGTGGGGTGTGGGGTGGGGGGGGGGGGGGGGGGAAGGGGCTGAGGTGGTTCAGATGGATGGAAGGTTGGGGAGGAGGGGAAAGAAGTAATATTATTTTTGTAATTTTTTACCTGTTTTACAAGTTACAAGTCAACTTCACCTACTGGAGGAATTTTGGCCTAAATATTGTATTATTATAAAATAATCAAAAGTTTATATTATTGCGAAAGAACGGGCCAAAGTTGTTTTATTCCAGTTAAAAAATCCAAAAAATTTAAGGGGTTAGATTCGTAATATAATCATTTTGAGACTATGCTAAATATGACAGCTTATTATGTTGAAGAATCTTGTAAAATAATACTCCCTCCGTTTTTTTTTTAGATGTAACATTGGACTTTTCACATTTGCCGATGCACAACTTTGACCGATAATATCTCCAATTGTATAAAAGTAAAAATTATAAAAAAATATATATTTGGAAAGTGTATACTGTGACGAAACAAACAAGATCTCACATGACTATTTTTTCTTATGTATAAATAACAATTAGTGGTCAAAGTGTAATGGATAAATAGTGCCCAAAGTCAATATGTTATATCTAAAACAAACGGAGGTAGTAACTTTCATAAATCATTCAAGAAACCACATGTTCCTAGATCCGGGTGAACCAAGTAAGCATATATTCAGCGTGCATACGCTCCATGGTGCGCTCCCTAAAAATTATCAATTTATTTAGTCCTATACCGTAAATCATACTGTTTTTTCTTAAAAGGGAAAATTATACAATTTTTTTTTTTTCGAAGGGAAGATCATACATTATATACAACACAATGATACACCCCAAGGTTACGGTTGCGCTTGCCCAGAAAAAAAAGAAAAAAAGAAAAAAAAGAAAAAAACAAACAATTAACAAAAGAAAGAATATGCACAATCTCGGATCAAGATTCGCCCAACATATCTTGGCTAGTATTAACAATTAATTTTGGTTAATTGCTGGCCTTTCAAGCTTCTGCAGGTTGTTGTCCATCAGATTCGAAATCGTAATTCCAAAGATTCCTCAGCTCACCTCGAAACAAACTTAATAGAACTGCCACCCCTGCATAACAGAAATAAAATTGGTCATTAGGATTAGAGTTGTCAAAAGCGGACACAACCAAAAGGATCAACCTAAAATTAAGCATGATGAGGCCCGACTGGACTCCGAAAAATTGATTAAACCAAACAGAACTTAAATCAACCCAACACCAAGTTGACCACAGAATTCAAGATTCCAACTTCGAACAAATCTAAGGACGACCGGACACCCAAGGTGACAATGTTGAGACTCGAACCGAACCCACACCTAACCCGAGAAGACCCCATATTCAATTTATCCCAAAACAACACACATCTAACCCAACCGACCTCAATCTGATGTGTTTAGAACCCGACACGACATCAACACGACCCGTGTGTTGATCTAACTAGCTTTTAACTCAACTCTTATTTACCCGAGCCCAATCCTCTAAATACTTAGGCACTTATTTCTACTCGACCACATTAAAAATATATCAATAAAATCGTCTGCCAGTAATCGACTCTAAAGTTACAAAGCACGTTGAAGTATGACCATATGAAGATATAATATTATACAATAATTTCACGTATAATTATGATAGTTCAAGGTGAGAAAAATATAGATTTTCACTCGTTGAGACAACAAAATCCAACATTGAACCAACACACACTAACTCTACCCGAAATAAAACCCACTTGTCAAATCTTCTATCCCAAAAACTGCATAGCACTTGTGTGTCACTTCTTCATATTGGTTATGTTGTACTTTAAAACTTCAAATTATTAAATGGTGGGTCATAGTAATAAAACAACCAATGAATAAGTGGCAAAAAAGTGATACATGATTTGTGGGAAAGAAGATTTGAATTCGATTAATGATAAGTAAGTTGAAATGACTCTCTTTAATAAAAATCGAACTTGAACCAGCTGAACAACATTTGTTATGACTTAACTATATTAGAATCCAGACATAACACAAAGCCGACATGACCTAGAACAGACGCGGATAAAATGACTATGTCCTGATTGAGTATGAGCAAGTTTGACCCCAATTAAACTTGTTCATACTGAATCCGAACATGACTAGAAGTCTAGAACAAAACTAGGTCACATCCGATAAACATCCTATCCAAACTTTACCCTAACCCGAAGTTCGAAATAACCTGATATAAACCCCTTCCAAAGCCAAATCGAATTATCCCACAAATTTTCCTGGACCGAAATTGCCAAGACATGAACTCGACTCAAACCTGGAAGGATAAATGACTTGAATTGGCTCGACCCAAATATGACCCAAGCCAAGCTTCAACTGAAATAGCAGGCTTGTTAGCCTGAGATGACCCAACTGAACAAGACCTAACATGAACCCAGCTGCACACCCGACTTCACAACTCTAATTAGGATGGAAAAATCTGACGAGCAAACAGGAAAAGCAATACATCATCAGTGATATTATTACCTAATGTACATGGAACAAGGTACAATAGCGCAGGTTGACCCATCTCCATAAGGTATAAAGCCAAGTACGTGAGGAATAGCCCTGGAAAGGTCAAATAGAAACAAGTGAATTTAAGACAAATGGCTGCAAGAAACACAAAATTCATATATCATTCCAAATTCCACGAGTACCTCCAACACAATCTACATTCAGGGTAGGATAAGGGGTAAGGGGTCAGAGGGAGGGAGGGAGGGAGGGAGGGAGGGAGAGGGGCGTCAATAGCTGTAGAAGAGAGAAAGTATTCCTACAAACAGCACAGCTATATCATGATCAGAAAAAAAGGAAACAAAATGGTCAGAAAACAATGGCCAACGCTTCACCCCAAGATACCCCTTGGTCCTATAGACAAGACCTTACTAGTCACATCACATAAAAGGTGGAAAAAAACGAAAATAGAAAGTGCACTAATTAATTTTCTCAATGAAGCCTAAAAAACTTTCCTGTTAGCATCTAATCAGTACCACCAGCAAGGACTACCATAAGCTTTCTGCAAGTCAAAAATCATGCCCCGTCTACTTATTCCTCTTCATGTTATGGAACAAACTTATCAGCGACAAAAGCACCACTAAAACATTGTTTTTTCTTGGACACAACTCTTAACTAGAAGAGGTAAGGCCAGATACTCGCTCAACAATACAGGAGCATTGAATATAATTTCAAACACACATGTGTGATCAAACTACTTGCATATAATCCGTATATGAAAAGGTACCATTATATTAGACTATTAGAAATGAATGGAATTAAACCTCGGCACATCACCGCATCACCACCATATTTTTAAAGTATTTGAGCTTACTGCCTTACCGTGGCCGAGATATTAGGCCTCAAACCAATCGCATTGCCTGCTATAGTTGTCATGTGACAGATACCTCGATCGCATTGAATATTTTAAACCATGTCCCACCTCCTCTATAAACCTCAAAAAGCAGCTTGTAATCATAGGAATACTCTTGATGCAGTAGACACGGTTCTGCCTTCCTAACACCGTTATAATGCCATTATCCTGCTACTTAAAATATCCTACATAAGTGGTAGGGAGAACACATGAAAATCCACTAAACTGCACTAACACCTTCCCCTTCCTCATGCAACTTCCTATTGCAAGTCACGCCTTTATGGATTTTTCTTTTGCTTATAAATGACTATAAACAGAAGGTCCCACAATCGTTGTATCAAGCTTTTTTTTAGGTGCAAAAATCCAAGATATCATAGATGCTCTAGGTGGGGCCTAAACCCGCGTGCTGTGAGAAATACATCCACGAGATTTCTCTAGGAAGCTTATAGTTTATCTTTGTACTTCTATTTCCATCTGATTATTTCTTTGGATTTTTCCTTCTGTTTTACATACTCAGCTTTTAATTCAATTTATTCTATTTCCTTTAATTGGGGCTTAAAAGGGGGGGGGGGTGGAGGAGGGAGAAAATATTCAGCTTTGATACTATTGCAATAGATCATAAGCAAACTTTACAGGCATGCTACTAAAAGAAGCTAGCAGCAAATTAACTGACAGCTAAATTCAACCAAGGAGGTGTGAGTTGGGTTCATTTGGTATGATACCATCTCCCGGACTGCTATTGAGGGATTGAGCCTTCATTCCCCCTCCCCGGCCTGTTATCCCAACTGAGTACTGCCTAAGATACGGACTCAGTATGGAGGCCCACCTCACCTTCAAAAAAAATAAAAGAAAAGTTTAACAGAGAAGTCTGAATCAGAAGTTCTGAATGCTACTTACCGATACCATAACCAATTGTCAACCAGAAAAAATATCCATTGATAAAGCCCCTCTTATTTGCCTTGTCATATCTGTTTTGAGCAAACAAAGATGAGCCAAATTTAAGTTTAAAAAAGAGAAACATATATACTTTTAAGCTTCAACTTTATCCTTCTTCAACCAAAGATAATGAACAGTTTAATTTTAATATATATACATCCTCTCTCTGTAGCATAATTAAGTTGAACAAGCACCTAACAAAAAATTTGAACCCTCCTCATTATTTAGGATAAGATTAATGTTCACAAATCTTGTAGTTGTTCTCATATTAGGCATATAGTCAATAATGCTCGCTGAAGCTATTGCTATGCTACAAGATCTCGAATTTGTGCTTAGTGGCCTTTTCTGTGGTCTGAAGAGTGGAGCAAAGGCCATACAAGAATAAAACTCTCAACCTCTTGGTTGTGGGGAAAGGCAATGCACCTAACAATTGGAGCATCTCTTAAGCACTTTTCCAATGTGGGGGGGGTAGAGGACATTGCTCTTTTCGATGTGTACATCCACTTGAGGTTTTGCTTGGAGTTAAAATGAATTCATGTCTAGCCTATGTTGGATTCCACAACTTTGGAAGAAAGCTTCCATGTATGGGGCATTTCTCTATCTATGAGCACTTTCATGATTGACATCAGTACTATTTTCAGTTGTCTAGAGTATAATGACAACTAAACTACAGAAACATATAGAGAGATGAGGGAAAGAAAAGACTAATTTTTAAATCATTATACTTCCTCCTTTTCAATTTAATTGTGACACTTTCTATTTTAGTAAGTTTCAATTTAGTTGTGACACTTTCATTTTGGGTAATAACATCTCTCTATTTCTCTATTTCTCTATCTCTCTCCTATCACATGGGACCCTTTTCTTTCTCTATCTCTCTCCTCTCCAAAAATTGCCCATGAGTCTGTGATTTTAAAAGTGTCACAACTAAATTAAAACTGAGATAGTAACAAATTGAAGAAAGAACAATAACTACCTGTAGCAGAATGAGACAAGTAAACCAGGAAAGAGAATGTCTCCGAAGCCAATCATATCAAATCCAGAAAGTGGATCTTTAAACCGAGGGATTCTAAGAAGCATAGGAAGATTCTCGCCGCCACTTTTATCACCACTGGCCACCTGGCGATAAATTATAAAGCCTTCAGGGGCTGTTCAGTTCAATAAAACAAAAAGAAAGCAATGAAGAGACAAAGATAAAAGTAATCAGGAAAGGGTACTCCATTTTTATATTAAGATGAATTAGGGATCCAATTCAGTATCTATAACTGAAATTTGCTTAAACTAATGCTAACTATTAGCGATATGTTGAATATAATCCGTACTAGAGTTAGCAGGCAACTATCCAAACTTTGATATGATTGGCACCACCAGTGGATATTTCACCGGAAAACTCAAAAGCAAAAAAAAGATGAAATTTTCTTTTGGATTTTTCACCAAGTACCCCTGAGGTATCACATAATTCATGAGGTGCCTCCACGGTTTCAAAAACTCATGAGGTGCGCCTTAATTTTGCATTTCTTTTGGATACTATGCCAAAAATATTCTTTATAGTAATATAAATCGCCTTTTTTTTTGCGGTCAACAGAGTTTTGATAGTGGCCCAAGTAGTGATATGATAGAGTAATAATATTATGTAGTATTCTAGTTCTGTTAGAATTCTATGTAATTTATGGTTTATTTTAAGTAAATGTTTAAATGATAAAGGAATCCTATTATGAGTAGGAGTCTAATTCCTTACCATTGAGTCTTATACTTAGTTTTATTTTACATTAGGCGTGTGATTAGTGATTAGATAGTAATTATCTTAGGTTTAGGCGTGTTAAGTTATCTTTATTAGGAAGATATCTTTTATCTTTAAGCTTTCCTAGTTCTAGTAGGTTTAGGAAAATCTTGTATTATAAATACATATTTTCGGTCATTTGAATAAAGTAGAGAGTGTTGTTTTTGAGTTTAACCTATTCCTTGTGGAATTAACGTTTTAGGAGTGAATCCAAGTTTAAGCAGTGAATGCAAACCCTAGTTATTATCACCCTTGGTTAGGAGTTGATAATTTCATATCATTGAACTTCTTGTGCGTGAGGCATAGGATTTTCGAACCTTAATCTTGAGTTAACATTCAAGATTCATTAAAGAAAACACAAAAAAACTAATCTTTTCATTCAAGAACTTAAGTATAGCCTTCAATTTCACACTAATATCTCATTCCCATCTCATTTTACGCATCAGGGGTCAGGTGATTTTGGGTAATTTAAGTTATAAGAATCAACACCATTAAGTTATTGAGGGTATATGGTATGGTATATCCAAATATAAGGGTTACCTAGTAAAGGGCAACCTCATGCATTTCATAAAACCTCAGGGTATCTGGTAAAAAAAACTGATTTTCTTTCATAAAAAAGCCCTTTCCTGCTCCAGTGAACCGCCGTCCCCCTTCCTTCCCCTCTTCTATCGCTGCCAATCCTGCCACCCCCTCTCTTGATAAGTTTTATCAATGTGCCAAGCTGCCAGATGAGTTCCGATTACAATGTGCCTTTGAAAGCAGAATCTATATATAGAAGAACGGAATGGGATAGAAAGAAACCGATTGTATAATCTATCCTCAGGCCTTCCACAATAGGTTCTCCTCCCAATTTTTCACAATTATAGAATACAGACTGCTGATGGAGGTCAATGTTTACATATAAGGCTCTAATTTTCTCTTCTTAGTTTTCTGTTGTCCAATTCAAAAACATTACGAAAAAGGAAATTTTATTTCTTCTAAGTATATATCTTACTCATAGCTGACTTGAAATACTATTCTTGATTTTGAGCAACATGATATAAAGTACTGACCGGCGAACGCCAAGGAGGAAAGTGCCTATAGCCTAAAAGTCTATGGCTTTTATACTTTCCAAGTGCACTAGAGTAAAAAACCAAAAATAGAGCCGCTTATAAATTTATATTCGTATGTACAAACACATTTATCTTTAAAGCATCAAACATAAAGGGAAGGACATCTCTATTTTATTAATTAAATATGTGGTTCAGTTATTTATAAATAAAAGAAAGAAACTGAGGTTTCTCCAATCTACATAAACGAAAGAAATATCCATGATGCCAAACAATTTGGAATGATCTTTAAGCCCTAATTTCATAATCCTTTTAACTATACGCCTATACATGAAAGGTGAAGAGATTGAAAATTAAGGGATGTCATAGAATAAGTCAAGATGCATAACGATGGATGAAAAACCGATAGTAACAGCACATAAGTCATTTGAGCACGACGAGTAATCTCACCACAACCATGACACTTTCTTGGAAAATCTCTTTAGATATAAAGACCCAAAAGATGTCGTAGCAAAATGCACAGCACAGTAGAGCTGTTGCAACCTGTGAATACACTGCAAATTTGGTCAGTCTTGTATGCTTCCATACATAAATTTCGCAATGAAGAGAGTTATTTTCACCTTGATATTGGGCAACCGAATAATCTGAAGAACTCTGATCATAAAACAAATTCCCTGACAAAACCAATTACATCAAGTTACAAATTTATGTAAACCCCAACTTATTATCAGTTTGATTTTTAGAGAATGATGAAAACAAGATAAATAGGAAGCAATCCCTCGTTTATCCATAAGGTGGACAATTTCAATGATTTGCAGCACGATATTAGTTCTTAAGATGTTTTAGCACAGATAAGCATATGAAGGCTTCCCTGAACATCAATAATTTCTCACAATATTGTGCGCATACCTAATTTTCTAAAAGGAATCAAACCAGGTAGCTTCAAACGCTCAAAGTATATAAGGCCAATGCATGATATATAGATGTGAATACAAGAAAATAATAGTAGATAAGGATAGATTAATTACAAAGCTTAAGTCCGTTTAGTTCAGCACCATGCATCATTCATTAGTGCTAAGACTGCTAACCCTTTTAAATTGCAAAAACAGAGCTATGCTCTCCGTTGTCAAAACATAGAACTCAGAATATAAGAATATTCTCAATTAGGCTATTATTGGAGCAGGAAGAAGAGCAATGCATGCACAACCAAGCACAATCTTAATATATCTGGAGAAGTTCTGATGAGGCAAAGAGAAGCTGAGCTTTGCTATACATAAGAATGGAATATTGCTATCAGATGTGGACAAAGATTAATGATCAAACAAACCCAATGCTGAGTGGCAGAACTACAGGACATACTTGATGGCATGTATAATGTTTGATGGACATGATTACGTGCCCACTAAAAGCTTTTTATTCATCATGTCCAAAAATCAAGAGTCCATCGGTATTTTCTCATACTTTTCTCCTTTCATAGACTTGAGCCCTATTTGACATACATTTCGACGGGCTTTTAGAGTTTTGTCCGAGTCAATATTCTCCTAAAGGAAAATAAGTTGTTTATTGTGAAGACTGAAGTAGATAAAATTAAAACAAACTAAAAGAAGTAGCTATTATAGAGGAATTGTTTGGAATACCAGTTCTTTCTTTTGAAAAGAAAAAGTATTCCAACATTAAACTTTATTAAACACTAAATTTTATGTCAACCAAACAACTCTTCAATATTCCACTTCCCTTGAATTTTCACCTGACATGTTTATCCATGTCAACCAAAGAAGCACTAAGGTACCTAATAGCTACAAGCCTACAACTGAAATTTCCGTACATGGCCTTGATGTGGGTAATGATTTGTTTTCATTAATTTAGCAATTAGTGTAATTTTGTACTTCTACCCCCATGATTATTCATATTGTATTTACTTCTACTTCAATTACACATTGGCTTCTTTTATTCGTGGATAAGAAATTGAAGTTTTTTCAACCTATACAAGATGAAAATTGCATTTTCGATTATTTTATTATTATATGAAAAATATCAATATCAAATATGACTTTTCCTTTACTTTTCGTCTTCATAGCATATCTAATGAACTGCAATTTACTAAAGAATACACATGAAAAAAAGATTATGAATTTGGGACCTATATAATTGTTACAAGAATGGAGAACCTTAAAGTCAGCTAATTGTATTATTGCTCACTAATGGTGGATTAGATTTTTTGGATTGACGCTTATGAATATTTAAACATTGTCCTATTTAAAAAATATATAAACACTTAATTTACCTTTAATAGAGTAAAAACAATGATTTTTATTTAGACATATCTCTAGTTTAAGTAGTAGATATATATGGTCACCTATGAAAAAGTTGCACCTCCACCCCCCGAAAATGCTATTGTGCTCCCAAGAGCACAGTGCACACCATGCACCTAGTAAATTTGTTCTATTTAAACAAATGTTCATTTTAAGCATATTTTTCATCAAAAAATATGTTCTATATTTCGTAAAAATTGTTCTATTTTCAATAACCAAATGTTCTATTTCAACAAATCTTTTTTTAAGCTTATTTTTCAGCAGGAAATTATGGTCTATTTTCAATAACCAAATGTTCTATTATAAATAATGTTCTTTTAAAACTTATTTTCCACCAAAAAATATATGTTCTATTTTCCCTGAAAATATGTTTTATATTTGATAGGCATATGTATTTAAGTAATTAAATTCTAGTAATGTTCCACTTCAACAATTTCGTAATTGGATTCCTGTAATGTTCCACTTCAACAGTAAAATGTTCTTTTTCGTAACAGTAAAATGTTCGTTTTCGTAAGTGAATTTTTGCAATGTTCCACTTCAACAGTAAAATATTCGTTTTCGTATTCGTAAATGTTCTATTTTGTATTGTGGGAGTAGAGTTCTCATTGTGCTCCTGGGAGTACAATGCACGCATTATCCACCACCACTGTCCGCAACTATTTAAAATGAAGCCATATTTCATAAGATGAAACCATAGAGCTCTACACAATGACAAACAATAACCAGCAAATGACATGCATAAGAGAGTTATCGACTATTTATCACACATAGATGAAATTAGGTGAAACCAAAAGTCCTTACCACACCAAGCACTTTATTCTAGTCCCATACCGAGGATTATAACGTGAAAAAAATACACAAGTAGTCATCATTGGCTTACAAGAATATCCTGACCAATCCATGAGTATGATCTGAACCGTGTCAGCACCCAAAAAACTGCGAAGCCAAAACAAGCCAACCAGAGCAAAGTACGAATAACATAAAATTCACCGACAAGAGGTAATTTAATATGTATTTGTCTGGCATTTCCACATCGTCTGCTTCGTGGCATTAAACAGAAACAAGCATTCAGAATTTTAATAATTAATATATATATATATATATATATATATATATATATATATATATATATATATATATAGAGAGAGAGAGAGAGAGAGAGGCAAGATCACATGAGAATGCTCCTTACATGAGAAATGAGAATAAATCTCAACCACACGATTGGATTAGAGTTACAACACTTGTTCATTAGAGTTATATCCCTAAAAAATTTTGAACCCAAAAAAAAAAAAAAAAAAATTAGTTTTTTTTTCTCTAATATTCTTTTGTTTGGAGTTACATCACTTTTTCATTAGAAAAATATCACTTATTCATAAGAGTTATAGAGCGTAAAATTCATTCTCATTTCTCATGTAATTATGCATTCTCATATGAACTCAATTCTATATATATATATATATATATATATATATATATATATATATATATATATATATATATATATATATATATAATAGAGCATATAGCCTCATACAGAATGATTCTGAAAGGACTTACCTAAGCAGAAGGCCTGTTAAGCAATAGTAAATTCCCTGTAGACATGGTCAACGTACAAGTGAGCACAGAAGTTTAAATGCAACATCTCTAAGTTTTAACAATAGACCATATGGAGAAGCTTTAGATTGAAGTAGCACAGGCAAACATGAATGGTATACGCTAGAGAATGTAAATTGCAGAACTGTTACAAGAAAGAAAACAGATATTTGGAAACAAGATATATACATTGAGACAAATCTAATAGTATTTTAGGCGATAACATTTGTTTTTATAGTTTTGCAGATAAAAATAAGGTCAGAGTAGAGTATGTGAATACTGAATAGTGCAAAAGTCAAAGTGGAACAACTATTAACAGGAAGAGGGAGTATTATTTACTATTATTCAATAGTTAGTAGATTCCATATTTTGTTTACTGAAAATTGACACTAGGCATGCAAGAGGATATCCAAGTGCAGATACCAGGGTACATTATAGAAAATTAGATCTGCTAATAGTTAACAAAGCAATTTTATACTCAATTTTTGGCCTCGGAGTGCCTCATGACTGGGAAGGAGAAAGATATCTCGATTCAAAAGCAGAAGTCAAATGTAATCCAGCTCTAACCACAGAGCATGTCTACTGTCTACCAGTCAACAGCATATATGTAAGAGTTAAAACATTAAAGTACCTCAGATCCTCCAATTACGAACATAATTATCAACACCTTGATAAACCATGATGACATAAAAAAATATAGTAGCAGCAGGAAGGCAGAAGCTGCAATGACAAACACTACGGCACCCACTACACTTATATCAAGTATATCGTTCTCAGAGTCATCCTTGGCTGTGGCTGCAGAAGATTCCTGCCCAAAAATAAAGGTGACGACATCACTAGATGAATAGATTTAACTGAGACAATTCACTCCTAGGGCCCAGATATCAATTTCGGGGGGGGTGGGGGGTGGGGGGGGAAGTTCTAAACATGATGACAAAGTAAAGATATGAAGTCTTTGGAAGATGAGAATGGGATATATTGTAAGGAAGGCGAAAAAGATATTGCCTCCGTAGGTATTGTGGGCTGAGCTTTGTTCATCATAACTTTCCAAGCCACCAATATCATTTACAAATTTAGGCAAACAGAGGGTTTTTGCCCCCAGTTTCCCTTCACATTTTCCAAGTGATAAAAGCAAGTCAGACATGTTAAACATTAAGGTAATCTGAAAACCAAGCAAAAAAGAGAACCCAGAAAAAGGCCTTTGCATTTTCTCATCAGTAGTCTGTAATTATTAAAGATCAAAGCAACTTGAAAATACTCAAGGTCACAGAACCTCACGAGTCACGATATCCAATTGAAAGAAGTTTTATGGTTTTAAAAGAAAATGGAGAACAAGAGCACATAAACTTTGCATGTCAGCATATGTAAACCGTTCAAAAACCTGAAGTTTTAAATGATTTTGCATGCATCTCACCGAAAATAGGTACGTGCATAATCCCTCGTGGACAGAAATTTGAAATCAACCATCTAGTTCAACATATCGTCAACTTAACTTGCTCATCGTTTTTCTACCGATGCGTTTATAAGTTACATACACTTGAGGATATTTGAAATATACAAAATATTAACACATAAAAAAAAATATTACAAAAATGAGGAACAGGAAAGGGGTTTATAGGGGATATATGTCTATCCGGATGAAGTAGGACTACCTGCAAGGCTGCAACTTAATTAAGAATCAGAGCATAAATGTACAAGTGGCTGCATCAAGAGGAAGTTTCTCCTCCCTGCCATAACATTAGATTCTAAAAGAAGAAAATTCACATCTAAATATCATATAGCATCGTAGTCCAAGGCTCCAAGCACAGAGAACACTATTTGAAAGATAGTAGCTAAAACTTGTAAGCACATAAAAAACACATTGATGACGAAGGATAATATTTTTTGAACTTTCAGAAATAAAATTTAAGTAGTAACCTTTGGTGACAATTCATCATATTCTTCATCACTTTTCTCATGTGGTATTAGATCCGGCCAGACTGAAGCAATAATTAGTGTTGCAAGAGATATCACCCATATTGAGCTATTAGAAAGATCAATAACTGAACGTTTTGCCAAGTATACTTGCACTTCCACTGAAAACATTAACAAAAAGAAATGATACATATATATATACATATATGTTATAATATTTGAATCCATACTTCTACTCCAAAGGCTAACTCTTTGGCTCCTCACACAACCAATCTCCCTTTTTCTGGCAAGAACATCCCAAGAGTTGCACTCAGCCAAAAGATGAAACAGTTACCTCTATTCCTGGCTTCCACAGCTTTGTTTAGAATGTCTCCTCCAGATTTCAAGATCATGACAACAGGAATAGTAATGTCCAAATCAGTCTCATTCTTCGAACAAGACATCTCCTCTAAAGCTACAAGATGAGAGAAGATATTAGCAAATCAGTTCATTCCAGATATAAGACATCACTTATTATGTTGGATAAACTCAATGGACTTTTATTAGCTTTGGCAGTTTTCTTAAATTTTGAGTTGGCTCGTACACTCAAAAGTGTCCAAAGCTAAGATTGTTAGGTGGGTGTTTGGTTCATAAGCCAGTAGAACTTGAATCAAGAACGAAACTCGGGTGGTGTATGGAACTTGATTCCTGATACCATGTGTTTGGTTCACTTCAAGAATGAAACTAATCCCCTTACATCTTATCTGATTTAACCTTTTGGAACTAGATATGGAACCCAATATCGTTTGAGTATCTTTTTAATTTAAAATACTCCGTTGCGTCTACCTGATTTATTTTGTAATATACTCACTCCATTTTCTTTTGTTGTTCCAGTATTCCCGATTGAGAAATTTCAATATGTTGCTCCTATTTTAAATCTTCCCATAAATAATATAATTTATTGATTAAATTTCCCATTAGTTTTATGTTGCAATAAATGTGTTTTCATACTATTTAGTAGTCAATTTTAACCTTTTAAGTTTGAACCCCTCAAAATTTTGCCTAATTGGTTGTCTAACATAGAGAAACTCAAAGAGCAATAAATGTGTTCACACTAGTTTGTAGTTACTTTACTCTTTTACCCCCTCAAAATTTTTGTATCATCGTTTTCCTAACGTAAAATAACTCAAAAGGGCAAAAAAAAAATATTTTTAGTTAATTTAATTTTATATAAAATAGTGGAATCTTGCCCATATTTTGAGTGGCATTGGTTTCTTCCCGATTCCAAATAGGAACAACAAAAGAAAACAGAGGGAGTATATTTTTTAGCTTTAAGAATAATTTTCTTATAATATTTAAGTTCAGATGGGTACAAAAATTTGACTTATATTTTCTATGATCAACGGTCAACTGGCAAATATTATTCCAAACTAACAGTAACTTGTAGATATCTATGTTTTGTCAACATCAAACTAAGAAAACACACACAAAAGTTCAAACAGATGAAACACGATGCAAGAAGAGGCACTCGGACATTATAATTACAAAATTGATCATCTCCAAGTGGCAAAAAAGGAAAAAAAAAAAAGAACAAACAAAAAACATGTTTTCTTATGATGCCGTGGCTAAAAAAGGAAAACAGCTAGCACCAAAGAGATCATAAGATGGCTTAAAAAGTAGTGAAAACCAATACAACCTGAATGTGGGAAAAAACAAAAAGAACACAGTTGGCAGAGGACAGAAATAAAAGTCGCCACTTGATTGTATTTTGGACACTTCCTCCCCTTTTTTGTCTCTCCTTCCTTATCCCGTTATATTTTCTCTATCCTTCCTTTAATAAGCGGATGGTTCGAATGAACCAAACATTAGGAATAAGCTTTCACCATTCTATAACAAAAGTAACTTTAAAAGAGAAATATACATATACACCCACGGTCCTCAATTAATTATCCTATTAGGTTTGGCACACATAAGAGTATAGGATTGCAGATTTTTTAGTAGCTGGAGTAAAGCAACATTAAAAATTGATTGAGAGAAAGATAATTAGCTGAGGGCCTCACATCACCACATTACGAAAAGAGAGTGTGACAGAGATAGTTAGTAGAGGGACCCACATCACACAGGTTTAGTATAATGGGCAGGATAATTTTTCATGCAAGGTAAAAAGACAATTATTTATGGATTGGCCAAAGTAGTATACAATTCAAGTACTTGAGGGCGGAGGGAATATTTATGGGAAATTTCTTGAGGTACCCTTGAGGTTTGGCTTAATTCTCAAAGTACCCTCATTGAATTTTGAAGCTCAAAGTTTAACTTTCAAGGGTACCTTAGGAAATTAATGCACTTGAATTTCGGTGTATGATAAGGGTATTTTGAGCCCAAAGACAAAGTTCAGGGATATCTGAGGAATTTCCCAAATGTGAGGGGTAATTTGAGAATTACGTCAAACCTCACGGGTACCTACCTTAGGAAATTTCCCAATATTTATTCATTTATTGTCATTAAAACTAACATCGACTTCTTTTGACTCAGAAGAACCCCAAACCCATGGACTATTTTGAGGTAATAGTGACCAGTATCACATAACTCCGTAGTCTTTCCGCAAACTGCGACCCAAAAAAAGTGAATTATGGTCGGTGTTCGCCTATTTTTTCCCCATTTTGAGTGAACCGCGAACTGAAAAGCGAATTATGTTACACTGGGTAATACATAGGATTGTCTAAGAATCTAGCCAAAGTTAAGATTCTTGTAAACTTTTTTTTCCATAGCACCGAGCACTTTAATACAAAACAGAAACAAAGGGATGCTTGCCAATTTACCCTTCTATTTTCTTATCACAATTTGATAAGAGTATAGTACATGGTGTAAAAACAATCCCGTAATGTATCGTATCGTCCATGTCGTAGAGGTTTTCAAATCAACCGAGCCGATATTACCCGCATCGTAAAGGTATAAAAAATCACATTTTAGGCGGGCTTTAGGGATATTTCATGATTTAAGCCCATATTTAAAGGTACAACAACCGTATCATCCCCGTTCTCGCATCACGGTGACCATTACCGCAATCGTATTTTCGAACTATGGTATAGTAGTTAATGACCTCTTTTACTAACATTCTGAAAGGAAAAGGGAATATGGCATAAGTCTCCAAGTTACCGACCATGGAAAAAAGTAAAAAGATGAAAGACTTTGGGGAGAAACCTTGGGCTTCAGTGTCACATCTCTCACATGTGCAAAGGAAAATGCAAGTAACTTAAAAGTGGGAACTTGTCTTTCTTATCAATGGGATATTCTTTACATTCTTTTATGTCACTAATCAACTTTACTTAGGTATATCTAATGTCTAAAATTTAAGTATAATTCTCCCTTTAACAAAAAAACCTTCCAACCGCCCCCCCCCCCCCAAAAAAAAAAAAAAATTCTTTTAAATGTAATCTACATGATACTCTGTACCTCTTAACTCTTAAGTCTCAAAAAAATGGCATAAAACTCGTGTTGATGTAGCTAAGTGTAAGAGGTCAAGAGTTTAAAGCTTTGGCCCTTGTGCATTTCGTTTTACATTCCGCAATTGTGGGTTAAAAATTCAGTTCCACTTTCTATATCTTCTCTTCATCCTTCCTAACTTTGACTTAACATAAAATATCCCTGAGTTCTTTCATGAATTTTCACTTGCAAGAGGCATAGGAATCCCCAATGACGAGAAAACTTTGGCACTTTTCGATCATCAAGCTTCGAACATCTGGTGAGGCAACTCACTTTGTCCTTGCACTACATAAATGCTAGCTAAATCATCTACCCTTGAAAACCCAAGTTCCTATAAAAGTTAAGGCTCTCACTTAAACTTCTATTTGGAAAGACTTAAAGATCACAATGCATAATATGTAAATCACACCGGCCTATTTGCCTGAGGTGTTTTGTGCTTACAACAATCAAAATCATCTTTATTGGACTCTAAGATGGCCAGCAAGCTTAGCAACAGATTGTTTGAGTTTATGGGCCTCAGCAGGCTTGCCTTTATCAAAATTACAGACAGCTATGACAGGAATAAGGAGGAATGAGGAACCTATCTAGAGATATGCATATCTAGTAATTCCTTAGGTTCTTTATCAATCTTCTCCGGAATAACCACTCACAAGGCTTTGTGGAACGAATTATTATATCTCGCTTCTTTGTAGTGGTAATCAAATACTCCATGGAAAAATTTTAGAATTGTCTCCTAATGATATGAAGATACAATTTTTCCCGTCTATTTTCCATCTAGGACTCTATGCAACTTGCCAATATACTCTCCTCTTATATAAGTCATGTACTTTTTGCTAATTGTACAACATATTGAAGTTGCAGTTTTCCGTAGCTTAGATTTTGTTTTCTTTGGGATCTAAGGCTAAATTTTGAATTACTGCTGCTACATATCCTGCAGTCTGGTCTTCTTAAATCCCCAAGTAATGGATAATATTTTAACTGACACGAAAAAAATTTAACGTGGAGTTTTCTCTCTTTTTAACAGAGAACAACCTTTCATCTTCTTCCCAGCCATCTGTTTTCTCTCTTTTCCTCTTCTTGTTGACCATCTCTCCTTACTCTCCTTTCCTCTTCTTGTTGACCATCTCTCCTTACTCTCTGCTCCTTCTCTCCCCTCTACTCTCCGTTCTCTCCCCTCTACTCTCCGTTCTCTCCCCTCTACTCTCCGACCCAGATGTGATCTTCATCAGCAATATACATAGCAACATAATCTAAGAAGGACCCAACAGGGTAAGGTCGCACACAGATTCATCTGATCTCAGTTTCTCACCATCATAATGTTAAGTAAAATCCAATGCTGCTACAAAACTAAAAACTATCTCGGGACTGACTGTATAACTAGCTAGAATCAAGCCACAGAAAAACACAAAAAAGAAGTGGTGTTATACAGATTTCTTCTGCCACTATTGGATACAGAAAAATGACAATTATTTGTTTTGGTTGTGTGCTATACTCTATCCTCTTCGATATAGTTCTCTACCGTTAGATGTTCCCATGTCTCTCACTAATTCTCCAAAATATCAATTTTCTCACTGACATATATTCCCATTGGTTCTTTTCCATTTCGAGTACTAAGTTAAGTTAACTAGGACTTTGTATTGGTAAGTATTGGAAACAAAATATAAAGGAAATAGAAACGATAATTAATCAACACCTTAAAAGCTAAATCCAACCTTCAATGTTATTCATGACTATTAAGGCTGCAGCACCACCAGATTGAGCAACTTTTCCCTTGGTTGTGTACTCGCAGTCACCACGAGTCGACAGTGCAACTGATTGACTCACCTGCAACAGAGTTCAACTAAGATTTACTGACTCAGTAGCATCATGACTTTATAATGGTAATTTTGAAAGGGGGGGGGGGGGAACGCAAAATTACAAAAAATTATCTATTTAGTTCATAGAAGAAAACTGCACAAAAATTCCTGCAATCACCAATAGAGATCATCAAGTTTAGTCCACGCCTGGTAATCTATTATATGTTCTCATCTTGCATTAATCATTATCAGACGTATTGCGATAGATTCTCTAACTTCAACTATATAATACACCAACAGATTAATTGAACAAACCAACCTCGAGTAAACAGACCCCTGAACTCCTCTTTTGCCTCCCCAGCCCAGCATAGCTAAGAGGAACTTGCCAAACCACAATTTGGGCATACCACCTCAAACAACCTTTGCAGCAAAAAAGTCGAACGCAATGCAAGAACTTAAGTCTCCTAATGTATTTATTGCCGTAGCCAAAAAAAACACATCACAGGTGTATGCTTTTGCAGATTGAGTTTATTCCTAGTGTAAAGCAAATGTAAATTATGACGAGATTTGACTTTGAAGTTTTGAGACTATTTATGGCCAATAAAGTATAGGAGATCTTTTCAACACCCTAGAGATGGTAGAAGAGATCCTTAACAAAAGAAACGATAAGAAGGAAAGCTGACTGCAAAAAAACCAAAATAATAGGAAGACCCTCGGTTCCCTTCCTTTGGAGGAACCATGTAACGGTTATCTCCTCCATCTTTCTTTTCCTTGCGATAAGAGCATATCTGGCCTTAATGCTTGAACCAACAAAGAAAGACATGTGTGCCAACAAGAAGGAACCCAAAGGCAGAACAGTAAGAGGTGATCAGCAGATTCTTGCCCCACTTTGGCATTAGCAACAACATGCCAAAGTAAATCTTTCTTCTCTTAGGTACATTTCTCTGTTGGTCTCTCTCCCTTGGCAGCAAAGGAACCTGCGTCATAGGAGGGACATTTTTTTTATTTCAAAGTAACCTAGGCTGGGAAGTCAGGACCTGAATAATTTTGGTTTAACTTCTTATAGAAAAGATTCCCTTTCCATTCAAATAATGAAAAAACAACAACGTATCTTCTTCTTCCACATCATTCAGAATTCTATGAAAAAGTTCTATTGATTTTGACAACTATAGCCCTGTTTCGTAAAGAGAGGTTTGGGGAAAAATTAGAGGTGTGAATTCATATTAGAGGATTTGACTAGTCAATCCTCTAATTTAAGCGTTTGGCAACAAGAGATTTGAAATATTTGAAAGGCCCAAAAAGCTCTTTTTGAGAAAGCTTGGGGGAGCAGCTTCTTGACATTAGAGGTTCGGAAATGAGTGGGTACATCTATTAAAAAGTTCTTGAAAAATTACTGCCCTTACCAAGGTATATCCATGTACAATAATGGATATGCCCATGTCCTTAAGATCATTTACCACAATCAAGTAGCAATCAACTACGTACCAAACACCTTCATACAAACCGCTAAAAAAATCAGCTAGTTAAAACATAATAAGCTATCAGCTAATACTCTCGGAGCTTTTAAGAGTTTACCCCAAAACCAAAAGTCATGCCAAAACAATTCCTCCACTACACTCCCAGCCTTAAAACCAGCTGAAGACTGAAAGAATACAGATCTCTTAAATTGGTAAAAGGCTGCTCCATGGAAAGTGGACAAAGCAAACCTACCTCAACAAATTTCTCAGCGTTCCTCCACGGTGCCTCCTCATCTTAGCAGATCACCAACACCACTTTGCTAAGTATTTTGTTCACATTACAAAGGGGCCTGCTTCGAAGGTCCCTCTTGCTTGGAGGATCACAATTACTCCTACCTAACAGTAAAAAAACCCATCTTGATTCCTAGCACATAGGAAATCTCATTCAATACTTCTCCAATTTAGCAGATACACTAGCCAGAATGGCAAACAATACATGTCAGGAGGGTAAATCAATCCCTCCTGAAAAGAGGTCCAGATTCCACATGCAAGCCTCCTTCGAAACATCTCAAAGCTTCATATTACAAGTGGTCGCATATTAGGCAGCTGCGAAAGGAAAAACATCCCACATTTAGAAAAACCAAACTGAACAACGCAGATTCGGAACCTCGAAACCTCACAAGATAGCATCTGCATACTCGTGTTACTAACAATAAGACAAGGATGAAAAGATTGTGAAAGTTACTCCTCTTCCAAACTCTTCAGAAATCTAATCTTATCCAGTCACCAACTTCATAAAGAAATATTACAACCCCAAAATGATTTGGGGTCGGCTGACATGAACAGTGATAAAGAACCCTCCGTAAAAAGTGAAATAGAAAAGTAAATAATAAGTTAGGGTAAGCAAAGAAAATTGAGAAAGTCAAAGTGAGGGAAGTAACTCAGGAAGATTAGACAAAACATAAGAAACAAGAAAAAGAGGGTGGTGTAAAGTGAAAACTACAAAATGAGGATAAAAATAAAATATAAGGTAGGTCTACTAGAAACGGCTAAGAGGAGATGTAGAAAGACCCCCAAAAAAAGAGAAATAAGGAAAACAAATGCAAAGGTTTGAGAAAACCTTAAGAAAGAGAAAAAATAAAATGTGCTTAATGGACAAAAAGTTGCAAATACACAATAAATTAATTAAAAGGAACCAAATGGTAAAAAGTATACACTCAAGTCATGTCATCTGCATAGATATATCCTCCCTCCACTTTGCCCTACCCAACGCCATATTTTCCTCAAGCCCATATAGACTCATATTAGTCTCAATCACCCTTACCCATGTTTTCTTAGGTCTCCCCCTACCTCACAATCCCTCATCACTTCACCACTCTTCAAGCCTCCTTATCGATGCATTACTTGGTCTCTGTTTTAGATGGCCAAACAGCCTTTTGCGATTCTCCCTCAATCAAGAATAAATAGATAAAATTTGTGGAAGGTGGCTCCTCTTCCACTGACATAATCATATCCAATCAACTATATACATCATAAATAGATATTCTTTACATGTAGGAGCTGATTAAACAGCGGAAGGTCTTGTTGAGGGCTTCTTTACTTTAAAAAGGCAACTATAAAACAAGCTCAAAAGCCTAGTTTAAATTTTCAGATGAACGAGTTCAAGCTATGCATCATACGAGGAGCATTCGGAGACCATACCTACTTTGATGCTTTTCCAAGAGAAAGATGTTTCAAGATAAAGGCTAAGGTCATTCACTCATCAAGACAAACATTATGGATCTGGGGCTCCCATAAGAAGACCTTCCTCTTCTTTAATTCGTTTCTTTAGGGCTACAGGCTGTTGAACTAAAATGTTTAGCTCCCTATGGTAGTAAACAGCAAAGTGGTTTCAGAGTTAGGTTAGTCGTCCATTGCAGAAGCATGTTATTTCACATAAGAAAGGCGATGGGAAAAGGCACCATGGATGTCGCTGGAGAAACCTATACCTGTATGCAATGTTTGTACCTTAGTTTTAAAAGGCGCGAGGCGCAAAGCGCACCGAGGCGCAAGCGCACGCGTCCCGTAGGTGAGGCGCACCTTTGATGCCAAAATGATTAGAAATCTAATATAAAAGCACATAATACTTAATACAACATAAATATTATATTAAAGACCCATAAAAAGATAATACTATAAATTATAAAAGGATAATATTAGAAATCACTATAATACTATTAGTACTACTATAATAGTAATAATATAAATTATATAGCATAATGCTCAAATGCTATTACTCACCATGATACTATAATATTATATATTCAAATATAGTAATATAGTGCCTAAACATAATACTAAGTCACTGTATAAATTCCTACTACTTAAAAAAAACGAAAAGGAGAATAAAAAACGAAAGACATATATTAGAAAAACGAAACAGAGAACAAAAAAGACAAAGGAAAAAAAGAAACAGAGAACTTTCTAGGGTTTTTCTAGCACCGGCGACGTATACCAGCGAAGAAATCAGGAAAAAAAAAAAAAGGTGAGAGAGGAAAGATAGAAATCGGAGAAGAAAGAAGAAACAAGATATAAATCAGAAAAAAAAAAAGAAAAAAGAAACAAAGAAAAGACGAAGAGAAGAAAAGAGAGACTTACTGGCGACCACCGGCGACGAACGTTGCGAAGGCCGCTGTATCACCGACGAGGACCGCTGTTGTGGAGAGATCTCTAGGGTTTGTCGGGCAGTGTGGGAATTATTTCCCTTTGTCGAGTCCTAGGGTTAGCGAGTTTAACGTTCAAACACATTGAAAACAAAAAAAATGGCACGTAAATGGTCACGCGCGCCTCTCAACAAAAGGCGACCGCCTTGTGCGCCTCGCACCTTTGCAAAAGCGTCCGCCTTTGTGCGCCTTGGCTCACCTCTCGTTCTCCGCCTCGCCTGAGGTGGAGGATGCGTTTTTGCTGGCGCCTAGGCGCGCTTTTTTTAAAACTAAGGTTTGTACATCCACCACCTACCAAATACATAACTTCCAGACTCAAATCCTAGATAAGTAAACTATCAAAATGTGTCCATCACCCATATACCTATTATTGCCCATTTCATTTGTATCTCACCAATATATTTTTTCAAGGTTTCCTCCTTTAAGAAGAAAACAATTAAAGAATACATGTAGATAACACCACATGCTAAATGCCAGATACAATCAGAAAGCACCCGATATAAGTGAACATAAAGAGGGTAGAAAAAATAACTTATCTCGTAAGTTTTGAAGTTCATAACACCTGAACATCCCTTATCTCGTAAGTTAAAACGTGGTCAATATGCTCCAGTCACACCACAAGCACCTCAGAAAAGCACAAATCGGAAGCATCTTATGTAGTTTGTATCGCGGAAGCCAACCTATCTCACTTGCGTCTCTAAACAGAGCACAATGACACCTAAAAAACTTATTCCATATGGCATAAGCTCCTCACAATGACGGATAACATCATAAATATGAAAGGGCAAAGGCATCAATAGACAAGGGTCTATAAAGCAGCCCTCATGTAAAGGTTATGACGAAAATCAGGATTATCCAAAGTAAGATCTACAAACCAGATTAACCTTCACAGGAGCCTTCGCCGTTCAAATAAAAATTGGAAATAGAGAACAATAAGATTTAGCATTATTTATGAGGGCTTGTAGAAGAATTGACAATCAAAAGCTATAAAAATACGGCAGCGCTGAATAAAAAATCGGTAAACAATTATTTGGAAAAGGGGAACAAGGAAACAGTAGAGTGCAAGCAAATATGAATCAAGTAAATAATGATTAAGATTCGGAAAAAAAAATTATCAATTTCTTCTCACAACAATAATAATTTTAAGCTTAAAAAAGTTAATTTGTCAATGTAAACATTGTTTGATTAATTTACTAAACAAAAGTATCGTCAATTATAAAGCGGAAAAAGGAATTAATATATCTAGACAAAAAGCCTACAGACTTTTTGGAGTGGTTCACCTCCTTCCTAAAAGCCCAAAAGTCCCTATGCTACCTCGTTCATTTAGTCCACCTATTAGTACCCACTATTAATAAGTGTTTTTAATGCTCTTTCTACACAACAAAATGTCACTATAAGGGTCTCATACTATCATATCTCTGGAGTCAGACAACTCCTAGTTTTCATCATCTTTCTACAAGAACAATTAGCCATTAGCAATTACCA
Organism: Beta vulgaris subsp. vulgaris; assembly: GCF_026745355.1. Classification (NCBI taxonomy): domain Eukaryota; kingdom Viridiplantae; phylum Streptophyta; class Magnoliopsida; order Caryophyllales; family Amaranthaceae; genus Beta; species Beta vulgaris. Next base: position 32,848,844 of record NC_079206.1, on the reverse strand, counting down.
CAATGCTCATGGTATCATGATGAGCTTAATAGAGAGAGTAGAGAGAGAAACAAATCTCAATTTAACTTTAATCAGTCAAATCACTTTTTCCCTCTTTTTGGATGTCTCATGGTAGGCAACACACACGCATGTTCTTCACACGTGTTATCAAATGTCACTCCAGCTTTTTTGATGTTTCAAGAGACCAAAACATCTACAATTTTACATTTCCATACTACCCAAATGCAACCTTTTTTCAATAAAGAAATAAGATGTTAAGCATATTTCAGGTAAGTTCGCTACCTCAAAAACTTAGCTTTCCAAGTATCTAGTGTTGTCCAAGTGAAACCTGAAAAATTCAAGTCAACAATGATCGTGACTACACCTGGTTATTAGGCGGGTCGGTGCGGGTCAAAAGTGAGTCGGGACATAGAAGGGTCAACTCATAAAGGGTCCTAGCGGGTCGGGTCAATGTGGACCGGTAATGGGCGGGTCGATAAACGGGAAAGAAAAATAGTGAACGGAGAGAGACAAAAGTGAGTATAATTGAAAACGAATCCGTATATGTAATTTTTTACAATATCTATTTTATTTTTCAAAATTATTGGGATAGTTTATCGGCCCTATAATGATCCTGTCCAATAATGATTCTGTCCATTAATTCCCTGTCCAATAAAAGCCCTTTAAGATTGATCCTAACCCTTTAGCCATGGGCTACCCTCTCCAATGACGAGGTCTATTATTCGTGACTAGGTTTCCCGTTTTGTGGTTAAAGGGGAAAAGAAAAACTACCTTACAACCTTACCCACTCACCCAAACGACCATGCTTTGTTAGCGTATTCAGCTATTCTTGTTAATTATTGAAGCATACACACTTTGACCAACCAGTCACTTCCAATGGTTGTGCAATAATGTAAAGCTTAAGCAGCTAAGCAACTTTTCCTCCGTAAATATAGCTACTAACCAATATGGTGTATGGAAATTCTTCTAGACAAATTCCGTGTGCCATCTACAATTGAACTGAGAGTATTGCCAATTCAAACTCATTAAGAGAACCATGGCAAAACCATCTATAAGAAATAATATATTGTTGTACTCTTGAGACTACATGCAGCCGAGTCCGGGATCGCAGCCTAAAATATCATGAAGCATAGATCCTCACCAATGGGTCTAGACAACTCAATATTTGACTTGTAAGGGTAAGATGAATTCATGAGAAACAGCAGTATCAATACGATACCCTCATCCATCCGCAATATTCACAAAGACCCCCTTCAGGCCTTCACATCTAATTTTTGTGCATTGTATACCCTTAAGCTTCTATATCTCCCATCCCTCCATCCCTTGCCAAAAAAAAAAAAGGGAAAGCAAACAAGGTGCCTAGTTCTTGGAACACTGACCTTTGATGACAGTTCAGAGCAACCATTCAAGGGATCCGTAGATACAACTGGTAGTTTACGACTTTTCTTCTCGAAAAGAGGGTAAGGACCAAATTTTGCAGTTACTGCACTCAAAAGCCCTTTTTCAACACCATCAATCCAGTATCTTATATTAACCTGGAGAAAGATATCCAAAACACATATGAATAAATAAAGATCCACATAGTACAAAAAGCAGCACGGAAATTTGTATATGCATTAAAAAAATTGGCACTTTTTATGTGCTTAAACTAGCATAGAATTTATACAATCGGAAACCAACCAATGTTCTTTCCCTGCATAATTAATATGCTACTCCCTCCTTCCGTACTGATTCCTCACACTTTTTAGGACTAATTGTGATTTGACAATTTGTCAGTGTGTATTGATATACTTCCTCTCTTTCGTTAAAATTCAACATATAGAATTTTATGCTTCCGAAAACACAACTTTGACCATCAATATTATATAGTTACCTATAAGTAAAAATTATAAAATAGTTGGTATTCTAAAAGTATATATTGAGATGAATCTAACAAGATCACCGCCTGACAATATTTTTCTTTGCGCATAAATCACAATAGGTGGTCAACGGGGATTTGTGAATAATGTTATAGTCATTGCAATATTCATGGAATGGAAGAAGTATAATATATACATATATATAAAAGAGGCTAATTTTGGAAGCATTGGAGCGTCACATAAGCAAACACCCGTTCCTAACCAATTGGATCGAAGATAATTAATTTACTTGAGATTTTAAATATTCTAGTGCCACGTAAGAAAAATTCGCCAATGAAAGTTAAGATAGTACATTACTTCGAAAATTCAAAGATTATATCACCAAATAAGCAAATTTAGCGAAGGACACTGGAAAAATAAATTAATTAGAAAACCAAATAATTGTAGTGAGATTTAGATATAAGAGTTCAATAGAAACAACTAAGATAATCCTAATATGGAAACTAAATATAAGTTATGCTACAAATGTCTAATATTTATAATTTTTATAACACTAAAATCAGCTGAAAAGATATTATGAAAGCAAACTCGTATGTCATATACTTATTCTCAAATTAGTTCGAATACCTCCCTATTTCATTTGTCCCATATCAATTTGAAGACTTCTAATTTTAGTAGGGTTCTATTATTTTTTACTCTATCCGTCCCATATTCAGATAATGGAGCAAGTATATCGATTATCGGGAAGCCTAAACGGTGAAATAAGCAAAGCAAGTTTATAGGCGAATATTTTATACTTTATCATAAAAACATTTTTATGTGATCACTAATATTATGCAAGTCATTAGGTAATTTGTATTGAAAAAATGAAATTAGAATCATCATTGTTAGAATTAGGATATTCAAGTATTTCAAATCTTAATATCTCTCGGGAGCATTGGAAGCGCTACATAAGCAATTAAGCAAGTAACAAATTTTGACGAATGATATAAGATAATTTTTTAAGAGGTACATGGTGGTACCGTACTAGTGTCCCTCTTAAAAAAAAAGTCCACATCACTTTTTGTTCTTCTATCTTTTATGTTCAAGATGATTATTAATAGTGTTATATGACTTGGCAACCTATAATATAGGTTGTACAAAAATAATAATTATAATTTATAATTCGTTGTAATTTAACCACATTAATAGTAATTCTTGCATTGCACGGGTTTCAAAACTAGTTTAAGCAAAACCCCACTAATGAATATGTCAAAACTCAGAATTTCCAGTAGGCAGTATTGCTTTATACTTATCCAACAGACCAGCTCATAACTTTCAGAGATATATTTCTCCTTTTTTCTCAACAAGCACCCAACTACGTAAACAAAAAACCAAGCGTCTAAACATCTATCAAGCTTCTCCGCCGCAATATTCAGTAATTATATAGTATCCAGATAAGTTTTCCCATTTTGTCTTCTTTTTAATACAGTACGAAGACATAAAACACAATGTTTACATATTGCCAACATAGGATAAGCTGGAGATAATCTATGCTGACACAAAGACAAGAGAAGTGTCCTCTCAACATCAATCCTCAGGGCAACAATGATCAACATAAAAGATAATATGGATGAGAGGCATCACATGCTGATTGTCTTGAAGAACCCACTATCTTAAGCAAAACTTTCAAAGATGTCAACAATCATAGCATAATCACAATCATCATACCGGTAACCCTAATAGATAAAGGGGGTCAGATGTAGCAAATTCAAAGAGGTTCCTGTTGGCCCCTTTATTTGACATGCACACACCGCCTAAACCTTGACCCACAATAAGCTCATTAAACCATTTTCACTTGGTCCACTGAAACCCAAAGACAAAATATAATACTCTTGCAACTCAATTGGTGGCATTTGTTTCACAGACACACTCATTCCACATAATCTTCCACCTCATAAATTCCAAATTAATTAGACAAAAAAAGAAATAAGAAATTAAGGGGGTGACAGAAATGGTCTTAAGATGGTTTCCTTTAATGGATTGACCTAGTACTTGGTGTTCACCCTCCTTTCACCTTTAAAGAGGCAGCTTATCCTCTCACTGTACTCTTTCATTTCTATTGTCGTTCCGTTTTTTAAACAAAAATAATTTTATTACCAAGAAAAAAAGGAGAATCACAACTCAAAAGAGAGAATCAACACTCTTCAAAAAGCTAAGAAGACACTACCTCTATAACAATACTCTCTAACTGAGGGAGACCCCGTGAGCACGTATGAGCTAGGACAACTACGACAAACTATACCTATGGTACTCAGACTTGGGGACAAGTGTCCACTTGGAATCGTGTCCGGGACTCAAAATTCGCCATTTAGTAGAAAATTGTCTAAAATTTGTGTTAAAATTCTGAGCTCAAGGGGATTGTTTGTAAATTATACGCTTTATTAGTTTCAAGGAATCTATAATGGCACGGTGTGGGAGAAGTGCGTTTAGAAGACTTCTTTTAGGTGGGTTGGAAAGAAAGTAAAATACACTTAATACCTATATATGTCATGAAACAAAAACTTACCTTAATTGAATAAAGAAACTAAGACTTAAAAGTCGATGCATTTCAAAGCGGATAACAAAAAACCAGAGCTAAGCTGAACTGATTTTTCCGTCGAGATGTTTTTTAAGTACTCACAAAGTTTTCGAAAGGAACCAAAACAAAATTTTCATAAGCTCTTAAGCCAGTGTTACCTAATTTGTGGTACAAAGATGGATGTGTGAAAGCAATTCACTACTTAATATTGTTGCCTTCGCCTATAAGTATACCACTTGCATGTACCAACTCGCTTTACTGGATAGCAATTCGCAGATGGGGGGAGGGGTGTAAGGAATCAGGTAAAGCTGTATGAAATGTCCATGAGGATTGGGTCTAAACTTTTTCAGCTACAATCCACTCAAAACACCGTACACTCCATTGCATATACATTAAGAATGCCTGCACTAGGTCGCTAAACGTCACATTGTGCTAATAAAGCATCAAAGATTAGGAAGGCCCTGTTTGGCCTATGCAATATCAACCACTAATCTAAAAACATTTTCACAATGAAAATCCAATATAGGAAACTCATTTAAACCACTAAAAAACACAAAAATGTGATTGTCGAAAAAACCCTTTTCACCTCCTGCATATGTATTGCGCTTCTATACAAAAATGATTCTCAAAAATAAATGCAATGTTCAATTCCACTGTTCTATCTTGCAACCCCACCCCAAAAAAGAAGACAAGAAATACTTAATTTCCGTTGCATACTAAAAAAATTATCCTAGAAAAAAGTGCAATTGACGAAATAAAATTAAAATTACCAAACCCACTTGCCAATATAATGATCAAAGTCAAATTCTTCAAAAAAAAACAACAGAAATGAGATCCAGAAACCGTTGGCAAATAAATCAACTAACCAATCGAGATTTATTGTTGCATTTCGCAGAAACAGCATCACCATCTGCAAAAGAAGATGCAAACCCGACGACAAAGAGGATCAAAATCGCCTTAACGCGCAGATTTATCGCCATTACTCTATGACAGAGAGGATTCAAAGAGGTGTATTGTGGGTAAATCAGTTTGCTTAGAAAGTTTTCATGGATTTTTTTAAGATTTTTTTGGGTATTCTTTTGTCACCTTTCTGCCAAGGTTTTCACAAACAGTAAAATGGTGGACGGAAACGTCGGAGGTGAAGGGATGAAAAAGATGGTTAAATTTAATAAAGGTGCCTCATTTCTTGGGATGGAAAGTTGGCAAACCAAAACGCTTCCTGTATTATTGTTTGTGCTAGTTACTAGGTACTCCTAGAGATGACAATATCCACCGGATCACCCGATCATTCGCTCCATCCGGTTTATTAAGTGGGTGAAAAATCCGATTTAAACGGATGATAGCCGGGGATAATCGAGTGATGGATGCGGGTCGGGTTCGGGTGATATTTTTTCATCCATCACCCGACACATCATCCGTTTACCACCCGATCCGTCACTTGTTTAACGTAAAAAAATATATAATTTTTAAAATTTTGGGCTTTTTCATTTTTACAGCTTTATTAATCTATAGCCTGAAAGTTACAAGATGATAATATAAGTATATATAAATGTTAATAATATGGATTAGGGTTAGTTTGGAGACGATTTTACATAGTAAGTAGAATTATATAAATGGATTAGTGGTTCTTGTTAGTAATTTTTCTTTTTTCTCCTAATACTATTTAATTTCACCTGTTAATCACCCGATCCATTCGTTTAACCCGGTTACAAATGGATGGATGGATCCGGGTGGAGATGGATGGATCGGCTGGAGTGGGTGGATGCGGGTGACGCTCCACCCGCCCCGAACCCGATCCATTTACATCTCTAGGTACTCCTTTTGTTTCATTATAATCTACGCACTTTGACATATTATATTATTTATAAATTTCACTTTGATAATCATTTGTGATTTATATTCATTTGTGATTTATATGCGGATGAAAATATAGTCATGTAGATCTTGTTAGATTCATCATAACATATATTTTATTAATATGTACTTTTTATAATTTTTACAAATACAAAACTAAAGATATATATCCTCAAAGTTTTACATTGGCATGCGTGAAAAGTGTAAGTGTGTAGATTAAAATGAAACGAAGGACGTACTAGGTAGTGGCGGATCTTTGAAGAAATAAAATTTTTATGGAGTAAAATCAAAGGTCAAAACTAAGCTTATTTTTGGAAGATGTTTTAAAATAAGTTAGGTTTTTATTAGGAAAAATTGTTAAGGATAAGTCAACCTTTAAGTCATTCGTTAAAAACAAGTTAACTCTTTGATTATCCTTGAATAAGTCAACCTTTAATACCATTACTCGAGAGGTTCTCTCTCTAAAACTAAAAAAAATTACTCACTCTCACCACACCCAATCTCTCTCACTATTTGGTTAATCCATCTTGATGATTCGTTTACTAATCATTTAGAGTTATCCCATTAATTCTTCCCCTCCAGTCCCCTATCTTTTAATCATATTTCTCCAACTTAGTTTTTTTTTTATTCAAGATCATCCAAATGTAATTAACTTCCCTTTGGTTCCCCTCTGTCAATAAACTTGCGGTTTGTTTCAACATGGAACAATCTCAATCCACCTCCAATTTTGTAGTATGGCATAGGAAGCAAGGTCCAATCCTAAAAACTCCTATTGATCAGTTTAGTAATCATCCAATTTATGTCTCATTCGTTTTGGTGGGTAAATTCATTGACAATCGAGATTTTTCAGTTCGGCACATTCAATAATGGGTTGATACCTAGTTCACCAAAGGGCGCATCACTGTCACAAAAGAAGAAAAGCTTTTCTTCTTCCATTGTCGTGAACTTAAAGATAAATCAGATATCCTAGGATTGTATGACACTATGAATTTCAGAGGAGCTCTCTTAATTCTAAAACCCTGGAAACCTCTAGATTCTTTCAAATCCTTCAATTTATCTGAATCAGCGTTGTGGATTAAAGTGGAAGGTATTCCATTATTGTTCAACTCAAAATTTCTAGCCAACACTATTTTTTCCCGCATAGGAAAAGTCCTCCACTTTGATGTCGCCTCCGAACGCTCTGCTTTGAAAAAATATTTTCGAGCATTAGTATGGATCAAAACCAAAACGCCATTAATTCCGGGGCTTTACATAGAAGTCCAAGAAGGACAACCATTGTGGATCGATTTTCGATATGAAGGAGTCTATGTGTTCTGTAAACGATGTGGCAGAATAGGACATAAAAGTTCTTTATGCTCTCAATCTTGGTCCAATGCGAAATCTGGAATTGAAAAAGTGATTGCAAAAGCGTGCAAACCAGAAACCCCTATCATGCTTGGTAATCCTAATGCCTCACTGTATACAAACAAGATAATTGGCCTCCCTCACACCTTCGAGTTCCGATCCACATTAGTGAAACTAAACGAGCCACGAAGACCCCCGGAATATAGCTCATCAAGTAGCAGTTCGGACGACAACGATGAAGGAGATGATGATAATCACAGAATGGCGCAGAAATGAGAAACGTGTCGTTAAACAACGACTCGACGTCCAAACGTGGCAACAGTAGTAATAGTTCTCAAAATGGCCTAGGTAAAAGACCCAAATTAAATGGGCCCAAGAGCAGGAATTTTGAAAAGGGCGAGCCAAGTCAACGCAATTACCGGGTGGGGCGAACTCAATTGCAGGCCACTCTCAGGTCCATTCACAACAAGAATCCGCCTTTATAGCGTCTGCAATTAGCGTCCGCCAAAAAATCAGACGGTATCCGTTAAAATACCGTCCTTTCTTCTAGCAAACGCTAAATAGCGTCCGCCAAAAATCAGACGTAAAGTACCATCCGTTTTTTAAATTTACCGTCTGCTTTTTGGCGGACGCTAAATTTACGTCCGCCTGGCGGACGCTAACTGGGCCTAAACGGACGCTAATAATCCGGATATAACCTCAGCAAACACGACCCTTGTTATCACATTTTGACGACATTTTCTACGAAATTCCAAACCCTAACCTCTCTATTCTCTCCGGCGAACCGCCGTGCCTTTACTCTCTTTGGTGAACCGGCGCGCCTCCACTGTTGCCGGAGGACTGCCGCCGCAACTCCAATCTTAGGGTTGCAGCACCTGGCGTCAGCGCGTTTCTCTTGCGCGTCTATTCTCTCCGCATTTCTCTTGCGCCGCCTGCCGCTGCTCTTGTCGGAATATCAGCGGCGCCCTGCCGCCGCCGTCAGTGGTTCTTCTACAATTGCTTAAGGTATGAACTTGTACCTTGGTTTTGTTAATTTTTGGCTTGAATTCCTTGTTGTTGATTGAGGTTTTTGGTATATTTGATTTGATATTGTTGTTGTGAGAGATGATTGTTGTTGTTGGTGTTTTTAATTGCATTGTTGTTGATGTTGTTTAGTGAATTTGTTGTTGTTGTTGTTAAGTGAACTTGTGGTTGATAATTGAATATGTTAAGCGTTATTGTTGTTGATAATTAAATATGTTAGGTGTTGTTGTTGTTGATAATTGAATATGTTAAGTGTTGTTGATAAAGTATTGGTGTTGTTCATCAACTTGTTTGATTTATTCATGATAATTGTGAAGTGATGGTATCATAAATTGTCTTATTATTCATAAATTGTCTAATATTTGTCTACTACATATCGTAAGTACTTTTATTAACAAGTAGTGAATATAGTGAATTGATACTTTCTAGTTGTATGTAGAGTTTTAAATTATGAAAAGAAAGGAACGTAGCTAGTAGTGAGTATAACAGACTTGATGGGCGTTCCCTTAGAACTGAGTTTGTGAAAGGGGTTGATAAGTTCATTGAGTTTTGTTTACAACATCCACATTTAAATGACGGTGAGAAGATAAAATGTCCATGCATGAGGTGTAATAACTTGCGTTACTTGGATGTGGATACGGTCAAAGTACATTTGTACAGTAAGGGTTTTAAACCGAATTACTTTGACTGGTTATGTCATGGTGAACGTGTTACGGGGTCCTCCTCATCTTCCGCTTAGTCAAAACCAAGTGAATATGAAAGCACCGACGAGACTGGTGATTTGACTGACGATGATGATGACGAGGATGATTTGTTTGACGACGTTGAGTGTATTTTGTTACCTTATGTAGTTTACTTTTGTTGTAAGACAATATATTTGTCATTTTATCGCTTTGTCGTATTCTATGTGTAAGACATACTCCCTCTGTTTTTTTTTATCTTTCTCACTTAGAATCTTGACACTATTCATGCATAGAGAGAATCTTCTCAAATGTTATCAATTTATAAGAAAAAACATAGTCATGTGGGGTCTTGTTTGATTCGTCTCAATTAGTACTTTATTAATATTCAATCGTTATAATTTTTACTAATATATAATGAAAGATATTTAAGTTTTAAAACGTACATTGGAAGACGCGCACAGAAAAGTGAGAATGATAAAAAAAAAACAGAGGGAGTATTATTTATTTCTATTATATGGGTTTTAGTCATTTAATATGTTTTTAATTTGAAGCTTTTTCCAAATTGATTAATTATGTGATTTTCAATATTTTGTACTACGGTTTTATAATTTCTATGATTAATTTCATAGTTTATTGATTATAATATGTGATTATTTCAAGTTTTGCAGATGTCATCAGGTCGGATCCGAGGTGGTCCTCGTGATGGTGGTGTGCAGAGAGGGGTCTGAGCCTCAGCCTGAGCGTGATGGCGAGTTGGAGAGGGACGAGGATAATCATGAGGCTGGGGTAGGTGACAAAAAAGGAGTTGGATCCCAATGGACTTTGGTAAGTTATATTATGAGCGTAATACTTTATTACTTTTAATAGATTTTATTGGTGTTGTTCACTTGGTTTTAATTGCTTTTTATCAGGTTTGAAGACAATGGAGTCATTCGCGCATGACTAAATGCTTCAAGCAACATTTCCATCATCCATGGAGGAACTATTCGCAGGTTGATGACGATACAAAAAACCTTTGGTTCTCTTTTTCAAGGTGAAATCATATTTGTTAAGTTTATAATATGTAAAAATATTAAGTTGTGATTAGTTTTCTTATATATGTAAACTAACCCTTTATACTTAAGTTTATAATATGTAAACTAACCCTTTGTGATTGGTTTCTTATATGCATGTAGGGCACATATAAATGGAGGGAGGAGCTTCAATCCCAAGTGAGGTCTACATTCGACAGGAAAATGGCCAAAATGTTGAAAGATAATCACCACTCGATAGTAAAGAAGAAGGGTGGTGTTTGTCCGACATGGTTGTCTCTGAGCATTCACGAGCAGATGATGAAGAATGCTCAAGACAAGGAGTTCAAAGCACGATCTCAGAAGGCTAGCAAGAACCGGCGAGGAGGTGACTTGACCAGCAGCGTACCTCCTTCTCATGTCCAGGGCTCCATTTCCTCAGCAGAGCGCCCCAAGAGATTGGTAAGTGTAACTTGTTTGAATACATTTAATCAGAAACTTGATTTAATTAATGTCTTTGAACGTGTAGGCCGCACACGTGGAGGGTGCTGCCTTCCGCTTGGACTTGTTCATGGACACACACATGAGGGATGAGTCTCGAAAGAAGGTGTCGATCAATGTCAAAGTCCAAAAAATCAAGGTAATTGAAATAATATAGGAACATGAAACCCAAAAAAGGGATCGAAATGGCTTAGTTTCTCTCATTTTCATTGGCTAAGTGTCTTAAACTTGCTTAGAATCATACAACCAAGTAGTAGAAAGCTTAAATGAGTATTCTAGGACTTGCATGAGGCATTAGAACTTGAAATAGGCATAGAGGTAGGATTATAGGAACATGAAACACATGAAACCCAAAAAAGGGCACGAAATGGCTTAGTTTCTCTCATTTTCATTGGCTAAGTGTCTTAAACTTGCTTAGAATCATACAACCAAGTAGTAGAAAGTTTAAATGAGTATTCTAGGACTTGCATGAGCATTAGAACTTGAAATAGGCATAAGGTAGGATTATAGGAACATGAAACCCAAAAAAGGGCTCGAAATGCTTAGTTTTCTCTCATTTTCATTGGCTAAGTGTCTTAAACTTGCTTAGAATCATACAACCAAGTAGTAGAAAGTTAAATGAGTATTCTAGGACTTGCATGAGCATTAGAACTTGAAATAGGCATAGAGGTAGGATTATAGGAACATGAAACCCAAAAAAGGGCTCGAAATGGCTTAGTTTCTCTCATTTTCATTGGCTAAGTGTCTTAAACTTGCTTAGAATCATACAACCAAGTAGTAGAAAGTTTAAATGAGTATTCTAGGACTTGCATGAACCATTAGAACTTGAAATAGGCATAGAGGTAGGATTATAGGAACATGAAACCCAAAAAAGGGCTCGAAATGGCTTAGTTCTCTCATTTTCATTGGCTAAGTGCTTAAACTTGCTTAGAATCATACAACCAAGTAGTACAAAGTTTAAATGAGTATTCTAGGACTTGCATGAGGCATTAAAACTTGAAATAGGCATAGAGGTAGGATTATAGGAACATGAAACCCAAAAAAGGCTCGAAATGGCTTAGTTTATCACATTTTCATTGGCTAAGTGTCTTAAACTTGCTTAGAATCATACAACCAAGTAGTAGAAAGCTTAAATGAGTATTCCAGGACTTGCATGAGGTATTAGAACTTGAAATAGGCATAGAGTAGGATTATAGGAACATGAAACCCAAAAAAGGGCTCGAAATGGCTTAGTTTCTCTCATTTTCATTGGCTAAGTGTCTTAAACTTGCTTAGAATCATACAACCAAGAAGGGCAATTCCAACCCCGCGTTTTTACCGTCCGATTTTGGCGGTCGCTAAAGCCTAACATTCTTGATGGAATATTCCATGTAATAAGGGCAATTCAGTCCTTTCAATTAAAAAAATTCATTCAAAAAAATCAAGAAGAAAACTAGCTAGCATTTAATTTGCAATGATGATGATGTCTCCCTTTCTTCATCAACTGAACTACAGACAACGCATGTATTATTCACAGGTGGTATTTCTTCACCCAAAATCTCTCCCCCCATTTTAAATTCATCATTTGACCCAAACTCCATTATTATTAATTACTCCACCCAAAACAATATTAATCTCCCTCCATCAGTGAAACTTATTCAAACTAATTACTCACCCTTTCCACCATTTAAATTCTTGACAACTCACCTCTTTCCACGTGATTCTGTTACTGTAAATATGGCATCTAACACATCTTCACCTCACTCCTCCAACTCAATCACTCAACCTCCCACTTTACCGTTTTCCCCTCCAGACCCACAAACTTTTGTCATACTCAATAATCAACTAGCTTCCACTGACACAGAGAGATACAGTAACAATATTTTGCCCTTGAACTTTTATGATAACATGGAACATGATGAGTAGCGTACTTCTTGGGATAATTTAATTAACCCAGGAAGTCTCTCTTCCTACTTTAACTCAGAAGACAACGCATTCAGATGGATGCCACAAACAGACACATTTCCTATAAATGATCAATCAATATGGAGTGAGCTTCAAAGCATCTTTCTCCCCAAACACCACTTCAAAACTCGGGGTCTCATTCATCCCTTCAAACGGGCTCTTCAAGCTCCTGTCACTATGCTTTCATCGGCATTTCGGCGACGGAATCCGCTGACCTCAGGATTTTCCCTGCCTGGACGCAGCCGCCAATTAATTCCATGGTGAACCCGGCGACCGATGTCGGAGTTCTTGGAAAATGAAAGCTCGAGGACTTGAAAGAAATTGTCACAACTGCTTTGACGAAAAAAGAGAAGAGTATGGAAGAATTGAAGGCTCCATATTCTTTAATCCATCAGCATCCAGAAAAAGTGGAACTAAAAGAGGATGTCCAAGCTTTTAATTCCACCGGCCCAGACTCTTCTGCCCAGCCCAAAGCTGAAACGCAGGCTCCAGTCCTTTCGACAGCTCTCACCGCAGATCCCAGCCCAAAAGGTAAGAATATTCAGCACTTAGATTTGAGCCAACTGAGCCATAAGATCCCTATTGACAAAAGCCTCATGGGCCCTCCGATACGGCCTGCGGGTCGTCCACCGAGGCCCAAACGCATAGTGGTCCAGACTCTTTTATGTGAAAAGAAAAGAAAGTTTGATGATCTCGAGCCTCTCCTTAATTCTTTTGTGAGCGAAATCACTCGTGACATGCATAGATGGATAGCAGAGAAAAGGAAAGAGATTTTACAGAAATTTAAAAAATTCAAGTATATGGCTTTTTTCAGCACTAACGGCTTGGACACTAGGCCAAATCAGTCTCCCGAAGACCCATGAAGATCTTAGCTTGGAATTGTAGGGGATTAAATCAGCGGACTCCCCTACGATTTTGTTTTTGGGTTGGATGGTCCGCAAGTTTCTGCCTCGAATCCTTTTGCTCCCTGAAACGAAAGTCAATGATAATGGTATTAACAAGCTAGCTGTTAATCTAGGTTAACCTTATGTTGCCACCATATATTTTATAAATAATACAGGTGCCTTGCTTTATCATGGAGTAATGATGTAAACCTAGAACTAATTACTAGCTCTACTAATCATTTTGCCTGTATCATCAAGGATGTAATTGATGATAATGTATATAAGTTGAATCTTATTTTGCTGTATGGGTCGCCGTATCTTAATTCACGGAGTGAGGTTTGGGCGTTAATATGTCACTGTTTAGAACAAAACTCATTGGATAGTGTAATTATGGGCGACTTCAACCAATTAGAGTTCCTCAATCAAAAAATTGGAGGCACAGATCATATTCCAGGAAAGGAACAATTTCCCCTATGGAGAAGTCAACTAGGATTATCAAAAATTAGCTTTCGTGGGCAAACTTTACATGGTGCAATAATTGATCTCAAGCAGATCGGATCTATGAAAGATTAGATTGAGCATATACGATAGAAAATCCAGGAATGGAACAATTTTTCCTATGGAGAAGTCAACTGGGATTATCAAAAATCAGCTTTCATGGGCAAAACTTTACATGGTGCAATAATCGATCTCAAGCAGAATGGATCTATGAAAGATTAGATTGAGCATATGCGACAGAAAATTGGTTTCACAAATACTCTGAAGCAACAGTATGGAATCTCCCTATTCTTATCTCTGATCACAGTCCAATTCTACTGCTCACCTCGCCGGCTACATATAAGAAAAAGTCACCAATAAAAATGGAGGTCTGGTCTCAAATTCAAGGAAATCACCTCCATCATATCTACTCACTGGAACCTCCCAGTTTTCGGTTCTCCAATGTACAAAGTTGGTCAGAAATGTCGTCAAGTCAGATACAATCTGCTCAGATGGAGCAAAAACTATAAAGAAAAGCACAACATAAAGTGGGAGGAGCATCTAATTTAATGCGGGGCTATCCAAGCCAATCTACCTCAAAACAGTCTTGGTCATCTAGATGAAGCTACTAAAGCAGAAAGCTTAGCTAAGTTAGAAATCCAATTGAAATACTGGAAACAACAGGCTAAGAGTAAATGGAAGGCATGGGAGGACTCTAATACTAAGTGGTTCTTTCGTAAAGCAAAATCGCGTAGGCAACGCAATGAGATCCTTTTCCTCAAATCTCTGTCCGGGGAATGGGTATCCCAAAAACAGGACATTCAGCAAGTCTTATTAAATCACTTCACGGATATCTATCACGGAAATCAACATAGCAATGATGACTAGGCAGAACTTTCCACGATTCAGAATTTAGTCCCCTAAATTTCTTGCGAGCAACAAGCAGCTCTAATAATACCAGTGTTGGAAGAGGAAATTAAGAATGTTGTCTTCCACATGGGTAGTCTTAAGGCTCCTGGCCCAGATGGAATACCTTCAATTTTCTATCAGAAGCACTGGTCCATTGTCAGAGAAGATATTTGTCGAGCAGTTTCTCACTTTTTCTCTACAGGGTATATTCTTCAAGAATGGAATTATACAAATATCTGCCTTATACCTAAAACCGAACGACCTGAAGAACCAAGTCAATTCAGACCAATAAGTTTATGCAACGTTATTTATAAAATCATCTCAAAAGTTATCACTAACAGACAATTTTAAAAAGCATTGTCACCCCCCCTTCCAGAATGTTTTTGTCCCCGGGCGGCTCTTGGCTGATAATTGCCTTATTGCCCATGAGCTAGTCAATCTAATCAAGCAACGAACAAAAGGTAAGCTCCATCTAGCAACACTCAAGATAGATATGTTCAAAGCATACGATAAGGTGGATTGGGATTTTCTAGAATGGATTCTAAACCAGATGGGAATACCAGCCCTCTGTCGACAATGGATCATGCAATGTGTCACTACTGTCTCATACTCCATTCTAGTAAATGGCGAGCCTACTAAGAGATTTAAACCTTCGCGCGGGCTCAGACAGGGAGATCCCCTCTCAACCTATCTGTTTATTTTAGTAATGGATATTTTGTCTAGAATGTTAACTAACGGAATGAATGAAGGTACATTCCAAGGTATCAAGTTATCAAGATCGTGCCCATCTGTGTCCCATCTATTCTTTGCAGATGACTCTCTGGTCTTTTTTAAGGCTACTCCTGGAGCTTGCAAAGGAATACAAACTATCTTATCTCAGTTTAGTAGATTGTCAGGCGAAGTGATAAACTACAACAAATCCCATATACTGTTCAACCCTAATACGCCTCATCGCTTCAAGCGCTTTATGAGAAGTATTGTTGGCACCCCATCTGCCGATGCATTGGGGAAATATTTGGGTTGTAACATTGAAGTTGACGGCAGAATCTCTCGAAAATATCTTCACTTAGTAGAGAAAGTCGAGAAAAGAGTTTCGAGCTGGCATCACCTATCTCTATCTCCTTCAGGAAGACTTCTTCTTATAAACAACATTCTAACAATGCTCAGCCTCCATATTCTTAGTACTTTTCTCATTCCAAAAGGTACAACAGATAAGATAAACTCGATCTTTGCTCGATTTCTTTGGGCAGGCCCCCGAGATTCTCTATATTTTGGAAAGGCATGAAAACCCTTGAACTCCCGAAAGGGGGAGGAGGACTAGGCATAAGAAACGTTCATTTGTTCAACAAAGCCCTGCTTGTTAAACAAGCCTTACATATTCACACTTCAAGCCAATCTTTGATATTGCAAGTCCTTCCTGCCAAGTATAAAGACTCCCCGGTTAACATTGCTCTTAATAGATTAAAGATTAGCCGAGCCTCCTGGGCTTTCGAGGCCTTTGTAAATCAGTTCAGGATTGTCGAAATGGGTTCACAAAGCGAATAGGAGACGGCTCCCAAACTCATATCCAAGCAGACAAATGGCTAAGAGGTGAGCCAGTAGAACTAAACCAAGGTATCTCACTGGAGGCATTAAGAGTCATCAAGATCAAAGACTTGAGGATTCCAAATCAAAAAGTTTGGAACTCTTCCCTCATTTGGCAGCTTTTCAACAGCGACACATCTATCAGAGTTTTATCAACTCATATCCCTATTGAAGACTTACAAGACGAATTTACGTGGAGCGAATCAAAGTCTGGTACCCTGCGGGTCAAGGAAGTCTATGCCTACCTCCTAGTTCAATGGCGAAGCCTAAGTCGTATCGGCTAACACGCAAATAAATCAATACTACCCTACACAAATGTAGTATAAGGAAGTAAGGTTCGAATCCACGGAGAAGGTAGGTTTGGTTTGACTAAACGTGTGCTAAGTAACAATGGGGGGGGTTTTGAGGAATGAAATTTTAACAAATAAAGCATAAAAAAGGAATATCAAATAATAAACGAGAACTTGGCAATCAATCTTCACAACCAATTTAACCCTTGATCATTGAACAATTCAACACCTAAGTTACTTGAACGCCCTATTGTGAATCATAAGATTCAATCTCCCCTAACGTAGTGGTAAGACTAAGCGAGCGAGCGTTCTAGGTATAATTAAGCAATTAGATAACAACTAGGGAGATTCCAATAGGATAATCTAGCATTCACACAAGCGGTCAAATGCGAAATTATATAATGATTCTTCTTATACTCAATCATCCACGAGCGTGCGATAATTGGGCATAAACTAGAAACCCTAGATAATCTCAAAGCAGACAATTATCTAGATAGTAGAGATTTTAATAAGCAAAAAGTTAATTGATCAAGTTAACTTAAGCACAAAAACAATCAAACATGAAGAACAGAAGAATCATCAACATTCAAGCAATTTAAAGGAAGAATTGAACTCACAAGTTGATTAAAATGGTTGATTCGATTGATACACCAAGATGGAAGATTAGCTCTCCATAATATAAAGGATTACAATTTTTATTTTGAAATCCTCTCTAAAACAGATGAAAAACGATCCTAAACACAAAATACGAAATGTTCTTTTAATTAGCAAAACAGGGGAAGACGAAAAGTAGAAATCCTCGTTACAGGGCTCCGCGACCACGGAGGAAAGCACCGCGACCGCGGAGGGGGTCCGCAACCGCGGTGAGGTCGCGGAGATGCTCACGGTAGTTTTCTGCCAAAATTCGTCGTGGCCGCATTGAATTCTCCCGCGACCGCGGAGGTTGCCCGTAGCTTCTCATCTCCCATGCTTAAAGGACTTAGTCATACCAAAAATACTCATGAAGCACGCATTTCACTTCCTTGCTTCACTATGATAATCTTCAAAGAGTTTCTTCGACATGCTAACTTTCCAACTTGAACTTTCTCCAACACAAATGAGCTCAAATGATTCAATAGAGCAAATTACAACATAGTAGAGAAAAGATCAATATCATTACAAAACTTGTGTCAAATCCCATTAGTAAGTAGTGAAAAAGTGTCAGAATGCCATATAAACATGGCATATCAAATTCCCCATGCTTAGACCTTTACGCGTCCTCGAGTAAAATCCTAACTCCTTTCTATCTCCAAGGTCTATCAAGAAAAGCATGGAGAAATTCACAGAAAATCCAAACCTAACACCACTACTCCAATCAAAAGCGAATGAATGATGAATCGCAACTAGCTAAAGTTTGGGCGGAAGTAATCTCAACGCACCAAAACTCTAGTCATCTTATCACTCCACAATCCACAAGGATAGTTGACTTGGGGGTGGAAATGACCTCAATCACCCAAGCTAACTGCACACAAAACAAGAGCAAGGGAGCTAACATGTCCTAGATCCCCCAAGCTCAACTCACACACTACTCTCTCAAAACAAAGCCTTGGTTCGGAATAACACCATCAAACCAAGAGCTTACCTCTTAAAACAACCTCCGACTCCCCTTATGGCTCCAAGATGAAAAACAAGAGGCTTTCTAACCTACCACCATCTAAACCACAACCTCCTTATTTCAACAATGAGTGACCTACCCAAACGCCGCTTCAAACACCCTTCATATGCCACCACTCCGAAAAATAAATGACACTAGAGTCCTCTCCTTTTGCCTAGGCGCCCTTCCGGGTTTTCACCTAGCCACTCATCGTCATTTTTTTTTTCATCTCTCATTTTTTTGTTGTTTTTTCATCATTTTTTTTTCATTTCTTTTCATCATTTTTTTCTTTTTTTTTCTTTTTTTTTTATTAAAGGAAATATACACATCAACCACATCTCATTCCCCCATGCTTGAAGGACACATTGTCCTCAATGTGTAAAATATGAAAATAATTAGCAATAGGGAGACGAGAACCTCTAGTAACCACCATAACAATAGGCAACAAGAGCAAACCACACAATACAACTCCTTCCACACTACACAAGAAACTCCTCCAACTCCAAACTTAAAATTTCACCACAGCAATTCTCAACACAATAAGTAACCACAAACACAACAAGTGATTATCCACAACTCCCAATCACAACAACTCACCACAAGAAAAATAATCAACCAACCACAACTCTTAATCAAGGGAACTTTCAAATTAGAGTATGAAAAGTTCAAGTTTACCTCAAAGAAGGAAGAACAATGCGATTGATTAACTAACCAAGTAAGAACAACACCCCAAGTGCACTCCACTGCTCCTTAATTGCCTACCAACTCCAAGATCAAAAGCCCCCAAATTTTAGGGTTTTCAATGGATTTTGTAAAAAGAAAAGAAAAGTGGAGATTTTGAAGATGATTGAGTGAGGAATGATATGAGAGAGTGAGAAAAAGGGATTGAATGAGTGAAAGAGAGGAATTTGAGTGAAGGAATTGAAGGGAGGCGTAAGGGGATGAGTAGTTGTGAGAAAAGAGAGAGAGAGGGTCGAAAATGAAGGAAGGAGGAAGGAAGAGAAAAGGGCGAAGAGAAAAACTTACCTGGCGGAAATACGCGGCTCCGCGACCGCGGAGAAAATGACCGCGCCCGCGGAAGGGTTCCGCGCCCGCGGAAGGGTTCCGCGCCCGCGGAAGGGTTCCGCGCCCGCGGAAGGGTTCCGCGCCCGCGGTGAAGTCCGGGAGTTGCTCTCGGCCCTTTTTTTTTTTCTCTTTTAAATTCGAAGGGAGTGGTGATGAAACCCACCCCTTCCAGCTCTGTTGTTTTGCTTCAAAGGTTCTCCTACAAAAACCAAAACACCAAAACACACAAAAACAAAACATAACAACTTAACTCCAAATAAAATATATACAAAACACGGGTTGCCTCCCGAGAAGCGCTTAGTTTAAAGTCGGAAGCTCGACATCATGCAAGCACAAAAGTTTTACCTCACATCGAACACATCATGAACACTCGGTTTAACCACATCAATAGAATAGATAGAGTGATCCTCTTTACATCCCATGGCATCATGCATTTTAAACTCAACGTTTTGACCATCAAACTGCATGGTCAAAGAACCGGTGCCACAATCAATCCTAGCATTAGCCGTCTTTAAGAACGGCCTCCCTAAAAGAATAGGGGCGGAATGCCTATCATGCTCCATGTTAATTACATAAAAATCAGCAGGAAAAGTCATCTTATCAACTTCCACTAGAACATCTTTCAATACACCTCTAGGAATGGAAGTGGACCGATCCGCTAATTATATGACAACTTAGTAGGAAGCAATTCACCAAGTTCTACGGACTCATATAAGGAATAAGGAAGCACATTAATGGAGGCTCCCAAATCTAGCATAGCCCTATCAATCTTTGTGTCACCAAGGGTTATAGGTATAGTGAACATGCCCGGATCATTGCATTTTTTAGGCATTCTCTTTTGAAAAACGGCGGAAACATGTTCACTAACCTTCACCTTTTGCTTCCCTTTTAAATTTTTCTTCTTTTTGATGGAACAAATTTCCTTCAACCACTTAGCATACAAAGGCACATCTTTTATCAATTTTAACAAAGGAATATTTACGACACATTGACTAAACGTTGCATAAATGTCCTTAGAAGATTCAAGCTTACGATTGTCCTTTAATGCTTCGGGGAATGGGACTACCGGTTTGAAATCCGGAAAAGATTTTACCTCTTGGTGAGAGCTTGGACTCACCAATTTTTCAGCTTCTTTTGATTGGACTAGAACCTCCACCTCCTCTTCCTTGGTTACAATCTCCTCCACAACTTTGCTCTTGCCGGGCTCTTGATTAATAACCTCTTTGCCACTCCTGAAAGTCATGGCACTCACATTCCTCTTGGGATTCACCTCGGTTTGAGATGGTAGCTTTCCCGAACTTTGTGCCTCACGTTTATTCACGACATTAGACATTTGGCCCACTTGTGTTTCCAAATTGTGAATGCTAGACCTTGTCTCCTGTTGAAATT
Organism: Beta vulgaris subsp. vulgaris; assembly: GCF_026745355.1. Lineage (NCBI taxonomy): Eukaryota > Viridiplantae > Streptophyta > Magnoliopsida > Caryophyllales > Amaranthaceae > Beta > Beta vulgaris. The sequence goes on along the minus strand of NC_079206.1, from coordinate 32,827,835 downwards.
GCACCATGTTGGACTGCATAGTTGTCACATTTTGAGCCAATGCCTTGATCATATCCTCGGTAGACATTGAGTTGGAGCTAGAGGATTTCCCTTGAGCTTGATATGGTGGCATGTGAGGAGGAGGGTGATTACCTTGTTGAAAATTCGGATTTCCTTGGGGGGTTGGATTCCCTTGCTTGTAACTAAAGGCCGGATGATCTCTCCATCCGGGATTGTAAGAGTTTGAGAATGGATCATACTTCCTTTGCCCTTGATATCCCACGGCATTCACCTCTTGGGTTTCCTCTTGCAAAGTTGGACAAGAATCGGTCGGATGGCCGGTGTTGGAACAAATACCACAAGCCTTCACTTGTTGTTGATTACTTTAACAGCCCGCTATTCCGAGCTGCTAGCGAAACACAATCAACAACCATAAACTAGAATGCAAATCTTAATTAATAAAATCGCAGCAGAAAAATATCCTTAATACACCAATATCTCGAGCAATATTCCCAAATTGTATATACAACGAACTATAAATAACTATTCCTGAATCAGCTATCTAAAATACAAGCTTAATCCTTAAGCCACTATGAAACCTTGATCTTGTTCCACTTCGAATTCCGAGCTCTTGATACCAAACCTGCAAATTCAGAGAAGAAAATATAAAACAAACAAAATTCCAAAAATGAGTGGAAAACTCATAACCTTTACTTCAGCCCGTTAAAACATTTTATTTCTCAAATCATTTCTTTTCGTTACAACGCTGGCATAGCTCACTCTCTTAAACAATCAGTGGCAAGTACAGGCTTCGGACAAAGGACAAACACTGCCTCCAAGGTTCGTTATGGAGTCCAGCAATACTACCCCCAAGGTTCGTTATGGAGCGTAGCCGATCGTATCAGGTCAAAAGAGTAACCATCCTCCACCCATACCTTGCCCACTTTCTATTTTCAGTTCATGAACTAAGCCAGCAAAACATTTGCATATTCATATTCAATCAATGACATTTTATCATCACATTCATATCTATGGCCATATTACGAAGTTATTTACGAAAACATAACAAAGAAATTCACACACATGGGCATAAGTAATACATTTTACTGAACATAAAAGTTACCTGAACGCATTCCAAATCCTTCATAATAAGCCGCCAAGACCATTGGCAATTTGATCACCAACTCCGAATCACAATCCACCTTACAACAACGACAATAGTTGATAAATTGCTCGATAAATGAGAAACTCATCTAACTAACCATTTTCTAACTAAACTAATTACTCTTTGCTCCATCCTTATCAACAATAATGTTTGACAATTATTCTCAAACTAATTCATACTAGGAAATGGAACCATAAACAATTACCAATATGAGAATCCTTCACGTTCTTAACTTCAATCGCATAAAACTGAATTCCCTAAACTAATTCTACACCACTCACCACAAGGTATCGTCAACAAAAGCTCAACAACAACCACCCATCACCACCACCAACAGCTCCACAACTAAAACAAAACAACAACAACCCAGCAACAACAAACAACAACAACAACTTAACAACATCCATCACCAACAACAACACTAACAATAACATCAAACAATAACAACAAACAATAACACTACAAGAGGAAAGGGAAAGCAAGAACACCACCTCTGCTTCAAGAGCAGGGAAGACACGTCAAGGGGAGGGGCTGGCTCCGACAGCAATAACAACCGGCACCACCAACAACACCAGCAACACACGGCGGGGAGAGCAACAGCGAACCAGAACAGGGGAGGGAAAAACCACGGCAGTAGCAACAACAACTCCGCGACGATTACCTTTCACCGGCGAGCGACAACAGCAACCGCGACAACATCGACCGCGAACCACCAGAGAGCGACGAGAGAGAGAGATAACGAGCACCACACACAGCTTCGGTGGGAGGAAGACGGCCGAACAACAGCGCATACGAGAGGAGCTCCGGCAAGCTTTTGTAACGACGGCGACGCAGAGGAGAAACACGAAGCAAGGGAGCAACACTTGGGGTTTGGGGTTTTACGGTGTGTTTTTCAAGAAAAGGGGGGGGGGGTTTATGCTTTTGGGTTTATCCCACCGAAAGGAAAGAAATGAAAAGGAAATGTTGGGTTTTACTTTCCAAACCGACAAAGGAATGAAAAAGAAACATGGATGAAAACCGACTTTGGTTTTATAATTGTTTAAACACAAATCCATAAATTGCTAACGAAACGCGATATATAAAATAATACAAGAATAACTCCATAAAAAATTAAAATAACAAATATATTACAACAAGACAAATAAAAATAACACTCCACAACTCAAATGAAAATAAGATTTTCGGAACATAATTGACTTAATAAACATAATCATCTTTTAAATAAACGCTCTTAAAAACAGGGCTATTACATACTACCACCCTTATTTAAAGTTTCGTCCTCAAAACTTGAAAATAAAAATTTAAGTAAAACCAAAATCTCAAACTCATAAGATATCAGTAATCCAACCTCAATTCTACCATCAGCTTTTGTATCTCCACTTCAACTCAATATTAGAATCGAGGAGCAAAGAAAACAAAAGGGGCAAAATTTCAGCAAAGGATTCATGTCATCTCATTTATAGAGATCTCGTTTGAAATTCTTTTACTTAACCAAAATAATACAATTTTTCTCGAAACACATATCATCATCAACAATACAAGACACTACATCTTTACATAAACAAATTCATATAGCACACGCAAAAGCGCAAACACTTATACACTCAAGCTTCAACATTCCTAATTTCCGATCATCAATTCTCAACCACTAATAGTCCCAAATCAATTTCGAACTATCCCAAAGACCTTTTACCCTCGCTAGGTAGCCAACTAGGCATACGGTCGCAAGGTTGCTCTGATACCATCTTTAACAGCCCGCTATTCCGAGCTGCTAGCGAAACACACTCAACAACCATAAACTAGAATGCAAATCTTAATTAATAAAATCGCAGCGGAAAAATATCCTTAATACACCAATATCTCGAGCAATATTCCCAAATTGTATATACAACGAACTATAAATAACTATTCCTGAATCAGCTATCTAAAATACAAGCTTAATCCTTAAGCCACTATGAAACCTTGATCTTGCTCCACTTCGAATTCCGAGCTCTTGATACCAAACCTGCAAATTCAGAGAAGAAAATACAAAACAAACAAAATTCCAAAATGTGTGGAAAACTCGTAACCTTTACTTCAGCCCGTTAAAACATTTTATTCTCAAATCATTTCTTTTCGTTACAACGCTGGCATAGCTCACTCTCTTAAACAATCAGTGGCAAGTACAGGCTTCGGACAAAGGACAAACACTGCCTCCAAGGTTCGTTATGGAGTCCAGCAATACTACCCCCAAGGTTCGTTATGGAGCGTAGCCGACCGTATCAGGTCAAAAGAGTAACCATCCTCCACCCATACCTTGCCCACTTTCTATTTTCAGTTCATAAACTAAGCCAGCAAAACATTTGCATATTCATATTCAATCAATGACATTTTATCATCACATTCATATCTATGGCCATAGTACGAAGTTATTTACGAAAACATAATAAAGAAATTCACACACATGGGCATAAGTAATACATTTTACTGAACATAAAAGTTACCTGAACGCATTCCAAATCCTTAATAATAAGCCGCCAAGACCATTGGCAATTTGATCACCAACTCCGAATCACAATCCACCTTACAACAACGACAATAGTTGATAAATTGCTCGATAAATGAGAAACTCATCTAACTAACCATTTTCTAACTAAACTAATTACTCTTTGCTCCATCCTTATCAACAATAATGTTTGACAATTATTCTCAAACTAATTCATACTAGGAAATGGAACCATAAACAATTACCAATATGAGAATCCTTCACGTTCTTAACTTCAATCGCATAAAACTGAATTCCCTAAACTAATTCTACACCACTCACCACAAGGTATCGTCAACAAAAGCTCAACAACAACCACCCATCACCACCACCAACAACTCCACAACTAAACTAAAACAACAACAACCCAACAACAACAAACAACAACAACAACTTAACAACATCCATCACCAACAACAACACTAACAATAACATCAAACAATAATACCAAACAATAACACTACAAGAGGAAAGGGAAAGCAAGAACACCACCTCTGCTTCAAGAGCAGGGAAGACACGTCAAGGGGAGGGGCTGGCTCTGACAGCAACAACAACCGGCACCACCAACAACACCAGCAACACACGGCGGGGAGAGCAGCAGCGAACCAGAACAGGGGAGGGAAAAACCATGGCAGTAGCAACAACAACTCCGCGACGATTACCTTTCACCGGCGAGCGACAACAGCAACCGCGACAACATCGACCGCGAACCACCAGAGAGCGACGAGAGAGAGAGATAACGAGCACCACACACAGCTGCGGTGGGAAGAAGACGGCCGAACAACAGCGCATACGAGAGGAGCTCCGGCAAGCTTTAGTAACGACGGCGATGCAGAGGAGAAACACGAAGCAAGGGAGCAACACTTGGGGTTTGGGGTTTTACGGGGTTTTTTCAAGAAAGGGGGGGGGGGTTTATGCTTTTGGGTTTATCCCACCGAAAGGAAAGAAATGAAAAGGAAATGTTGGGTTTTACTTTCCAAACCGACAAAGGAATGAAAAAGAAACATGGATGAAAACCGACTTTGGTTTTATAATTGTTTAAACACAAATCCATAAATTGCTAACGAAACGCGATATATAAAATAATACAAGAATAACTCCATAAAAAATTAAAATAACGAATATATTACAACAAGACAAATAAAAATAACACTCCACAACTCAAATGAAAATATGATTTTCGGAACATAATTAACTTAATAAACATAATCATCTTTTAAATAAACGCTCTTAAAAACAGGACAATTACAATTACCACCCACCAAAAATTGCCGGAACATTCCCTTAAGGTCGGATACCTCCGACTCCAAAGATGATGTTTGCCGCTTTAACTCCCCGAGTGGTATTTCTCTTAGAATAAGTGCGGGAACTCTCAACAAACTCACTTATGAGCTCCATGGCTTGTTATGGGGTCTTGTTATCAATGTTACCCCCACAAGCAGCATTCACCATCCTTCTCTCATCCGGAAGGAGCCCACCAACTAAGTATAACACAAGATCCTTCTAGGCAAAACCATGGTAGGGACAACAAGCAATGAGCCTCTTAAACCTCTCTAAGTAATCATAAAGAATCTCATCATAACCTTGTTCAATGTTGCTAATGGCCCTCTTAAGCTCATTCAACTTGCTTGAAGGAAAGAACTTCTCCAAGAAAGCTTGCTTCATCCCCCTCCATGTGTTGATACTGTTGGGGCATAGATGATAGAACCAATCATTAGCCTTATCCTTCAATGAAAAAGGAAAGTCCCTAAGTTTGATTTGATCCTCCGTAACACCCCTTGGCTGCATACTCGTACAAACAGCATGGAATTCCACAAGATGTTTGATTGGATCTTCCCCATTTAAACCATGGAAGCTTGGCAGTAAATGAACAAGACCCGACTTCAGCTCAAAAGTAACATTATCCCCAAACTCTGGATATTGAATGCCCAATGGTGCCTGGTCCAGATTAGGAGCAGAAAGCTCCCTCAATGTCAGATCAGCTCTAGGCGGCATCTCTTCTTCCTCAACTTCAATGTAGAAAGGTAACTCACGGAAATGACCCCGAATCTCCTTCCTCAACCTATAAAGTGTTCTTTCGATCTCTGAATCAAGCAATAAAGATCCAATATGAGAAGCACGGGTGTGAACCATAAGACGGGTTCACACACCAATAATCAGAAACAAACACTCAAATAAACAACCCAAACACCACTACTACATAAATGAGCTATTGCAACCCCTAAAAACCGTTGCAATAGACTCAACCGTTGCAATAGAGCTATTGCAACGGTCAGACAACCGTTGCTGTTGCTGCCCTTGCATTAGCTCTAATGCAACAATCTTGGACACCTAATGCAACGGGCAGTTGCAACACCAAATAACCGTTGCAATAGTACTAATGCAACTCATGTTTATTGTCTAATGCAACGCCTCTATGGTATCCAATGAACCGTTGCATTACATATGATGCAACATATTTCATAGTCTAATGCAACACCTCTATGGTATCCCATGAACCGTTGCATTACATATGATGCAACACATTTCAATGTTTAAGGCAACACCTCTATGGTATCCCATGAACCGTTGCAAATTTTTTCCATATTATGGCTACTACAACGACGAATCTATAAATATGTATATATTAACCTATTAACTTGATGTTGATGCAAAGCTGAAATAATTCAAAAAAAAATCCAAATAAACATAATGATAAAATTTTATATTCCAAAAAGATCGATAAATATATTCAAGCTAAGATCATCCAATCGTTTGACAATTTCCAACACCAAGTACTTAATATAATACTATCGTATATATATCAAATCCCAACAGAAGTTTGATCACCTAATATATTTATTTCCAACCTAATATAGATGCACAAAAACATATATACTTCTAGCGTAAATATATTACCAAAAAACAAGATTACTAGCTAGTTGCCTAATTAATTCCAAAACCATGCTCCACTTTTAAGCGAGATCCACCGCCCAAAAATTGTCATTCGTGCGACCGCAATTGTTCTTCATGTCATACATTTTCCTCTTCTTGATATACCTATAGAATTATACAAAAGTTTAATAAAGCATGACATATGGTTATAATAATATACATTAAGACAAGGGACTAATCTATCATCACGGGACAGAACCAAGGTTAGAAGTAAGCTCTCAATGGAGTTCCTTTTGTGCAGTATAACAAGCTAGCAACAACAATATTATAATAACAAAAAAGATGATAAAAATACTTCATCATTTTAATAAGTAGTTCCCAAATTCTAAAGAAGCCCAATATATGATCGATTCTATAAGCTGTGAAATACTTCGCCATCTAAGACAAGGGAAATAAAACAGAGAACATTTGATTTAACATAAAATCTACACATATTTGAAGAAGCTAATGAGTACAATAATAATACAATGAAGTCTCTTAAACTTGAGTCAAACGACCACGCCACCATCCATAGTTGTCTTTTGACATTTCCTCCCAATTATAAGTTGGAAAACCCCAATTCTGCCCATTTTTATCAAAATAATCAGGTGGTGCTCCAGTTGATGTGTTCATCCGAAACAAGTTTGGATAGACCCAAGTATCAACACTGTTCCTGTCTACACCAATTGGGAGGTCTCCCTTCAACACCACTCCTTTTTTCCTTGCATATTCAGCAGCCTCTGATAGCTGCAATTACATCATTTCATGAGAAAGCAAGACCCAAATTTCAGCTAATAACATACTCTTGGAATAAAGTTCACTCTACTCACTTGTACATGCAAATGATATTGTATGTAATAGTGGAAGCATATGATGCTGTAGTGGGGACTGTCTTCTGAGACAAGTTTCTCAAGCTGCAGAAGCAGAAACCTTCTGTTATATACTACTCACAATCAGATAGTAGCTTTAATTAAAAGTGTAGACAGGCCTCTCCATCACTCTTCATACATGCCCTACAAGCCAGCGTCTTGTTTAAAGGTTGTAATTGAAACAAACAATCAAAAAGCAAAAACTTGTTTACCTTCTCTTCAAAAAATGGGAAAAACGACCCCACTGACTATGATCCGAGGTTTCAAAGAAATCCCGCAGAAAACAGAAGGCTGCATAAGGTTTTAGCCACTCCTTTTCATCATAAAAAAGTGGGTTAGATGGCAAGACCCAAAATCCAAAACTAGAGAATAAAAATATCATTTCAATAAGTATCTAAAGGGTGCCTCGAAGAACCTCATTCTCAGAAAAGAACTCCTGGAAGGAGCTGGATTTAAGTATCAGATCCTTTTCCAGCGAGAAAATCTTCTTAGCAATAGAAAGTTTGGTGGACATTGTGGCCTCATAATCAACATCCTGCAGAGCCATAAAAAAAAAGCATTTGTGCTGAGGCTATAGAGGTCTGTATGTGAATTACCTTAAAATTTAACGCACCAGAGCATTGAACAGATATGGACTAAATATACAAGATATCATCAACCCTACACAAGTAGACAACTTTAGAAATATTATGCTCTCATGGGGGAATCACTGAAATCCAAACAACCTTTTCTTATAAATTTTATTTTCCTTTTTGAGAGTAAATCCAAGAGAATGACTCCCTTAGATACCTCTTAACTGACATAAAGCTTGTTGATAAAGGGGAAACCAATTTTAAAAGTACATTTATGTCCGTGGGATTGACCCCTACTTCCACTAATTACAAGTTTGTAGTCTTAGAGTATTAATTGGTACACGCTTCAAGTGACAAAATGAAGTCCTTCGACTTGGATGATATATCCATTATATTCCTTGGGGAAGACCTCTCCTTAGCGGATTATGCACTAACGAAAAGCCAGATTGGGATAAACGGGGACCAGTACTGACTAAATGAAGTAACGCACGCCTTGGGAGCTTAGCTTACCTCTCGACAATAAAAATAAAGGAAAACGAAGTCCCATATTTTGAATATTGGTTAGCATCTCTTTGGATTAAAACAAATGATTTTCGATGTAGCTATCGGGTTCTCTTCACCTTAAAAATAAGTTCTAGGTTTGATCAGGTCTAATACGGTTAAAATATAAGGTGAAATTAGGGTGAACAAGTCGAATAAGGTCTAAGAAATTCAATTGAGATAAGATAGGTGAAGAGAACACATTAGACTTCTGAAGGCCTTTATTCTACTATATACTATGCAATAGTATGTTATTAGTCGAAAAGTAAATTCAATATATCATACCTTCGTGATGCAGTAATATGTTCTTCCAGCCTCCCATATTCTTCGAGCAATAATATATTCTCGGTCACTATAGAAAAAGGGGAACTGCGCATATAAGACATAACTGGAAAGTTTAGACTCTACGGAAGCGGCAGATCTCGGCAATAAAATAATAAACCAAAAAGAAAGGTAAACACACCTTTTTGATCCAGTGGACGATCATTCTTCCGGTATCTGAACAATCCTCCAATATATTGAAATATGTGAGCATAGGATCCCATTTTGGACGAAATTCATCATCCCAAAAAAAATCTCTCACCAACTCAGCAGTTGTATAAACACCGTTCGACTGCGATATACAGTTGGGCCATTCTGATGAACATCGACACTTTCACATTTTTGACATCACAAATTTTACAATGTTCGAGCATCAAAGGGTTAAAAATCAGAAATGACTGTTCATATAAGCTTCGTATCACCAAAAAATTTATCAAGAGGAAGTGTTTCTTATTTAACTCAAAGTCTCATGCTCTTCTGCTTGGGTTCTATCTCTTTTGCACTTATTAGTTTAAGGTGAGTTAGGATCAACATCATGCTCTTCTGTTTGGATTCTACCTCTTTCGCACTTATCCTTAAATTAGTTTACAGTGAGTTAAAATCAACCTCACAGAGTCAAACATATATGTCATGGGAAAGTAGAATATAAGCAAGGTTGTTGAATTGTTACAGCAGGGAGGGCGGTTCATTTGGAAGTTCGTGAACTTAGAAACAAAGAAACCCATTAATTTTGTTAGGGTAGAGGTCATTGGCATCAAAAGTTCAAGTTCCTTTATCTCGAAAAATATTCAAGGTGTTACTCATCTGCCCTTCATTGGTGCATGAATGAACCTATAGCTCAAGGAATATGATAGTGTAAATTTTGGATATAACAGTGAAAATTTCCCAAATTTCAGAAGGGATTCATAAATTTACTACCATACAATAGTTCCTAGATAACTTAAACATGAAAAGGCCAGCTTTTAAATAATTATTAATTTACATATAGTATTTTCTCCTTACCAACTTACAGAATTTCAAAACGGTAAATCTGTAGATAGTTAATGAGATAAATTTGTAAAGCCTTTCTGGCATTGTATCTTTCTAAGCGACGGAACTTGAACTCATTCTAATTCAGCAAGATTTCCAACAGAAATCAGTAGAGAAGATTGAAGGGAAGCTTAATTGAAGGCACCAAGATATATATGTAAAAATATTCTTAGTATTAGTCACTCATCACTACATAATTCTTAATAACTAATGCTACGGTGTTATTACACTCAGATGGCGACTCATATGTTTAAAAGATGATTTATCCTTACAATATGAGAATTCGATAAAGCAAATAGCTACATTAATAACAGAAAATGAGAGCCAGAAGTCAATCAGAGGCTTAGAAAGCAAAAAAAGATACAATAAGCCATGGACCAAATCAACTAACGGCAAAATAAGCTCAAAATTCGTCAAGATTCAATCCTAAACAATTTCAACCTAAATAGACTTGCTCTATCACCTCCAGAAGCTGACTACTCTCGTCTAAGCAAATCAATTTCTAATAAATCCATTTACATTCTGCACCTTGAACATTACAGATCCCTAATCAAACAGGTAGTTGACAGCTAGAAGATGGAAACACGGATGGCAGAACTTAAAAATTCAGATGAGAGAGAGAAATTAACCTCTAACAACAAGCACGCCCAAGATGACAGGCGAGAAAAACTTGCACAGCCACTCAGAATCTCCAGGAGGCTTCGACTCTCGTCTCTCAGCCATAACCAAGAGATTACATCTTTGATAAGCACATTCGTCAAGAAACTAACAAAAATTATTTTCCCCACCTCTTTCTCTCTTCGCTTAGTTGTTCCAGCGAGGTTTAAGAGAAGCCGACGAACAATTAAACCGCCTTCCTCTTTGCAATTGTTCCGACGACGGTTAAGAGAAGCCGACGAGCAATACACCAGATTCCCCTTCGCGCGCATATCCCGGCGAGGAATAAGAGAAGCCGACGAGTATGAGGAGTTTAGGACCGAATTAGGGATTCCCCTTCATCTTTGATTGTATGTGTTGTGGCTGTGTGCTTGTGTCAAATACCGGAGGGCAATCAATAGTCATGAGCACGTGTATGGGCCGTATGGCCAAAAATTTTAGACTTTAGCTATTGGATCGTCCGTTGCAATCGATTAAAATGCTGTTGCGTTTAACCTTTTAATGCAACGGTTCACTTTAACCGTTGCAATAAGTTGTTGCAATAGCACTACCTGTTGCAATAGTCGTTGCAATAGCACTGTCCGTTGCAAAATTATGTTGCATTAGCACATGTCGTTGCAATAGACCGTTGCTTTATGGTCAACTGTTGCATTAGACCGTTGCAATTGCTTCAAAATGTAGTAGTGCACGCTGCCCTCCCCGGCAACGGCGCCAAATTTGGCGAAGCCTAAGTCGTATCGGCTAACGCGCAAATAAATCAATACTACCCTACACAAACGTAGTATAAGGAAGTAAGGTTCGAATCCACGGAGAAGGTAGGTTTGGTTTGACTAAACGTGTGCTAAGTGAAAATGCGGGGGTTTTGAGAAATGAAATTTTAACAAATAAAGCATAAACAAGGAAAATCAAATAATAAACGAGAACTTGACAATCAATCTTCACAACCAATTCAACCCCTGATCATTGAACAATTCAACACCTAAGTTACTTGAACACCCTATTGTGAATCATAAGATTCAATCTCCCCTAACGTAGCGGTAAGACTAAGCGAGCGCTCTAATCTGACCCTTAATGGCGTAACAACCTAGCCCGAGTGTTCTAGGTTTAATTAAGCAATTAGATAACAACTAGGGCGATTTCAATAGGATAATCTAGGATTCACACAAGCGGTCAAATGCGAAATTATATAATGATCCTTCTTATACTTAATCATCCACGAGCGTGCGATAATTGGGCATAAACTACAAACCCTAGATAATCTCAAAGCAGACAATTATCTAGATAGTAGAGATTGTAATAAGAAAAAAGTTAATTGATCAAGTTAACTTAAGCACAAAAACAATCAAACATGAAGAACATGAAGAATCATCAACATTCAAGCAATTTAAAGGAAGAATTGAACTCACAAGTTGCTTAAAATGGTTGATTCGATTGATACACCAAGATGGAAGATTAGCTCTCCATAATATAAAGGATTACAATTTTTATTTCGAAATCCTCTCTAAAACAGATGCAAAATGATCCTAAACACAAAAGACGAAATGTTCTTTTAATCAGCAAAACAGGGGAAGACGAAAAGTCGAAATCCTCGTTTCAGGGCTCTGCGACCGTGGGGGAAAGCACCGCGACCGCGGAGGGGGTCCGCGACCACAGTGAGGTCGCGGAGATGCTCACGGTAGTTTTCTGCCAAAATTCGTCGCGGCCGCATTGAATTCTCCCGCGACCGCGGAGGTTGCCCGTAGCTTCTCATCTCCCATGCTTATAGGACTTAGTCATACCAAAAATACTCATGAAGCACGCATTTCACTTCCTTGCTTCACTATGATAACTCTTCAAAGAGTTTCTTCGACATGCTAACTTTCCAACTTGAACTTTCTCCAACACCAATGAGCTCAAATGATTCAAAAGAGCAAATTACAACATAGTAGAGAAAAAGATCAATATCATTACAAAACTTGTGTTAAATCCCATTAGTAAGTAGTGAAAAAGTGTCAGAAATGCCATATAAACATGGCATATCAAATTCCCCCATGCTTAGACCTTTACTCGTCCTCGAGTAAAATCCTAGCTCCTATCTATCTCCAAGGTCTATCAAGAAAAGCATGGAGAAATTCACAGAAAATCCAAACCTAACACTATTACTCCAATCAAAAGCGAATGAATGATGAATCGCAACTAGCTAAAGTTTGGGCGAAAGTAATCTCAACGCACCAAAACTCTAGCCATCTTATCACTCCACAATCCACAAGGATAGTTGACTTGGGGGTGGAAATGACCTCAACACACCAAAGCTAACTGCACACAAACCAAAGAGCAAGGGAGCTAACATGTCCTAGATCCCCCAAGCTTAACTCACACACTACTCCCTCAAAACAAAGCGTTGGTTCGAAATAACACCATCAAACCAAGAGCATAACTCCTAAAACAACCTCCGACTCCCCTTATGGCTCCAAGATGAAAAACAAGAGGCTTTCTAACCTACCACCATCTAAACCACAACCTCCTTATTTCAACAATGAGTGACCTACCCAAACGTCGCTTCAAACACCCTTCATATGCCACCACTCCGAAAAATAAATGACACTAGAGTCCTCTCCTTTTGCCTAGGCGCCCTTCCGGGTTTTCACCTAGCCACTCATAATCATCTTTTTTTTCATCTCTCATTTTTTTGTTGTTTTTTCATCATTTTTTTTTCATTTTTTTTCATAATTTTTTCTTTTTTTTTTCATTTTTTTTATTAAAGGAAATATACACATCAACCACATCTCACTCCCCCATGCTTGAAGGACACATTGTCCTCAATGTGTAAAATATGAAAATAATTAGCAATAGGGAAACGAGAACCTCTAGTAACCACCATAAGCAATAGGCAACAAGAGCAAACCACACAATACAACTCCTTTCACACTACACAAGAAACTCCTCCAACTCCAAACTTAAAATTTCACCACAACAAGTTCTCAACACAATAAGTAACCACAAACACAACAAGTGATTATCCACAACTCCCAATCACAATAACTCACCACAAGAAAAATAATCAACCAACCACAACTCTTAATCAAGGGAACTTTCAAATTAAAGTATGAAAAGTTCAAGTTTACCTCAAAGAAGGAAGAACAATGCGATTGATTGACTAACCAGGTAAGAACAACACCCCAAGTGCACTCCACTGCTCCTTAATTGCCTACCAACTCCAAGAATCAAAAGCCCCCAAATTTTAGGGTTTTCAATGGATTTTGTAAAAAGAAAAGAAAAGTGGAGATTTTGAAGATGATTGAGTGGGGAATGATATGAGAGAGTGAGAAAAAGGGATTGAATGAGTGAAAGAGAGGAATTTGAGTGAAGGAATTGAAGGGAGGCGTAAGGGGATGAGTAGTTGTGAGAAAAGAGAGAGAGAGGGTCGAAAATGAAGGAAGGAGGAAGGAAGAGAAAAGGGCGAAGAAAAAAACTTACCTGGCGGAAATACGCGGCTCCGCGACCGCGGAAGGATTCCGCGCCCGCGGTGAAGTCGCAGAGTTGCTCTCGGCCCTTTTTTTTTTCTCTTTTAAATTCGAAGGGAGTGGTGATGAAACCCACCCCTTCCAACTCTCTTGTTTTGCTTCAAAGGTTCTCCTACAAAAACCAAAACACCAAAACACACAAAAACAAAACATAATAACTTAACTCCAAATAAAATATATACAAAACACGGGTTGCCTCCCGAGAAGCTCTTAGTTTAAAGTCGGAAGCTCGACATCATGCAAGCACAAAAGTTTTACCTCACATCGAACACATCATGAACACTCGGCTTAACCACATCAATAGAATAGATAGAGTGATCTTGTTTACATCCCATATCATCATGCATTTTAAACTCAACGTTTTGACCATCAAACTGCATGGTCAAAGAACCGGTGCCACAATCAATCCTAGCATTAGCCGTCTTCAAGAACGGCCTCCCTAAAAGAATAGGGGCGGAATGCCTATCATGCTCCATGTTAATTACATAAAAATCAGCAGGAAAATTCATCTTATCAACTTCCACTAGAACATCTTTCAATACACCTCTAGGAATGGAAGTGGAGCGATCCGCTAATTGTATGACAACATTAGTAGGAAGCAATTCACCAAGTTCTACAGACTCATATAAGGAATAAGGAAGCACATTAATGGAGGCTCCCAAATCTAGCATAGCCCTATAAATCTTTGTGTCACCAAGGGTTATAGGTATAGTGAACATGCCCGGATCATTGCATTTTTTAGGCATTCTCTTTTGAAAAACGGCGGAAACATGTTCACTAACCTTCACCTTTTGCTTCCCTTTTAAATTTTTCTTCTTTTTGATGGAACAAATTTTCTTCAACCACTTAGCATACAAAGGCACATCTTTTATCAATTTTAACAAAGGAATATTTACGACACATTGACTAAACGTTTCATAAATATCCTTAGAAGATTCAAGCTTACGATTGTCCTTTAATGATTCTGGGAATGGGGGTACCGGTTTGAAATCCGGAAAAGATTTTACCTCTTGGTGAGAGTTAGGACTCACCAATTTTTCAGCTTCTTTTGATGGGACTAGAACCTCCACCTCCTCTTCCTTGGTTACAATCTCCTCCACAACTTTGCTCTTGCCGGGCTCTTGATTAATCACTCTTTGCCATTCCTCAAAGTCATGGCACTCACATTCCTCTTGGGATTCACCTTGGTTTGAGATGGTAGCTTCCCCGAACTTTGTGCCTCAAGTTTATTCACGACACTAGACATTTGGCCAACTTGTGTTTCCAAATTGTGAATGCTAGACCTTGTCTCCTGTTGAAATTGCACCATGTTGGACTGCATAGTAGTCACATTTTGAGCCATGGCCTTGATCATATCCTCGGTAGGCATTGAGTTGGAGCTAGAGGATTTCCCTTGAGCTTGATATGGTGGCATGTGAGGAGGAGGGTGATTACCTTGTTGAAAATTCGGATTTCCTTGGGGGGTTGGATTCCCTTGCTTGTAACTAAAGGCTGAATGATCTCTCCATCCGGGATTGTAAGAGTTTGAGAATGGATCATACTTCCTTTGCCCTTGATATCCCACGGCATTCACCTCTCGGGTTTCCTCTTGCAAAGTTGGACAAGAATCAGTCGGATGGCCGGTGTTGGAACAAATACCACAAGCCTTCACTTGTTGTTGATTACCACCCACTAAAAATTGCCGGAACATTCCCTTAAGGTCGGACACCTCCGACTCCAAAGATGATGTAGAACTTGCCGCTTTGACTCCCCCAGTGGTATTTCTCTTAGAATAAGTGCGGGAACTCTCAGCAAACTGACTTATGAGCTCCATGGCTTGTTGTGGGGTCTTGTTATCAATGTTACCCCCACACGCAGCATTCACCATCCTTCTCTCATCCGGAAGGAGCCCACCAACTAAGTATAACACAAGATCCTTCTCGGCAAAACCATGGTAGGGACAACAAGCAACGAGCCTCTTAAACCTCTCTAAGTAATCATAAAGAGTCTCATCATAACCTTGCTCAATGTTGCTAATGGCCCTCTTAAGCTCATTCAACTGCTTGAAGGAAAGAACTTCTCCAAGAAAGCGTGCTTCATCCCCCTCCATGTGTTGATACTATTGGGGCTTAGATGATAGAACCAATCATTAGCCTTATCCTTCAATGAAAAAGGAAAGGCCCTAAGTTTGATTTGATCCTCCGTAACACCCCTTGGCTGCATACTCGTACAAACAACATGGAATTCCGCAAGATGTTTGATTGGATCTTCCCCATTTAAACCATGGAAGGTTGGCAGTAAATGAACAAGACCCGACTTCAGCTCAAAAGTAACATTCTCCCCAAACTCTGGATATTGAATGGCCAATGGTGCCTGGTCAAGATTAGGAACATAAAGCTCCCTCAATGTCGGATCAGCTCTAGGCGGCATCTCTTCTTCCTCAACTTCAATGTAGAAAGGTAACTCACGGAAATGACCCCGAATCTCCTTCCTCAACCTATAAAGTGTTCTTTCGATCTCTGAATCAAGCAACAAAGATCCAATATGAGCAGCACGGGTGTGAACCATAAGACGGGTTCACACACCAATAATCAGAAATAAACACACAAATAAAACAACCCAAACACGCTGCCCTCCCCGGCAACGGCGCCAAATTTGGC
The DNA here is from genome assembly GCF_026745355.1 of Beta vulgaris subsp. vulgaris. Lineage (NCBI taxonomy): Eukaryota > Viridiplantae > Streptophyta > Magnoliopsida > Caryophyllales > Amaranthaceae > Beta > Beta vulgaris. The sequence continues at coordinate 32,811,124 of NC_079206.1, read as the reverse complement.
GAAGCCTAAGTCGTATCGGCTAACGCGCAAATAAATCAATACTACCCTACACAAACGTAGTATAAGAAAGTAAGGGTCGAATCCACGGAGAAGGTAGGTTTGGTTTGATTAAACGTGTGCTAAGTAACAATGGGGGGGTTTTGAGGAATGAAATTTTAACAAATAAAGCATAAACAAGGAAAATCAAATAATAAACGAGAACTTGGCAATCAATCTTCACAACCAATTCAACCCTTGATCATTGAACAATTCAACACCTAAGTTATTTGAACGCCCTATTGTGAATCATAAGATTCAATCTCCCCTAACGTAGTGGTAAGACTAAGCGAGCGCTCTAATCTGACCCTTAATGGCGTAACAACCTAGCCCGAGCGTTCTAGTTTTAATTAAGCAATTAGATAACAACTAGGGAGATTTCAATAGGTTAATCTAGCATTCACACAAGCGGTCAAATGTGAAATTATATAATGATTCTTCTTATACTCAATCATCCACGAGCGTGCGATAATTGGGCATAAACTACAAACCCTAGATAATCTCAAAGCAGACAATTATCTAGATAGTAGAGATTGTAATAAGCAAAAAGTTAATTGATCAAGTTAACTTAAGCACAAAAACAATCAAACATGAAGAACATGAAGAATCATCAACATTCAAGCAATTTAAAGGAAGAATTGAACTCACAAGTTGATTAAAATGGTTGATTCGATTGATACACTAAGATGGAAGATTAACTTTCCAACTTGAACTTTCTCCAACACAAATGAGCTCAAATGATTCAAAAGAGCAAATTACAACATAGTAGAGAAAAAGATCAATATCATTACAAAACTTGTGTCAAATCCCATTAGTAAGTAGTGAAAAAGTGCCAGAATGCCATATAAACATTGCATATCAAATTCCCCCATGCTTAGAGCTTTACTCGTCCTCGAGTAAAATCCTAACTCCTATCTATCTCCAAGGTCTATCAAGAAAAGCATGGAGAAATTCACAGAAAATCCAAACCTAACACCATTACTCCAATCAAAAGCGAATGAATGATGAATCGCAACTAGCTAAAGTTTGGGCGGAAGTAATCTCAACGTACCAAAACTCTAGCCATCTTATCACTCCACAATCCACAAGGATAGTTGACTTGGGGGTGGAAATGACCTCAACACACCCAAGCTAACTGCACACAAACCAAAGAGCAAGGGAGCTAACATGTCCTAGATCCCCCAAGCTCAACTCACACACTACTCCCTCAAAACAAAGACTTGGTTCGAAATAACACCATCAAACCAAGAGCTTACCTCTTAAAACAACCTCCGACTCCCCTTATGGCTCCAAGATGAAAAACAAGAGGCTTTCTAACCTACCACCATCTAAACCACAACCTCCTTATTTCAACAATGAGTGACCTACCCAAACGCCGCTTCAAACACCCTTCATATGCCACCACTCCGAAAAATAAATGACACTAGAGTCCTCTCCTTTTGCCTAGGCGCCCTTCCGGGTTTTCACCTAGCCACTCATCATCATTTTTTTTTTCATCTCTCATTTTTTTGTTGTTTTTTCATCAATTTTTTTTTCATTTCTTTTCATCATTTTTTTTTTCGTTTTTTTTTCTCATTAAAGGAAATATACACATCAACCACATCTCACTCCCCCATGTTTGAAGGACACATTGTCCTCAATGTGTAAAATATGAAAATAATTAGCAATAGGGAGACGAGAACCTCTAGTAACCACCATAAGCAATAGGCAACAAGAGCAAACCACACAATACAACTCCTTCCACACTACACAAGAAACTCCTCCAACTCCAAACTTAAAATTTCACCACAACAAGTTCTCAACACAATAAGTAACCACAAACACAACAAGTGATTATCCACAACTCTCAATCACAACAACTCACCACAAGAAAAATAATCAACCAAACACAACTCTTAATCAAGGGAACTTTCAAATTAGAGTATGAAAAGTTCAAGTTTACCTCAAAGAAGGATGAACAATGCGATTGATTGAATAACCAAGTAAGAACAACACCCCAAGTGCACTCCACTACTCCTTAATTGCCTACCAACTCCAAGAATCAAAAGCCCCCAAATTTTAGGGTTTTCAATGGATTTTGTAAAAAGAAAAGAAAAGTGTAGATTTTGAAGATGATTGAGTGGGGAATGATATGAGAGAGTGAGAAAAAGGGATTGAATGAGTGAAAGAGAGGAATTTGAGTGAAGGAATTGAAGGGAGGCGTAAGGGGATGAGTAGTTGTGAGAAAAGAGAGAGAGAGGGTCGAAAATGAAGGAAGGAGGAAGGAAGAGAAAAGGGCGAAGAAAAAAACTTACCTGGCGGAAATACGCGGCTCCGCGACCGCGGAGAAAATGACCGCGCCCGCGGTGAAGTCGCGGAGTTGCTCTCGGCCCTTTTTTTTTTCTCTTTTAAATTCGAAGGGAGTGGTGATGAAATCCACCCCTTCCAGCTCTCTTGTTTTGCTTCAAAGGTTCTCCTACAAAAACCAAACACCAAAACACACAAAAACAAAACATAACAAATTACTCCAAATAAATATATACAAAACACGGGTTGCCTTCCGAGAAGCGCTTAGTTTAAAGTCGAAAGCTCGACATCATGAAGCACAAAAGTTTTACCTCACATCGAACACATCATGAACACTCGGCTTAACCACATCAATAAAATAGATAGAGTGATCCTCTTTACATCCCATGGCATCATGCATTTTAAACTCAACGTTTTGACCATCAAACTGCATGGTCAAAGAACCGGTGCCACAATCAATCCTAGCATTAGCCGTTTCAAGAACGGCCTCCCTAAAAGAATAGGGGCGGAATGCCTATCATGCTCCATGTTAATTACATAAAAATCAGCAGGAAAAGTCATCTTATCAACTTCCACTAGAACATCTTTCAATACACCTCTAGGAATGGAAGTGGACCGATCCGCTAATTGTATGACAACATTAGTAGGAAGCAATTCACCAAGTTCTACGGACTCATATAAGGAATAAGGAAGCACATTAATGGAGGCTCCCAAATCTAACATAGCCCTATCAATCTTTGTGTCACCAAGGGTTATAGGTATAGTGAACATGCCCGGATCATTGCATTTTTTAGGCATTCTCTTTTGAAAAAGGCGAAACATGTTCACTAACCTTCACCTTTTGCTTCCCTTTTAAATTTTTCTTTTTTTTGATGGAACAAATTTCCTTCAACCACTTAGCATACAAAGGCACATCTTTTATCAATTTTAACAAAGAATATTTACGACACATTGACTAAATGTTTCATAAATATCCTTAGAAGATTCAAGCTTACGATTGTCCTTTAATGCTTCGGGAATTGGGGTACCGGTTTGAAATCCGGAAAATATTTACCCTCTTGGTGAGAGCTAGGACTCACCAATTTTAAGCTTCTTTTGATGGGACTAGAACCTCCACCTCCTCTTCCTTGTTACAATCTCCTCCACAATCTTGCTCTTGCGGGCTCTGTTAATAACCTCTTTGCCACTCCTAAAGTCATGGCACTCACATTCCTCTTGGATTCACCTCGGTTTGAGATGGTAGCTTCCCCGAACTTTGGCCTCAGTTTATTCACGACACTAGACATTTGGCCCACTTGTGTTTCCAAATTGTGAATGCTAGACCTTGTCCTGTTGAAATTGCACCATGTTGGACTGCATAGTAGTCACATTTTGAGCCAAGCCTTGATCATATCCTCGGTGACATTGAGTTGGAGCTAGAGGATTTCCCTTGAGCTTGATATGGTGCATGTAGGAGGAGGGTGATACCTTGTTGAAAATTCGATTTCCTTGGGAGTTGGATTCCCTTGCTTGTAACTAAGGCCGGATGATCTCTCCATCCGGGATTGTAAGAGTTTGAGAATGGATCATACTTCCTTTCCCTTGATATCCCACGGCATTCACCTCTCGGGTTTCCTCTTGCAAAGTGGACAAGAATCGTCGGTAGGCGGTGTTGGAACAAATACCACAAGCCTTCACTTGTTGTTGATTCCACCCACCAAAAATTGCCGGAACATCCCTTAAGGTCGGACACCTCCGACTCCAAAGATGATTAGAACTTGCCGCTTTAACTCCCCGGTGGTATTTCTCTTAGAATAAGTGCGGGAACTCTCAGCAAACTCACTTATGAGCTCCATGCTTGTTGTGGGTCTTGTTATCAATGTTACCCCCACAAGAGCATTCACCATCCTTCTCTCATCCGGAAGGAGCCCACCAACTAAGTATAACACAAGATCCTTCTCGGCAAAACCATGTAGGGACAACAAGCAACGAGCCTCTTAAACCTCTCTAAGTAGTCATAAAGGATCTCATCATAACCTTGCTCAATGTTGCTAATGGCCCTCTTAAGCTCATTCAACTTGCTTGAAGGAAAGAACTTCTCCAAGAAAGCTTGCTTCATCCCCCTCCATGTGTTGATACTGTTGGGGCTTAGATGATAGAACCAATCATTAGCCTTATCCTTCAAGGAAAAGGAAAGGCCCAGTTTGATTTGATCCTCCGTACACCCCTTGGCTGCATACTAGTACAAACAGCATGGAATTCCGCAAGATGTTTGATTGGATCTTCCCCATTTAAACCATGGAAGCTTGGAGTAAATGAACAAGACCCGACTTCAGCTCAAAAGTAACATTCTCCCCAAACTCTGGATATTGAATGGCCAATGGTGCCTGGTGCAGATTAGGAGCAGAAAGCTCCCTCAATGTCGGATCAGCTCTAGGCGGCATCTCTTCTTCCTCAACTTCAATGTAGAAAGGTAACTCACGGAAATGACCCCGAATCTCCTTCTCAACCTATAAAGTGTCCTTTCGATCTCTGAATCAAGCAACAAAGATCCAATATGAGAAGCACGGGTGTGAACCATAAGACGGGTTCACACACCAATAGTCAGAAACAAACACACAAATAAACAACCCAAACACGCTGCCCTCCCCAGCAACGGCGCCAAATTTGGCGAAGCCTAAGTCGTATCGGCTAACGCGCAAATAAATCAATACTACCCTACACAAACGTAGTATAAGGAAGTAAGGTTCGAATCCACGGAGAAGGTAGGTTTGGATTGATTAAACGTGTGCTAAGTAACAATGGGGGGGTTTTGAGGAATGAAATTTTAACAAATAAAGCATAAACAAGGAAAATCAAATAATAAACGAGAACTTGGCAATCAATCTTCACAACCAATTCAACCCTTGATCATTGAACAATTCAACACCTAAGTTACTTGAACGCCCTATTGTGAACCATAAGATTCAATCTCCCCTAACGTAGTGGTAAGACTAAGTGAGCGCTCTAATATGACCCTTAATGGCGTAACAACCTAGCCCGAGCGTTATAGGTTTAATTAAGCAATTAGATAACAACTAGGGAGATTTCAATAGGATAATCTAGCATTCACACAAGCGGTCAAATGCGAAATTATATAATGATTCTTCTTATACTCAATCATCCACGAGCGTGCGATAATTGGGCATAAACTACAAACCCTAGATAATCTCAAAGCAGACAATTATCTAGATTGTAGAGATTGTAATAAGCAAAAAGTTAATTGATCAAGTTAACTTAAGCACAAAAACAATCAAACATGAAGAACATGAAGAATCATCAACATTCAAGCAATTTAAAGGAAGAATTGAACTCACAAGTTGATTAAAATGGTTGATTCGATTGATACACTAAGATGGAAGATTAGCTCTCCATAATATAAAGGATTACAATTTTTATTTCGAAATCCTCTCTAAAACAGATGAAAAACGATCCTAAACACAAAAGACGAAATGTTCTTTTAATCAGCAAAACAGGGGAAGACGAAAAGTCGAAATCCTTGTTACATGGCTCCGCGACCACGGAGGAAAGCACCGCGACCGCGGAGGGGTCCGCGACCGCGGTGAAGTCGCGGAGATGCTCACGGTAGTTTTCTGCCAAAATTCGTCGCGGCCGCATTGAATTATCCCGCGACCACGGAGGTTGCCCGTAGTTTCTCATCTCCCATGCTTAAAGGACTTAGTCATAGTAAAAATACTCATGAAGCACGCATTTCACTTCCTTGCTTCACTATGATAACTCTTCAAAGAGTTTCTTCGACATGCTAACTTTCCAACTTGAACTTTCTCCAACACAAATGAGCTCAAATGATTCAAAAGAGCAAATTACAACATAGTAGAGAAAAAGATCAATATCATTACAAAACTTGTGTCAAATCCCATTAGTAAGTAGTGAAAAAGTGCCAGGAATGCCATATAAACATTGCATATCAAATTCCCCCATGCTTAGAGCTTTACTCGTCCTCGAGTAAAATCCTAACTCCTATCTATCTCCAAGGTCTATCAAGAAAAGCATGGAGAAATTCACAGAAAATCCAAACCTAACACCATTACTCCAATCAAAAGCGAATGAATGATGAATCGCAACTAGCTAAAGTTTGGGCGGAAGTAATCTCAACGCACCAAAACTCTAGCCATCTTATCACTCCACAATCCACAAGGATAGTTGACTTGGGGGTGGAAATGACCTCAACACACCCAAGCTAACTGCACACAAACCAAAGAGCAAGGGAGCTAACATGTCCTAGATCCCCCAAGTTCAACTCACACACTACTCCCTCAAAACACAGCCTTGGTTCGAAATAACACCATCAAACCAAGAGCTTACCTCTTAAAACGACCTCCGACTCCCCTAATGGCTCCAAGATGAAAAACAAGAGGCTTTCTAACCTACCACCATCTAAACCACAACCTCCTTAGTTCAACAATGAGTGACCTACCCAAACGCCGCTTGAAACACCCTTCATATGCCACCACTCCGAAAAATAAATGACACTAGAGTCCTCTCCTTTTGCCTAGGCGCCCTTCCGGGTTTTCACTTAGCCACTCATCATCATTTTTATTTTCATCTCTCTTTTTTTGTTGTTTTTTCATCAATTTTTTTTCATTTCTTTTCATCATTTTTTCTTTTTTTTTCGTTTTTTTTTATTAAAGGAAATATACATATCAACCACATCTCACTCCCCCATGCTTGAAGGACACATTGTCCTCAATGTGTAAAATATGAAAATAATTAGCAATAGGGAGACGAGAACCTCTAGTAACCACCATAAGCAATAGGCAACAAGAGCAAACCACACAATACAACTCCTTCCACACTACACAAGAAACTCCTCCAACTCCAAACTTAAAATTTCACCACAACAAGTTCTCAACACAATAAGTAACCACAAACACAACAAGTGATTATCCACAACTCCCAATCACAACAACTCACCACAAGAAAAATAATCAACCAACCACAACTCTTAATCAAGGGAACTTTCAAATTAGAGTATGAAAAGTTCAAGTTTACCTCATAGAAGGAAGAACAATACGATTGATTGACTAACCAAGTAAGAACAACACCCCAAGTGCACTCCACTGCTGCTTAATTGCCTACCAACTCCAAGAATCAAAAGCCCCCAAATTTTAGGGTTTTCAATGGATTTTGTAAAAAGAAAAGAAAAGTTGAGATTTTGAAGATGATTGAGTGGGAATGATATGAGAGAGCGAAAAAAGGATTGAATGAGTGAAAGAGAGGAATTTGAGTGAAGGATTGAAGGGAGGCGTAAGGGGATGAGTAGTTGTGAGAAAAGAGAGAGAGAGGGTCGAAAATGAAGGAAGGAGGAAGGAAGAGAAAAGGGCGAAGAAAAAACTTACCTGGCGGAAATACGCGGCTCCGCGACCGCGGAGAAAATGACCGCACCCGCGGAAGGGTTCCGCGCCCGCGGTGAAGTCGCGGAGTTGCTCTCGGCCCTTTTTTTTTTCTCTTTTAAATTCGAAGGGAGTGGTGATGAAACCCACCCCTTCCAACTCTGTTGTTTTGCTTCAAAGGTTCTCCTACAAAAACCAAAACACCAAAACACACAAAACAAAACATAACAACTTAACTCCAAATAAAATATATACAAAACACGGGTTGCCTCCCGAGAAGCGCTTAGCTTAAAGTCGGAAGCTCGACATCATGCAAGCACAAAAGTTTTACCTCACATCGAACACATCATGAACACTCGGCTTAACCACATCAATAGAATAGATAGAGTGATCCTCTTTACATCCCATGGCATCATGCATTTTAAACTCAACGTTTTGACCATCAAACTGCATGGTCAAAGAACCAGTGCCACAATCAATCCTAGCATTAGCCATCTTTAAGAACGGCCTCCCTAAAAGAATAGTGGCGGAATGCCTATCATGCTCCATGTTAATTACATAAAAATCAGCAGGAAAAGTCATCGTATCAACTTCCACTAGAACAACTTTCAATACACCTCTAGGAATGGAAATGGACCGATCCGCTAATTATATGACAACATTAGTAGGAAGCAATTCACCAAGTTCTACGGACTCATATAAGGAATAAGGAAGCACATTAATGGAGGCTCCCAAATCTAGCATAGCCCTATCAATCTTTGTGTCACCAAGGGTTATAGGTATAGTGAACATGCCCGGATCATTGCATTTTTTAGGCATTCTCTTTTGAAAAACGGCGGAAACATGTTCACTAACCTTCACCTTTTTCTTCCCTTTTAAATTTTTCTTCTTTTTGATGGAACAAATTTCCTTCAACCACTTAGCATACAAAGGCACATCTTTTATCAATTTTAACAAAGGAATATTTACGACACATTGACTAAAGTTTCATAAATATCCTTAGAAGATTCAAGCTTACGATTGTCCTTTAATGCTTCGGGAATGGGGGTACCAGTTTGAAATCCGGAAAAGATTTTACCTCTTGGTGAGAGCTAGGACTCACCAATTTTTCAGCTTCTTTTGATGGACTAAACCTCCACCTCTCTTCCTTGGTTACAATCTCCTCCACAACTTTGCTCTTGCCGGGCTCTTGATTAATCAACTCTTTGCTACTCCTCAAAGTCATGGCACTCACATTCCTCTTGGGATTCACCTCGGTTTGAGATGGTAGCTTCCCCGAACTTTGTGCCTCACGTTTATTCACAATACTAGACATTTGGCCCACCTGTGTTTCCAAATTGTGAATGCTAGACCTTGTCTCCTGTTGAAATTGCACCATGTGGGACTGCATAGTAGTCACATTTTGAGCCAATGCCTTGATCATATCCTCGGTAGACATTGAGTTGGAGCTAGAGGATTTCCCTTGAGCTTGATATGGTGGCATGTGAGGAGGAGGGTGATTACCTTGTTGAAAATTCGGATTTCCTTGGGTGGTTAGATTCCCTTGCTTGTAACTAAAGGCCGGATGATCTCTCCATCCGGGATTGTAAGAGTTTGAGAAAGGATCATACTTCCTTTGCCCTTGATATCCCACGACATTCACCTCTCGGGTTTCCTCTTGCAAAGTTGGACAAGAATCGGTCGGATGGCCGGTGTTGGAACAAATACCACAAGCCTTCACTTGTTGTTGATTACCACCCACCAAAAATTGCCGGAACATTCCCTTAAGGTCGGATACCTCCGACTCCAAAGATGATGTAGAACTTGCCGCTTTCACTCCCCGAGTGGTATTTCTTTTAGAATAAGTGCGGGAACTCTCAACAAACTCACTTATGAGCTCCATGGCTTGTTGTGGGGTCTTGTTATCAATGTTACCCCACAAGCAGCATTCACCATCCTTCTCTCATCCGGAAGGAGCCCACCAACTAAGTATAACACAAGATCCTTCTCGGCAAAACCATGGTAGGGACAACAAGCAACGAGCCTCTTAAACCTCTCTAAGTAATCATAAAGAATCTCATCATAACCTTGCTCAATGTTGCTAATGGCCCTCTTAAGCTCATTCAACTTGCTTGAAGGAAAGAACTTCTCCAAGAAAGCTTGCTTCATCCCCCTCCATGTGTTGATATTGTTGGGGCTTAGATGATAAACCAATCATTAGCCTTATCCTTCAATGAAAAAGGAAAGGCCCTAAGTTTGATTTGATCCTCCGTAACACCCCTTGGCTGCATACTCGTACAAACAACATGGAATTCCACAAGATGTTTGATTGGATCTTCCCCATTTAAACCATGGAAGCTTGGCAGTAAATGAACAAGACCCGACTTCACGCTCAAAAAGTAACATTCTCCCCAAACTCTGGATATTGAATGGCCAATGGTGCCTGGTCCAGATTAGGTGCAGAAAGCTCCCTCAATGTCGGATCAGCTCTAGGCGGCATCTCTTCTTCCTCAACTTCAATGTAGAAAGGTAACTCACGGAAATGACCCTGAATCTCCTTCCTCAACCTATAAAGTGTTCTTTCGATCTCTGAATCAAGCAACAAAGATCCAATATGAGAAGCACGGGTGTGAACCATAAGACGGGTTCACACACCAATAATCAGAAACAAACACACAAATAAACCACCCAAACACGCTGCCCTCCCCGGCAACGGCGCCAAATTTGGCGAAGCCTAAGTCGTATCGGCTAACGCGCAAATAAATCAATACTACCCTACACAAACGTAGTATAAGGAAGTAAGGTTCGAATCCACGGAGAAGGTAGGTTTGGTTTGACTAAAGAATGTGCTAAGTAACAATGGGGGGTTTTGAGGAATGAAATTTTAACAAATAAAGCATAAACAAGGAAATCAAATAATAAACGAGAACTTGGCAATCAATCTTCACAACCAATTCAACCCTTGATCATTGAACAATTCAACACCTAAGTTACTTGAACACCCTATTGTGAATCATAAGATTCAATCTCCCCTAACATAGTGGTAAGACTAAGCGAGCGCTCTAATCTGACCCTTAATGGCGTAACAACCTAGCCCGAGCGTTCTAGGTTTAATTAAGCTATTAGATAACAACTAGGGAGATTTCAATAGGATAATCTAGCATTCACACAAGCGGTCAAATGCGAAATTATATAATGATTCTTCTTGTACTCAATCATCCACGAGCGTGCGATAATTGGGCATAAACTACAAACCCTAGATAATCTCAAAGCAGACAATTATCTAGATAGTAGAGATTGTAATAAGCAAAAAGTTAATTGATCAAGTTAACTTAAGCACAAAAACAATCAAACATGAAGAACATGAAGAATCATCAACATCAAGCAATTTAAAGGAAGAATTGAACTCACAAGTTGATTAAAATGGTTGATTCGATTGATACACCAAGATGGAAGATTAGCTCTCCATAATATAAAGGATTACAATTTTTATTTCGAAATCCTCTCTAAAACAGATGAAAAACGATCCTAAACACAAAAGACGAAATGTTCTTTTAATCAGCAAAACAGGGGAAGACGAAAAGTCGAAATCCTCGTTACAGGGCTCTGCGACCGTGGGGGGAAAGCACCGCGACCGCGGTGAGGTCGCGGAGATGCTGACGGTAGTTTTCTGCCAAAATTCGACGCGGCCGCATTGAATTCTCCCGCGACCGCGGAGGTTGCCCGTAGCTTCTCATCTCCCATGCTTAAAGGACTTAGTCATACCAAAAATACTCATGAAGCACGCATTTCACTTCCTTGCTTCACTATGATAACTCTTCAAAGAGTTTCTTCGACATGCTAACTTTCCAACTTGAACTTTCTCCAACACAAATGAGCTCAAATGATTCAAAAGAGCAAATTACAACATAGTACAGAAAAAGATCAATATCATTACAAAACTTGTGTAAATCCCATTAGTAAGTAGTGAAAAAGTGTCAGGAATGCCATATAAACATGGCATATCAAATTCCCCCATGCTTAGACCTTTACTCGTCCTCGAGTAAAATCCTAACTCCTATCGATCTCCAAGGTCTATCAAGAAAAGCATGGAGAAATTCACAGAAAATCCAAACCTAACACCACTACTCCAATCAAAAGCGAATGAATGATGAATCGCAACTAGCTAAAGTTTGGGCTGAAAAACAAGAGGCTTTCTAACCTACCACCATCTAAACCACAAACTCCATATTTCAACAATGAGTGACCTACCCAAATGCCGATTCGCCACCACTTCGAAAAATAAATGACACTAGAGTCCTCTCCTTTTGCCTAGGCGCCCTTCCGGGTTTTCACCTAGCCACTCATCATAATTTTTTTTTTCACCTTGCTCCTCTTTGGGCATACAGGTTTGCTCTACTCCCTCAGCACCTATAGGATTCAAAACTTCCTGAAGCTATTTTTGGAAAGAAGATGGTGTGAAATCAGAAAGAACAAAAGATTTCATAGCCACCCTCTGGCGATATGGTTACATAGGAATAACGCCGTCTTTAGGAACTCGAATGAAAACCCTGTTTCAATTCTATCATGCAAAGATGTACTCCTTAAAGATTATACAGAAGGCACCAAACTCAGAGAGTCACATATAAATCCATCCCACTCAGGCACTAACAACAGGATTGAAGTATTAGTAACAAGCAACTCCTGTCAACGAGAAATTTGCAAAATTCTAGTAGAAGGGGCTTGGAAAAGGTATCAGCATCAGCTGCCACGAGCTGGAATTGGATGGTCAGCCTTCATAAATGATATTCAAGCATTTGCAGGTAATGCTAAGATTATGGCCCTCACGCCTCTTCAAGCAGAAGCCTATGCGATGTATCAAGGACAGAGTGAAGCATTCAATAAGGGTATCAAAAGTATCCACGTTCATTCCGATTGTACAGAGCTTGTCCCTGCAATTGAAAGTCAACAACAACCTTTTGAAATCTCTACTCTAGTTCACGACATTACAGTTCTATGTAGTAAGTTTAACTATTGCGTTACTCGTAAGGTGAGCCGGATAGAGGTTGCTCCAGCCCATGATCTGGCTACTGCAGCTAGACTCGATAACTTACTTAGTTAATCTTGTTGTCTGTTTGCTCTCGTCGCAAAAAAAAAAAAATAACTTATTTAATCGCTTAAATATGATGTGTAACTATTCAAAGGAATGAGAGAGAAAACAAGAAGAAATTAAAAATTACAAAAAAAGAAAAAAGACAGATTATTTGTAATTTAACTTATTGAAAATTGATAAGTACTAAAGGTAGACTTATTCAGGAAATAATCAAAATATGACTTATTTTTGGCAGACGGGACAAAGGTTAACTTATTATTGACAATTATTCCTTTTTATTATTTTAGATTTGTTTGTCCCAAACTACTTTAACTTTCAAGTTTTTGCGAGAAACTACCATATAAAAAAATTATTCTCATAAACTACCTTACTTTTACCATTTTGTTGTTGACAGCTACCTTATGTCGGTTTCCAACGTTGTTACCGCCATTTTAGATGTATGATAGCATTTATTATGGTATATTGTATTAGACCTCAAAAGGTTTAATTTTGTCTTAATATGAAGGCCCAACTAGAGCATAAACCCATTGGACGAAGTCAACATAAGTCAAAATCAACAGAAGAATGTCATCAAGACCATCAAGAGATGGAAGTCAAGAATAGCAAAAATACAGGTTGTGAAAGAGTAATCATGAGATGGATCCGCATAAGGGAGAACGTGCAAGACTACGGATATTCAGCGCCAGAAGATGGTTGAGATTTAAATCAAAGATGATTCAAATGTTTTCCCTCCAAGAAGGTATGGAAGTTACATAACATGTTTGCTTATAAATAGAAGAAGGATCATCAAACAAAGGAGAACAATCAAACATCACGCAACAACTTGCATTTACTCTTTTCTTAGCGTAGCCTACCCTTAGTCTAGCCAACCTCCTTCAGGGTTTATAGTTTAGTCCCTTAGACTTAGAACATGTTCAGGCGCCAAGTTCTGTAATTTTTCGATTGAAGTAAGAAATCATGAAGGTAACAACCTTCGTGTTTTCCCTTTAGTTGTCCAGCCTGACTTATCCTCTTATGTGTTGTAAAATATTTCTTAAAGTTTGAGTTATGTATAGGAATGTTTTGCCTTAATTAAAAGATTAATTATTGCTTGCTCTATTTATTGCATTTTATCTGAATTTAGTAGGCATTGTAGTTTAATCATTAATTAAATTATAATAAAGTACGTTAGCAAGGTTTTATTTAATTAAGATCGGTAAACTCCCAGGAACTAAGACTCCCGTGGCATTCACTATCAAACTATTTGATGTGCATTGACTTGTTTGCAAGGTCAACAAACTGATTTTGCACCAACAAGTTTTTTGGCGACCATAATGGGAGGAGAAGATTCGTAATCAAATTGTGAAATTTCTTCTTCATACTTTTTACAATTCAACTGTATAAAACATTTATTGTCATTTTCATTAAAAATGCTGGAGACACGTTCTAGAAAGAATAAAGAAGTTGCTCAGGGTGAATCAAGTTTCCAAAACATGGAAACTAGTTTTTCAATACCTTCAATGTAATCCCTCGTAAATTCATGAATTTTATAAATATATTTTAGTATATATATTTATATTTAAATATAATTTAGTATTAAAATAATTTATTTCTTTAAAAGGTTGACTATTTGAAAGTCAAATAAATTATTGTAAGGATTTAAAGAAGTTGAAATATTTTGTTTAGGCATACTTTGAAAAATATTTTAAATACTTTTTGAATTTGAAAAAGGAGTCTAAATGGGCTTGAGGAACCTAAACACTATTTAGATTAGGAAAAGGAATTCTAGTTGGGTACGAAGACTCAAACACTAATTTTACTCATCACTAAACTCTATTTAAACCCAATTACCTTTTCCTAAGCCCACAAGGAAAACATATATAAACCCATTAAACCCATATTTTTTCCCACACAATATTTTCTCTCTCCTCACTCACCGAGATCCGACCCTCCTCTCTCTCTCTCGGTTTTCTTTCTTCCTTCACAAGCAACACTTTCTTCCTTCACAAGTGCCTGCTGCCACCGCCACCTTTGCCGGCATGTTTCCCTTTTTTTCTTCTTCTGCTTTGGTTTGATTACTTTTCTTCCTCCTCAAGTTTTTATTTAAAGTATGTATTTTCAAGATTTGTTTTTAGTTTGATTATGTTTAAAATTTTTAGTTTGACTATATAATTTATGCATTGAAGAAACAAAAATTCAGATTTACTTATTATATTTAGATTGGATTTTTAATCATCAAACACATGGATTTTTTAGGGTGTCAAAGATTGGAAACTCATAGTATTATGTTATAAACTATGAAATTGATTATTCTGATACGTTTAAATATATTCAAGAATGTTTAAAAGGAGTTTCAACAAATTATAAGTTGCTGGAATTTTAAAAAGGGTATTATTGTTGGAATTTTAAGGGTTTTAATGACTAGTATAGTAGTACTATACTAGGAAGTATTAATAATTGATGTTTTAATGATGAAAAAGATTTTTAGATACTTTTAAAGGAGGTTTAAAATATTTTAAAATTGGTGGAAATTATTTGAGTATTGATTCTTGGTTATGTTGATCATTATTAGGCGGAGAATTCGTTATAGGCGACTTTTAAGGTTGTGAAAGTGGCCACCCAGTTTGTCTACACAAGGTACGACATACCTATGCGTTGATATAATATCCCAAATTTTTGTAACTATTTTATGAAATTTATTTTGTTATAATAAAATTTTATAAATATAAAGTTTTGAAAAATAAAATATAATAGTAATAATCAGATTTTTATGGGATTCGTTTTTTTACAATACCAAGTTTTTTTTTCATTTAAAAATAAATAAATAAAAATAAAATTTTTGAAAATTGTTAAAAGAAAATCAAATTTTAGTTTATCACGTTTTTCGTCAAAAAAACGAAAATTAGAGGAAAAATAATTCTGAAAATATAACTTGAGTTGGTTTTGGGAAAGATTACATATATATATATATATATATATATATATATTAATATATAATATATATATAATATATATATATATATAATATATATTATTATATATATATATATATATATATATACATTGAACCCTAGTTTTGATGATAACAAAGGAACAAAGATGCAAACTAAGTAGTGGACTAATGAGTTATTTAAGTTTATGAATTTTAAGGTATCATTGAAAGGAACAAATAGAATACTAAGTCAAGGAAGAAATCAAGTGAGGATTTTGAAGACTAAGTGAAGATGTTTCCCTAATTGATACTGGAGCAGCATTGGAACAAGAAGAATAAAGCAAGGCGTTTTATTTCTGATTCCATTGTAGAGGAACGAGTAAAGATGGTAAGGAACATTGGCTGTTTTATTTGAGAATGATAGTCTGTTCCTTTGTAAGGAACAAACGAATTGGCACTAAACAAATCAGTTAAGGGAACTAGACTTAGGCTCGAAGCATTATAACGGTTCATTGATGGAAGTTGAGTAGATTATGCCTAAAAATTAGGTAAATCTAAAAGAAAATCCGATTTTATGGAAAATCTTTTTAAGGAAAAGATTTGGCTTTTCGAAAAAGATAAGAAAAATATTATTCGGTTTTTAAGGATTTTAATTAAAGATAATATTTTTAATTAAAGGATTTAATTTCAGTTTTAGTATTTAATATGTTTTAATTAAATCGGATTTTCGAATAATGCTCAAAGTAGTTACTATAATCTAGTCCCACGTCTAAGCAGTGATCATGGGATCATGGGATGTTTTAAGGAACGTGTTCCTTGAGGGAAGGAACATCATGGGATAATGGTTTTTCACCAATACACGTTTTGATTCCCACGTTCTATGTTACTGTCATATAAATATTGAAGTCTAAGTAAGTTCCAAAGTGTGTCTGACTAAGTAATTAGTGAGTTTAACTAATTAAGTGTCAGTGCCTTCATTCTCTCATAATAGCCATTTGTTCTTTGCTTCTTACTCTAATTCCACTAAGCTTATTTCGATCAATTGTATTTTGGTTTTTGGGGTAAGGGAACTTTGAGTGAAGTTTTGTAAGAGAGAAGCTTTGAGTAAGCTGTAGAGTGAGAAAACTTCGAGTGAAGTTGAGAGGAACTCTGTTAAGGGAACAGTGGCTCAGGAACTTGAGTTTAGGAACTCAAGGTGTGGCTCGATGAATTAGGTTGTAACAAAGTTGTTTGGCCTAATTAGTGAAAGAGTTGAGTTTAAAATCCCTAGTGGTCGAGGTTGTTTCTTCTTGTTGGGCCCAAGAAGTTTTTCCTCGTAAAAATCCCTTGTGTTCCTCAGCTTGTTTATTGTTTAAGTTTAATTTCCGCAAAAAGTTACGTTTATTTCTACACTACAATTCACCCCCCTCTTGTAGTGTTCCTAGGGAAATAACAATTGGTATCAGAGCAGAACTCACGAAGATAGGAAACCCTATTGAGAAAAAGATCCAAGGAACAATGAATACCACCGAGAAACTTGAGAAGGTTACTCTACCATAAGGCCTCCTATGTTCAATGGGAAGTACTACAACTACTGGAAGAACCGCATGGAGATATTCATCAAAGCTGAAAACTATCAGGTATGGAGAGTCATTGAAGTTGGTGATTTCGAAGTCACAACTACAAATGACAAAAATGAGGTAACTCTAAAACCCCTCTCTGATTATGACAAACTGATTTTGAAAAAATGGAAGTAAATGCCATGGCTATTAAATTGTTGCATTGTGGACTTGGACCCCATGAACATAATAGGATCATGGGATGCAAATCCGCAAAGCAAATATGGGATTTACTAGAAGTAACCCATGAAGGAACTAATGAAGTCAAAAGATCAAAATTGATTTACTTATGAATCAATATGAACTGTTCTCATGAAACAAGAAAGCATTCGAGACATGTTTACTCGTTTTACTAACATTATTAATGAGTTAGCTTCTCTTGGAAAGTTTATTTCATCTGAGGAACAGGTTCGAAAGGTTCTTAGGAGTCTTCCTAAGGACAGATGGATGGCTAAAGTCACTGCTCTTCAAGAAACAAAAGACTTCACTAAGTTCAACTTAGAACAGCTGGCAGGGTCACTTATGACTCATGAGCTTCACCTTGATACTGAATATGGTGAAAGCTCCAAATCAAAATCATTGCTCTCAAAGCAGATGATGAAGATGATTCGACTCAGAAGAAGAAGAAGCAGCCCTCATGGTTCGAAAATTTCGAAAGATGTATAGGAACATGAAGAATGGAAACTTCAAAGGTAAAACTAAGAAATTTTCTAACAAACTGCTTGTCATAAATGTGTGTACAGATCACTTCATCAAGGAATGTCCCTTTGGGAAAAGAAAAACCAAAGAAAGGAACAAGGAACGCTTTGCTGAAAGGAACAAAGAATCAAGCACCTTTCTCTAAGGCAAACGTCGCAAAGCATGATAGCTGCTTGGGGAGATTCAGAGACGGAAGAAGAAGAGGAACAACAAATGAAGAAACAGCAAACCTTTGCCTCATGGCAAACTGATGAAAAAGAAGATGAAGAAAAGTTGAGGTAAGTCAACATGGTTGAGTCAGACTTAGATTGTAAAACTAGGCCTGAAACATATGATCTTCTTTATGATGCAATTCTTGAATGTAGAGATGAACGTGAAAACGTGAATAAACTGAACAAGCCTTAAAGGTCTGCAAAGGACACATAGAATGGCTTAAGAAAATGAGAACAATGTTGAAACAGATTCTTTGATTTTTGATAAAAACTTAAAAATCAAAGAATATTATGAAAGTTTGAAAAATGAAAATTATCTAATTAATTTAGAATTTCACACTTGAAGGAGTTTGTCCCTGTTCTAGTTCCTTTGATATAAGATCAACCCTTTGAAAGGATACAGATCTGAGATTGAAAATTTGAATAAAGAGAAAAATTATTTTAAAGGAACAGATCTGTAATCTTAAAAAGGAACTGGTTGTCGCAAGGAACAGAGGCAAAACGAGTTGTCCTAAGTGGATTGAGAAACCACAGACCAAAAGAAAGAAGGTCTTGGTTTTGAAAACTACAAGAAAAAGGAACAAGACCAAAAAAATATGTAGATCTACCTAGCGATAAATTCTGTATGTATCGTGGAAAGGTAGGTCATTACATAAATCAATGTCAACAAAAACTGAGATGATTGGCAAAAATGTGAAATAAGAAAAAAATGGGTTGTCAAATCAATCCTAGTCAAGAACAGGAACCCACGAAAGAGGGGTTCCTACAACTAACAACTAGTTGATTTTTGCAGGTTGGAGTGAGGGGGAACAACACATGGTATCTGATAGTGGTTGTTCCAAGCACATGACAGGAGACAAAACTAAGTTTCTCTCACTCACAACCTATGAAGGTGGAAGTGTAACATTTGGTGACAATAAGAAAGGTAACATAGTTGCCATGGGTAAGGTTGGTAAGTCACCATTCACTCCATTGAAAATGTATTTTTAGTTGAAGGTCTAAAACATAATCTATTAGTATTTTCACATTCTGTGACAAGGAAATACTGTAAAATTTGATAAAAAAAATGCTTGATCATCAACATTAAAACTAAGAAGGTTATCTTGGAAGGAACAAGGAAAGGGAACACATAATTGTGGATCTTGACCTTGTTTCAAATCAATTAACTGTCTTAGTGTTATTGAAGATGATTCACTTCTTTGGCATAAGCGTCTAGGATATGCTAGCTTTTCATTACTTGAAAACTTAGATCAAAAGATCTTGTTTTGGATTACCATCCATAAAATTTCATATTGATCAAGTTTGTGATGCATGTGCACGAGGTAAGCAAGTAAGATCCTCTTTCAAATCTAAAACGATGTAAGTACCACTAAACCATTAGAAAATTCATATGGACTTATGTGGACCTATGAGAATTCAAAGCAGAAGTGGAAAGAGGTATGTATTAGTTTGTGATGACTACTCTAGGTATACTTGGGTTATTTTCTCTCTAGTAAAGATGAGACTTATGATGAGTTCCTTGTCTTTGCTAAAAGAGTTCAACATTAAGTGGTCATAAAATAATGCAATTAGATCAGATCATGGCAAAGAATTGAAAATTATAAATTTGATGACTTAAGCAGAGATAATGGCCTAGATCATAATTTTTCTGCCCCTAGAACACCACAACAAAATGGTGTTGAGAAAGGAAAAATAGAACTTTGGAGGAAATGTCTAGAACAATGTTAATTGCTAGTGCTTCCAAGGAGCTTTTGGATTGAAGCTGTTAATACTGCTTGTCACATAATTAATCGTGCCATGATGAGACCTATCATTAAAAAACTCCTTATGAACTTTATTTGGAAAGAAACCAATATCACTATTTTAGAACATTTGGTGCAAATGTTTTGTGCATAATAATGGAAAAGATAATCTTGGAAATTTGATGCAAGGAGTGATGAAGCAATATTTTTAGGATACTCATCACATAGTAAAGCTTATAGAGTATATAACAAAGAACTATGTGTGTTGAAGAAAGATTCACGTAATCTTTGATGAATCTGACAAATACAATCCAAGCATACAGGTTGATGACTATGAGATTGGGTTGGTACAACCAAGTGAGAAAAATGCAGATTCAAATGAAGAAGAAGAAGTAATAAAAGAGGAAAGGAACGAAGAAAAGAAATAATCAATAATGATGTTCCTGTTCCTCAAGGGAAGAAGTGTTCCTGTTCCTCAAATGAAGGAACAAGTCTACGAGGCTAACAGAGGAACAACTGATCAAGTTCCTCATCTACTCAAGGAACTCAGAGGAACAACATGTTCCTATAAGAGAGTTTCAACCAAAACCTTGGAGACAACAAAAGTCACATCCAATGGAACTCATAATCAGGACATATCAAAGGTACGCAAACTAGATCTCAGTTAAGGAACTTTGTGCATTTCATGCGTTCCTATCAATGATGGAACCAAGAAATCATGAAGAAGCCTAACTGACTCTGATTGGATCATGCATGCAAGCTGAATTAAATGAGTTGAAAGAAACAAGGTATGGCATCTAGTTCCCTCATCTAAACAACAAAAAGTAATTGGCTTAAAATGGGTGTTTAGAAAAAACTAGATGAATATGGAACCATTGTAGCAAAGCTAGACTTGTAGTAAAAGGTTATAATCAACAAGAAGGAATAGACTATGAAGAAACCTTTGCTCCTGTAGCTAGATTAGAAGCCATTAGAATTTTAATTGCATTTGCTGCTTACATGGGATTTAAATTATATCAAATGGATGTTAAGTGTGCATTTCTAAATGGCTATCTTAAATGAAGATGTATATGTTGAACAACCCCCAGGCTTTGAAAAAATAATCTCCCAAACATGTCTACAAGCTTGATAAAGCTCTTTATGGGTTAAAACAAGCCCTAGATCATGGTATGAGAGATTATCAAGTTCCTTTTAGAAAACAATTTTAAAAGAGGAAAGGTTGATAAAACCTTGTTCCTAAAATCAAAGGAACTGATATTTTACTTGTTCAAATATATGTTGATGACATCATATTCGGAGCTACAAATGAAACATATGCAAAGAATTCTCAATCTCATGAGTAATGAATTTGAAATGAGTATGATGGGTGAGTTAAATTTCTTTCTTGGATACAAATCAAACAAACTGAAAAGGAATAATTGTTCACCAACAAAAATACATAAAGGAACTATTAAGAAATATGGCCTCGAAAATTCAAAGATAAATCACACTCCTATGGGAACTTCAACTAGATTAGATGAAGACTCCATAGGAACAAGTGTTGATCAAACAAAATATAGAGGAATGATTGGTTCACTTTTGTATCTAACTGCTAGTCGTCCAGACATAGCTTTCAGTGTTGGTTTGTGTGCTAGATTTCAAGCAAATCCAAAGAGTCTCATCTGACTCGTGAAGAGAATTCTTAGATATCTTAAAGGAACAGATGATCTTGGACTCTACTATCCAAGAAGTGATACATTGAGCTAAAAGGATATGCAGATGCAGATTATGCTGGAGATCTTGTAAATAGGAAAAGCACCTCAGGTATGGCAAATTCCTTAGTCATAGTTTAGTTTCTTGGAGTACCAAGAAACAAAACACAGTTGCTTTATCCATGCTGAAGCAGAATATGTAGCAGCTGCTGCATGTTGCTCTCAAATGCTTTGGATAAACAACAACTTGTGACTATGGAATAAACTTTAATTGTGTTCCTATTTATTGTGATAATACTAGTGCTATTAGTATTTCAAAGATCCAGTGCATCATTCAGAGTTAAAGCATATACATATCAGACATCACTTTCTAAAAGAAAATGTTGAAAAAGGTTTGATTAAACTTGAGTTTTGTCAAACTGAAAATCAATTGCTGATATACTAACTAAGCCTCTACAAAGAGATAGATATGAAAAGTTAAGGCTTGAGTTAGGTTTAATAAAACTTAAGTAATTGTTCCTATTCCAATCCCCCATGTTTGAATTAATTTGACTTACTCTATGGGATATGAAGTGATTATGTTTGATTGCCTAAGACCATTGCAAAATAAGATGTTAAAAACATAAACATGAATTCAAAGGAATAAAACAACTCACAAATGTCACTGAATACTCCCTTTACTGTTCCTAAGGTAAAGAAACATGCATAATATGAAGAACGTTGATATGTAGCATAACTTGTTCCTATAGCTCAAGTTCCTTAGCTTTTATTTTCTTTCCAAAATTTTAAAAAAATCCATAAAAATTCAAAAAGATCCGAAAATCCCAAAAATATAGGAATCAGATTTAATTAAATCATGATTCTCATTTATCTGTTTTTCGCATTTTTTTCTTTTCTTTTTATTTTTTTTTGTTTTTACGCGTGTAACACTTCACCTACTGTTACATGCATTTCATCTTCTCTTTATTTCATCTCCTAAACCGTGTTCCTAAGTCATTTTAACTTCACCATTGATAATCCTCCTCACACCTCTTCACAAACCATAAAACCCCAAACTTACTTCACAAAATGGCAAAAACCTCACGCAATTCACCTTTTCCAAACACAAAATCTCCCAGAACCTTGATAATGGAAAACACCTCTTCTCCTACCAAAACCCTAGAAACCGAACAAATTCAGGAAACACCCATAATAGAAGAAGAACAAAAATTAGAATCACCAAGAAGAAGTGTGCGAAGGAGGAAATTGATTGGGGAGGACGATGAAGAAGAATCCCCAGAACAAACTCAAGGGGAAGAAGAAGTAACTCTTGTTCCTTCCAAAGGAACTGCTACTTCTTCATCCAAGAAACGAGTTGAACGAAGTGAGTCAAGGTATGTGTTAGGTTTTTGTGTGGATTTAGAATGGGCAAAAGAAGTGCAATTTAATGAATTGAATGATATACTAAAGGAACAGGGTATGGAATACCTGTTTGAATATGCATTTAACAATGCTCTAGTTCCTTTAGCTATGGATGAGTTTTGTGCAAATTTTACTAACACTGATGGTATTTGCACTACTGAAGTAAGGGGAAAGAAAATAAAATTTACTAAAGAAACTTTGGCAAAGATTTGGGAAGTTCCTTGCAAAGGAACAAATGTGTACTTTAAACGGAAAGGAACTGTTTCCTTTCCTAATTTTCCTCAAGACAAGATTATTGAATCTTTTGGGGGAATTGCTGGTCAGAACAAAATCAACCACAACCTACTCTCTCCTGTCCACAAAGTCCTGTTTAACTTAGTTTGGAGAGCACTCATTCCTCGAACTGAAAAGAGGAATGAAGTGGGTCTCTTGGACATGTGTTATATGTTCTGCCTAGACCACCACATACAAATAAACTTTCCTTCTCTTTTCATCCAACATCTTACACATTGCATAGAAAACAATTATGTAGTTGGTTATGGCGCTTTGATCACCTCCCTCCTTCATCACTTTAAGGTAAAGATAACTGGTTGGCCCACTTTGGGAATTAAACAAGGAAATATCCTTAATGAGAAAACTCTTAATGGTTTGGATCTCTCTGTGCAAGAGGGAGTACTAACTCAAGGGAGAACAACTCCCAGTTCCTCTAGCATCAAGAGGAAACTGCCCAGGGTAGTTGAAGAGGAACTGGCAGATGTCATTTTGGAGGAACAAGTTCCTGCACCCACTGAACCCAAGGAACCTAAACCTAAGAGGCGCAAAATAGTAGCCAAAAAGCCTACCCCTCCTGTTCCTACAAGAGTTAGGCAGAGCTCTAGACTGAAAATTGCTCTCTCTGCCCATGTTCCTTCCAACAAGGACTCTCCATTAGTTCTTTCTGATGTGGAGGAACAAGAACAAAACTCTACTAAGGAACCAACTCCTCCATCATCACCTAAACTCTCTGTTCCTCTCACTAAACTTTCTTCCATCTCTCCCTCATCCTTTTCTGTTCCCTCCAGCTTTGAACATATAAAGGATGAGTTGACTGGACCAAATCCCTTCTCCACCACCTCTAATCTTCCGCCACCACCACCTTTTCTACCTCACATATATACCACCACTTCTCCATCTGTTTCAACTCCAGGAACTGATGGTCCTTCAAACACAACTACCCCAGTTCCTCCACCAACACCTCCTACTGCCTCTGGTTCTAAGGGTGAGGAACAAGTTCCTTCTGATGATTGTCGCTGGATAAATGAAGTTTATCTTCCCGCACAACACATGATAAAATTTTATAATCATCTTCACTGGACCTTAGATAATAAAACTGACAAGATGTTGGGTTTAATGAAAGTTCTAAGTGATACGGTGATTGAGCAACAGAAGAAGATGGAGACAATGGCCCTAGCCCTTGAGAGTTTGAAGCAACAAGTTAGTGCAAATCATGGAGAAGTGATGAAGAAACTGGAGGATGTGGTAGAAGAAGAAGTTGTTGAGGAACACCATTCCTCTCCCTTTCTTAGTTCTTAGTTCTTATTTTTTCTTTCGAGGAACAAGACTGCTTAGCTTTGTTTCATTTTCTTTTTTCTTTTTCTTTCTTTGTCTCTTTTAGTAGTTAAAGGAACAAGTGCTGTATAAGTATGACTTTTGCTACTTTATCTTCGTTTGCGATTTTTTGTGCATAATTTCTTCCTTGGAATGGCTAGTATTCTGTGATTGCTGTTTGAGCTAGTCTAACCTTTGTATATTCTAAATTAACCATGTTTGGTGCTTGCTCATGGTCTCAAGGTCTTGAACACAATTCATGAAATCACGCATAGTTTGCTCTTTTTGAAGATGACAAAGGGGGAAAAGATTTAAGGAACAAACTGAGTAAAAATACAAGCATAAAATGAAAAAAATCAAAAATAGGTAAAAGGTAGATGAAAAGCCAAAAATAGGTAAAGGTAAATAAAATTGAAAAGGTAAATGAAAAATCCAAATTAGGTCGAAGGTAAATTAAAAATCAAAAATAGGTAAAGGTAAATGAAAAATCAAAATCAAACATTAAGTGGGTTACTTAATTTTGTTGTATTTTTCATTTTCTGTTTTATTGTCTTAT
Source organism: Beta vulgaris subsp. vulgaris (assembly GCF_026745355.1). Taxonomy (NCBI): domain Eukaryota; kingdom Viridiplantae; phylum Streptophyta; class Magnoliopsida; order Caryophyllales; family Amaranthaceae; genus Beta; species Beta vulgaris. The sequence goes on along the minus strand of NC_079206.1, from coordinate 32,785,962 downwards.
CTTTTTCATTCACTTATATTATTTGTTATTTCTTTAGTTTGTACCTTTGCTGTCATCATCAAAAAGGGGGAAAATGTTGAACCCTAGTTTTGATGATGACAAAGGAACAAAGATGCAAACTAAGTAATAGACTAATGAGTTATTTAAGTGTATGAATTTTAAGGTATCATTGAAAGGAACAAAGAGAATACTAAGCCAAGGAAGAAATCAAGTGAGGATTTTGAAGACTAAGTGAAGATATTTCCCTAATTGATACTGGAGCAGCATTGGAACAAGAAGAATAAAGCAAGGCGTTTTATTTCTAGTTCCATTGTAAAGGAACGAGTAAAGATGGTAAGGAACATTGGCTGTTTTATTTGAGAATGATAGTTTGTTCCTTTGTAAGGAACAGACGAATTGGCACTAAACAAATCAGTTAAAGGAACTAATAAATAAAAGGAACTAGACTTAGGCTCGAAGCATTATAACGGTTCACTGATGGAAGTTCAGTAGATTATGCCTAAAAAATAGGTAACCGTTTTAATCTAAAAGAAAATCCGATTTTATGGAAAATCTTTTTAAGGAAAAGATTTGGCTTTTCGAAAAAGATAAGAAAAATATTATTCGGTTTTTAAGGATTTTAATTAAAGATAATATTTTTATTAAAAGGATTTAATTTCAATTTTAATATTTAATATGTTTTAATTAAATCTGATTTTCGAATAATGCTCACAGTAGTTACTATAATCTAGGAGCAGTAACTAAAACATGCCTACGTCTAAGCAATGATCATGGGATCATGGGATGTTTTAAGCAACGTGTTCCTTAAGGGAAGGAACATCATGGGATAATGATTTTTCACAAATACACGTTTTAATTCCCACGTTCTATGTTACTGTCATTATAAATATTGATGTCCAAGTAAGTTCCAAAGTGTGTCTGATTAAGGGCCTGTTCTCTTCGGCATAAAACAGCTGAACTAAACTGAATTGAACTGAACTGAACTGAATTGAACTGAACTGAATTAAACTGAACTGAACTGAACTGATATGAACTGAACTTAACTTAACTGAATTGAACTGAACTAAACTGAAATGAATAGTGATATGTGAGAGTAAAAGTATTGTCAAGAGCTGAACTGAACTGAATTGAACTGGTCTGAACTGAACTGAACTAATCTGAACTGAATTGAATTGAACTGAACTGAATTAAACTGAACTGAACTGAACTGAATTCGAACTGAACTGAACTGAACTGAAAATAAGCTGGGGAGAACAGACCCTAAGTGATTTAGTGAGTTTAACTAATTAAGTGTCAGTGCCTTCATTCTTTCATGATAGCCATTTGTTTTTTGCTTACTTACTCTAATTCCACTAAGCTTATTTCGATCAATTGTATTTTGGTTTTTTGGGGTAAGGGGACTTTGAGTGAATTTTTTGTAAGAGAGAAGCTTTGAGTAAATCAAGTAAGAGTGAGAAAACTTCGAGTGAAGTTGAGAGGAACTGTTATTAAGGGAATAGGTGCTCAGGAACTTGAGTTTAAGAACTCAAGGTGTGGCTCGAGAATAGAATTAGGTTGTAACAAAGTTGTTTGGCCTAATTAGTAAAAGAGTTGAGTTTAAAATCCCTAGTGGTCGAGGTTGTTTCTTCTTGTTGGGCCCAAGAAGTTTTCCTCGTAAAAATCCCTTGTGTTCCTCTAGCTTGTTTATTTGTTTAAGTTTAAATTTCTGCAAAAAGTTACGTTTATTTCTACACATACAATTCACCCCCCCTCTTGTAGTGTTCCTAGGGAAATAACAATATATATATATATATATATATACATATATATATATATACACACATATATATATATATATACACACATATATATATATATATACACACACATATATATATATATACACACACACATATATATATATATATATATATATATATATATATATATATATACCCCCAATCACCCAAATAATTCCCACGTAATACACCTTTTTCATCTCTTTGGTAAGTTCCAAATTCCAGATCTAGAATCCATCATTATTGTTTCGAAGGTTTCAACCAGAAAAAAAAAAATATTTTAAAACCCGAAATCGCTACTCTGGCGACTTGGTTGGAGTACGGCGCCAGTCTTCTTCTTTCTTCTTTCCTCTCTTTCTTTTGGTTCGTGTATACAAAGGAACTTGAAGTTCCTTAATGTTGTTACTCACTTTTTTTTTTGTTTTAAAAAATAAAGGTAAAAGAAAACATTTAATACCTTTTTCTTTTATGCAGAACTTGTTCGGTATACCAGTTTTGTGAATTGAACTTGACCGTGACATGCTTATCACAATTGATTTTTTTTCTTCCCTTTTCTTCTTATTGTTTTTGTCCTCTTCTTTATTTTATTTGGCAAGAAACACAAAAAAAATTGCTCTTGACTTGTATACTTTGACTTTGGTTAATTATTTTTTGGGATATTATATTAACTAACTTTAGGTAATATTATTTATTGTAAGACGGAAACTTCATAGATAGCGACTTTTAGTTGATATTGCTATACTTGGGACGCATTTGAGGTAATTCACAATGTCCATCAACAACTAGAATCCCGTTAGGAATTGTATGTGTGCTATGTGTAATACATGTAGTTATGTGATTCTATCTCTATGTTAGATGTACATTATGTGAAAAGAATAATATTAGTATTTGTTATGACTAAAATTATCATTAATTATTTTAGTACTACTATCTCTGCGTATAATACATATGTATCTATTAGTATTTTTGTTATTACTTTTGGATTTATAATGTACATATATAACAATCATATTAAAATTATACTAATGTTGATAATGTAACTTAATGGGTACAACCATTAGAGTTAATGATGTTAAGAACGATATTATAAGTTGATATTGTGACTCTATGAGGCTCTAATGATGGATGTGTTGGTTACTATAAATTATGGACGTTGATTATTATAATTCTATAAAGTGGTTAAGTTGTAAAAAATATTTATTGAATTAAAGACGTTCCTGTTAATGTTAATGTGATGTTTGATGTGTCATAACTTTTAAAATATATTAATCACGTAAAGTGGAAACATTATTGAGGGAATTAATCTGTGGACTTGGATCCTCCATAGGTGATGAACAATACTTGATTTTTATTCTGTTACAACTCTTTATTGTCTTCCTCTTAATACTATTGGTGTGCATTGTGGATACCCATTAGATTAGTGAGAGGTGTGCACACTAAGGATACTATGCAAAATGATATTGGCCATTACTCTTAATTTATTTGGGTGACGACCCATGTTGAAGTAGGTAGATACTGGAATTAGTCCCGACCTACTAATGTTTAATTCCCCTCTAATAATTAAATTTGTTGTTGTATGACTCATATAAACTTGAAATAATTGAAACGGTTAAGTATATTATATACTTGTCTGTATTATGTTATACTTGTCTGTAGTACGTTATACTTCCTCCGTTTCTTAATAATTGCAACATAGAGAAAGTGGGGGAATACCAAGGAATGTAGAGAGAGAGAAAGTTGGGACCATAATAAAGTAGAGTAATTCAAGTGATGAAACAAAAAAGTTGTGGTCCCCTCTTGCTTTTTGGTGGCATATTGTAATAATATTGAACTTTTTTTACCATTTTGAGCTTGGTTGCACTTATTGTGACTATTCCAAATAAGGGAAATGTTGCACTTATTAAGAAACGGAGGTAGTACTTGTTTATAATATGTTATAAAATTATTTTTAAAATACAGCTATTATTATTTTACAGGATGGAGTTGTAATTACTTAGCTTTCGCTAAATTTTGTGAATTTGTTTTCCTTTGTTCTTTTCCTATTTATATTGTGCAGGTTGGTAAAAGGGACTATATTGCATGAATGAGCAAATCTATAGTCTTTAAGTTCACCTAGTTTAATAAACATTACAGTACTGTTATTTGGGATTGTTTAGTTTTGGATTGGTTTAAATTAGACAACGTAGTTTGGTTTATTTTGATACTTTGGTTTGTAAGTTAAATTTTTATTTCTAATAATTAGCCTTGCATTGATTTTTAACAATAGATGCGGCGGTAACACCCTAAAGGTTTGGTCAGATATTTTAATGAAAAGTGAATGTTTTATTAAGTTTTGGGGTGTTATAGATTGGTATTCATAGCTTAGGTTATAATAAACTAATATAAATTAGCAGTTAAAATTTGTTAAATAATTACGAGTCTAAGGTTAAATAATATAGGTATTAATAAATTAAATAATAAACATTAAAATAAATTGCGAGAGTGGGATCGAAAAGGGTTTATGTGCTTTAATGTGAAAACACTTATTTCAGGTGCTTATTAATTGTTTCTTTTCGTTCTTATACGTTTAGATGATGAGACAAAATGTAACTACAAGAAAATGTTGTGCTAGGAAGACCGTTTCACCATAGAACTTAGAAATTTATATTTATAATAAAGTCTGTAGACTAAGTTCTTTAGTCGTATTAGGAATTCTCTAAGTTCCTATATATGTGTTTTTATTAGGAATTTTATTACTTGGCTATTTTATTTTGAGTTGAGCAGAATTTAAATTCTTGTTATAATTGTTGCTTACTTGTCAAAATTGATGTTATGTGGAAGCATGCAAAGATTGTCTTGCAATGTTATGCTGAAATATATTTTATTGAGGCATGTAATTTTCTTATGGTGAAAGTTAGTATTGAATAAATAGAACTATGTGCAAGACCATGTATGGGTGAATAGATGAAGTAGTACCAATGCTAATGTGCAGGAATTGTATGCAGGAATTGTATGCAAACCTATCAAGTATACACTAGATCTCGTACGACCACTTTTTGAACAAATGGCTGAAACCCCTGAACAACTGCTTGAGAGGCTGAGATCTCTTGAATAACTTTCGCAACGTATGTGTTTAGTGTTGCAAAACCAATTAAGGAATAATGGTGGAGAGGACCCACAAGCTGCTATGGCAAAGAAGTTAACAACCCTTAAACCTCCAATTTTTGTAGGAAAGGAAGACCCCTTACTCTTAGAGACTTGGCTAACAGACTTTGATAAGTTGTTTACCGCTACTGGTACACCTGAAGCTAAAAAAATAGACCAATCAAGCTACCTTTTATTTGAGGGAGGATGCATACACTTGGTGGGAGAGTCAATGACCTATTGTTAGAGCTTAGGAAAACTTTAATGAGGATGCTTTTAAGGTTGCTATTAAGGATAGATTTTTTCCTGAGCATATTAGGAGGTAGAAATACAATGACTCTACTAGATTTAACTAGGGAGGTACTATGTCTGTGCAAGAGTATGCCCAAAAGTTCAATGGGTTGGCTAGATATTATCCGATTGTTGTGCCAGATGAAAGAGCTAGTGCCAAAAGTTTGAGGATGGGTTAGCATTTAAAATTCAGACCAGGCTTGGGAGAGCAACTTCTGCAACTTTTCAGGAGGCTTATGCTTTCTTATATTGAGAAGATTTTGAGGTGTGAAGAGGAAGTTATGGGGAGGAATAAGAGAAAAGACCCACCTAACAACCAAAATGACCATGGAAATGGCAAGAAACCTCGATATGGGGGTAACAATGACAATGGGGACAATACTCACGCTAATGGTGGTGGTAATTGTAACAGCCCGCACTTCCGAGCTGCTAGTTAATTACGCTTAATATTCATAAATCTCAATTAACACATAATAATAACCTCGAATTTACATTCACTCGCAGCGGAAACATAATCTATAAAACGATCCTGGACCTATGGGTCAGGGTCCACAACAAATCATCTTCAAAACCAATAACAAATTACATAATGCCTCAAACCGGATACCATACTATAAAATACTTTACTCGATTCCCAAACAAAGAATATTTTATACTTGAACCAATACTTGAATGCTTCTAGCTACAACATGAGAATCATTAATCTAATTACAACTTAACAATAAAACTCTTCCTTTTATATCCATTTCGAGCTTCCAACACGAACCTGCAATTACAGAGGAAAATACAAGACACACAAAAACTAAAATGAGCAGAAAACTCAGTAACATTACTTCAGCCAATCAAAACGGTTTTGGTTCGTATACATTTTCCATATCAGAAACTTACATGATAATTGTTCGAAAAAATAATTCCTTTATATAAAATATATCGCCGGCATAGCTTAATCACATTATTACAGAAATCGCTGGCAAGTACAGGCAGAACTTAACATAATATAACATAACACAATATTCGACCTTATCTGGTCTTAACTCATATCTGAATCATTTCCCTCCACATGTACCTTGCCCACTATTCAACTCAGTTCATAAGCTAAGCCAACTAAAATAATTTCGAAATAATTTCCTCATTATCATAATCAAATCATATCCAAGAAACACAATTATTTCCGAACAATATCAATAACAGAACAAAATGATATTATATATCAATCAATATAATCCCGTACCCAACACACGTAAATGCATCTATAACCATGGCCATTACTATAAACGATATACAATATTTAAAACATAACATACACGGGCATTTTAAATATATTTGCTGAACATAAAGGTTACCTCAACCGCAAACTAATTCTCAAATAAACTCCAAGATCATAGATACTCGATCATCAACTCTGGCTTGAAGTCCACAATGATTAGCTTGCTCTTTCTTTCTTAGCTCTTTCATGAATTAACTACAAATCATTGTATGACAAACCCTACCACTAGTCTAACTCAAATCATCAATTTGACATGCTTAACTTTAATTAATCTCAAGTTCAACTCTACTTACTTCACTCACTAATATAATAAAACTCATTTCAATTTATAAACCGCAAAATGAATAAATCACAAATATACAAACTGAATTTATAACTCATTATAAAAATCCAGTTGATAAGATACTAATTTTCCACCCTTTAGTGACAATAATAAAGGAGACAAACTGATTTTAAAAACTTGTAATATTGTATATACCTTGCAAGTTGAACCCAATTCTGGCTTTTGGTGTAATACCTCGAATTTTCAAAGCTAATTTTATTATTTATTAAGATTCAATATTATTTCTACTTAAAATTATTTTATGATAATTCAATTTTATTTGATAACTATGTTTATTAAAATAATGATTTCATTTAGTTTTGATTTATTTAACAAGTTTAAAATTAAATCATTTACTTGTTTTATTATTCATTTCATTATTTCTAATTAATTAAACCTTTTACTTTTAGTTGTGGGTATTTTGTTCAAGTTGTCCATCCTTGTTAGCAATCCAAAACCCAAATACCAAGTCCAAGTCCATAAATCACATGTCTTTTGGCCAAAAAAAGAAAAAGATAAAATAAAAACAAAACAAAAAGAAACAGGAAACTGGTTTCCATCTTCTTCCCCTCCTTTCTTCTTCTTCGTCTGATTCAACATCTCCAAAGGAGCCAAATTGTCAACAAAATTTACAACTCTTGTCAGTAGAGTTGAATTCCAATCCACAAAATCAGATTTTTAGGGGTAAATATTCAAAGGCTAAACACCATAACCCTCACACCTCACTTCCACCATTAATGGAGCTTGACCAAGCTCAAATTTTCTGACCAAATTCCTCTATAAATACTGAACTTCACTCACCAATTGACTCAAGCAAACAATTCAAAAAGGTTTGCTTCAATTCCTTTCTCTTCTTCTCAATTTCTGAATTTCTGTTTTGCAAATTAAAAATGAAATTCAAAACACCAAACATAACTCCTTTGTTTCTTTTCTTCATCGGAAACCGCCACCACACCACCGGAACCCACCCGACCACCTGAACCAGCTGAAATCCGGCCTTCAACCACCAGCAAATTGTTGAGGTAAATACACCTCCTTGCGGAATTACTCAAGTGACAAGAACAAACACAACTAGCAAGTTCCTACTTCTAGTATGTTCAAAGTCACGCCAAAATCACCATAAACATGATCTATCTCCCAAAATCAGAATTCTCCAATAATATCAACCAACAACCACAACAAGATAAGCAATTCAACAATATCAACAATCAAACAAAGACACACAAATTCTTACGTGGAAAACCCCTTCAATGAGAAGAGTAAAAACCACGGGACGATTAGGAGTCCACCCAATTGCTCTTATTATGATAAAAGGAAGGTTACACAACCCAATTTTAAGTCCTAAAATGGGTACACAAATTACCCAACAATAGACATCATAATTAGCAACTTACAAAAGAGAAAGATTGAGAAATATCACCAGAAAAACAGAGCTCAATACAGCAGCAATATCTCACTAACCAGAGCACCAAAAGACGATCCCACCGTCCATAATGTAGCCCAAGATATCCCGGATAAGCTTTCAAAATTTCAGTCAAATCGGACCACGAACGACCTTCGATCGGAGGTGTTTTGTAAAACTGTGCCTAGAAAACCGAGAAGGGGCTGCACTCCTTTCTTCTATTTTCTCACTTTTCTTCTCTGTATGTTTTTCTCTTGCGTATTCAACACACCCTTGCCAGTCCAAGTTGAATACTGCCACATATTTATAAAACAAGACAAAGTCCATTTTGGCTCCCTCACATCCATGTGAGTTGTGCCCCAAAAGTCAAACTTCTAAGAGTTTGATAACTTTGGGTTAGATAACTCAAACACAATGAGTTTTTCCACATAGGAAGGGACTCATGGCCCAACATATATCCCCCTCCCGACTATGTGAAGGTGGTTGCCATTCCGGCAATGAAACGACAAGTCTCAAACTGGCCTCTTGGCAATGCTTTAGTCATCATGTTGGAACCATTGTCATCGGTATGGATCTTCTCAAGATCAAGGAACTTAGCATCAAGAACATCACGTATCCAATGATACCGCACATCAATATGTTTCGACTTAGCATGAAAAGTGTTCTTAGCAAGATGAATTGCACTTTGACTGTCACAATACAACACATACCTCTTTTGTGTAAATCCAAGTGGACAGACAAATCTCTTCATCCAAAGCAATTCCTTACATGCCTCTGTCACTGCAATAAACTCTGACTCCGTAGTGGACAACGCCACACATTTCTGCAACCTAGATTGCCAAGATACTGCTCCCCCTGCAAAAGTGATCATATAACCCGAGGTAGACTTCCTCGAGTCAATATCACCCGCCATGTCAGAATCTGAATAGCCGACAAGAATAACCTTGTCACTTCCAAAACAAAGCTTCATATCTGCAGTGCCTCGTAGGTATCTCATAATCCATTTAACTGCATTCCAGTGCTTTTTTCCCGGACTAGAGAGAAATCTACTTACCAAACCAACTGCATGTGCTATACCAGGCCTCGTACAAACCATTGCATACATCAAACTGCCCACTGCTGAAGCATAAGGTATATACTACATACTTTCCTTCTCTTGAGTAGTAGAAGGACTTTGTTGGGCACTCAATTTAAAATGCAAAGCAAGAGGAGTACTCACTGGTTTTGCTTTCTCCATATTGAACCTTTGAAGCACCTTTCCAATATATTCTTCTTGAGACAACCATAACCTTCGAGCCTTTTGATCACGAATGATCCGCATGCCTAAAATGCGTTTTGCAGGCCCGAGTTCTTTCATAGAGAAAGTCTTACTCAACTGTTGCTTCAAGCTTACAATTCTAGACACATTTTGCCCTACAATCAGCATGTCATCGACATAAAGAAGCAAAATGGTAAAGTCATTGTCAGAAAACCTTTTCAAGAAAACACAATGATCGCAAGAAGTCTTCTTGTAGCCTTGCTCCCCCATAAAGGAGTCAAACTTGCGATACCATTGTCTCAGAGCTTGTTTTAGGCCATACAATCTCTTCTTCATTTTGCACACATAATCTTCTTTTCCCTTGACTTTGAAGCCTTCTGGTTGTTCCATGTAGATGTCTTCTTCAATATCACCGTGAAGGAAGGCAGTCTTCACATCTAGCTGCTCAATCTCCAAATCAAGGCTAGCAGCAAGACCCAAAACAACTCTAATAGATGACATCTTGACAACCGGTGCAAAAATTTCTTCAAAGTCTACTCCTTTCCTCTGATTGCAACCCTTAACAACAAGTCTAGCTTTGTATCGTGGTTTCTTCGCATTCTCATCTTGTTTTTGCTTGTATACCCACCGATTCCTCAAAGCTTTCTTTCCTTTTGGTAGCTTCACACGATCAAAATTGTGATTATCATGCAATAGCTTCATTTCATCTTCCATTGCATCAATCCAACACTACTTGTCATCACTATCCATAGCTTCCTCAAAAGACTCAGGTTCTCCCCCGTCAGTTAGGAGAACATAATCAGAAGAAGGGTACCTTATAGAAGGATTCCGGTCTCTGATAGACCGTCTTACATGAACTGGTTGAACTTCAGGAGAGCCATGATGATCTATCTCAATAGCATCATCATCAACATCATCATCATCAACATCATCATCAATAGGATCATCTACCTCAGGAATATTCCCATCATTGTCATTACCTTGCACTTCTTCAGCCGGTGCAGGTGCAAAAGTCAAAGGGGGTAGATCCAAATCAACCAGATCATAACCATTATAAGATGTAGTCTCTTGTGCCTTCTGAATGTCTTCAATAGTCTGATCTTCAACAAACACTACATCCCTACTACAAATTAATTTCTTCTCTACAGGATCATAAAACCTGTAGCCAAACTGGTCTTGACCATAACCCACAAAATGCATTGGCGGGTCTTCGAATCCAACTTTGATCTTTCATCATTCGGAACATGCACATATGCCTTACACCCAAAGACACGTAAGTGATTGCAAGAAACCTCCTTGCCGAACCAGACCTTATCTAGAACATCACCATTGAAAGAAACACAAGGAGACATATTAATCACATGAACAGCAGTGAATAAAGCTTCACCCCCAAAAGTGTCTTGGTAACTTTGCCTCAGAAAGCATGCACCTCATTCTCTCTAACAAAGTTCTGTTCATTCTCTCGGCCACGCCATTCAACTGTGGAGTTTTCTTCGGAGTTCTCTGATGTCTAATACCCAATGACTTGCAGTAGTCATCCAAAGGTCCAATGTACTCACCACCATTATCAGAACGGAGACACTTTAGCTTCTTACCAATTTGCCTTTCAACCGAAGCTTGAAATTACTTGAACACATCAAGTACTTGATCTTTTGTTTTCGAAGCATACACCCACAACTTTCTTGAGCAATCATCAATAAAGGTTACAAAGTAAAGTGCACCACTAAAAGTTTTAACTTTCAAAGGACCACAAACATCAGAATGAACAAGGTCAAGCAAACCTGATTTCCTCAATGGAGGATGTCTCTTAAATGAGACTCTGTTTTGTTTTCCAGCGAAACCATGTGAACACTTGTCAAGTTTTGCACTATTCAAATCAGGTAGTGCATTCTTCTTGATCAGACAACTTAGCCCTTTTCACTCATATGTCCAATTCTTTTATGCCCTAGCCTTGCTGGATCATCATCTGCTACATTTACACGATTTGTGGAAATTGCGGCATGCAACAAATATAGGCTTGTGTCCTTCTTCCCGCGAGCTAGCACTAAACTACCTTTAGTGAGTTTCCACTGACCACTATAAAAGGTACTACAAAAGCCTTCATCATCGAGTTTGCCAGTGGAGATCAAGTTCAATCGAATGTCTGGGACATGTCGAACATTCTTGAGCACTAACTTTGCTCCAATGTCAGTCACCAAGCAAACATCTCCAACACCTACAACTTGAGCCAAACCATCATTACCCTATCTTTAATACCCCATAGGCACTTCAAATTCTTATATATCCCACGAGACTTGCTCCTACTTTTATCTCTGCCACTAGGAGCCCTGCTCTTACCTCTACCTCTGTTCTCAGCAACATATGCTTCTTCGGGAGAAGATGACACACCATGCGATTTCTTTCGCATCTCCTCATTCAAGATACCAACCTTGGCAAAATCCAAGGTGACTTTGCCATTTGGTGCCGAGTTACAAAGTGTCATTCTAAAAGTATCCCATGAATCAGGAAGAGTACCAAGCAATAAAAGATCATGAATCTCATCATCAAACTTTATATCCATGGCAAACAATTGTTGGATAATGCCATGAAAATCATTCAAGTGATCAGACAAAGCCTTACTTTCTTTATACTTCAATGCCATCAATTGCTTAATCAAGTAAAATTTATTATTGCCCGACTTGCTAGCATAAACGGAATCAAGTTTTTGCCAAGAGACCTTGCATGAACTTCATCATTAATGTGGTTAAGAACATTATCATCAACCCATTGACGAATAAACCCACAAACTTGTTCATGCTCGAATTGCCATTGCTCATCAGTTTTACCTTCAGGTTTCTCGGTACTAAACACTGGTAAATGCCAACTTTTGACATACAACAAATCTTTCATCTTTCGCTTCCAAAGGTGATTTGACCATTCTACTACTGTTGATATTACTAGAATCCATGGAGAAATCAACAAACAATATACCGTGGCTCTGATACCAGAATGTTGAGGTAAATACACCTCCTTGCGGAATTACTCAAGTGACAAGAACAAACACAACTAGCAAGTACCTACTTCTAGTATGTTCAAAGTCACACCGAAATCACCATAAACATGATCTATCTCCCAAAATCAGAATTCTCCAATAATATCAACCAACAACCATAACAAGATAAGCAATTCAACAATATCAACAATCAAACAAAGACACACAAATTTTTACGTGGAAAACCCCTTCAATGAGAAGAGTAAAAACCACGGGACGATTAGGAGTCCACCCAATTGCTCTTATTATGATAAAAGGAAGGTTACACAACCCAATTCCAAGTCCTAAAATGGATACACAAATTACCCAACAATAGACATCATAATTAGCAACTTACAAAAGAGAAAGATTGAGAAATATCACCAGAACAACAGAGCTCAATACAGCAGCAATATCTCACGAACCAGAGCACCAAAAGACGATCTCACCGTCCAGAATGTAGCCCAAGATGTCCCGGATATGCTTTCAAAATTTCAGCCAAATCGGACCACAAACGACCTTCGATCGGAGGTGTTTTATAAAACTGTGCCTAGAAAACCGAGAAGGGGCTGCACTGCTTTCTTCTATTTTCTCACTTTTCTTCTCTGTATGTTTTTCTCTTGCGTATTCAACACACCCTTGCCAGTCCAAGTTGAATACTGCCACATATTTATGAAACAAGACAAAGTCCATTTTGGCTCCCTCACATCCATGTGAGTTGTTCTCCAAAAGTCAAACTTCTAAGAGTTTGATAACTTTGGGTTAAATAACCCAAACACAATGAGTTTTTCCACATAGGAAGGGACTCATGGCCCAACACAAGTACCCGCACCTCTGGTGGGCCCTTTCGATCCTCTGCCCAACCACCCGCGCGTACCACCACAACCCGCGCCCAGCCCCTTTGCGCGACACCTGCTTCCTCCGTTCGCCGCTGTGCACTGGCCAAAACTCCACCACAGATCTCCTTCGTCCCCCTGCTTCAGCCTCCTCTGTTCTTCCTCCCTTCTTTCGTGCCTCATCTGTTTCTCAGTTTGAGAAACAAGTTTTTAAAGCTTTTTTTTTTTTTTTCCTTTTCCTTTAGTATTTGAGTTTTAATTATTTTGTTTACTTTTATTTTTAGAACTAAAAACCATAATGTTTCTAAACTAGCTTACCTTATTAAGTTATTACATTTAGTTTAAGTTAATCTTTTATAACTTCATAATGTTTCTTAATTCTCTAAAACAAAATGAGTTTAATAAAGTTAGTTTCTATAATTATGAATGTCGACTTAATGCGGATTATGAATACGAATGACAAATGGACAATGACTATGAATTTTCGATTATGAACATGACTATGGACGATGTACGAAATGACAAAGATGTTTATTATAACGTTATTAAAATCGGTTAATGTCATTTAGTAATGTTATGGTTATTATTAATATCGTTATTGTTATTATTATTACAATTATCATAATAATAATAATAATAATAATAATAATAATAATAATAATAATAATAATAATAATAATTATTATTATTATTATTATTATTATTATTATTATTATTATTATTATTATTATTATTATTATTATTATTATTATTATTACTACTACTATATATCATTATGGATTATCATGAATATTATATTTGTTATTAATATTGAGATTTTATGAAAGTTGGAATTAGTAAGAACTTGTGATATATGAAATGATTATAAATCTGAAGTGATAAATGAACTCAAGTGACGGTTGTGCTTATGAAATGAATTATTGAAATTTCTATAAATGGATTGAGATTATGATGGATTGAATATGTTCACACTGGATTGAACAAGATGACGTAAATGTGTATGTGATTTATGCGATGACTTAATTAAAAGGTGTTAATCACGTAAAGTGAAATATCGGAGGGAAATGATGAACAGGTTGCCCTGTATGAGTGGTTCAGCGGCCCTTACAGGTTCTCTAGTTACTATGCTGATTATTCTGTTACTGTCTTCCTTCTATCTTGTTGTGATCCAAGTAGAAGGGGTGTGCACACTAGGTATTCTGTTATTATGGCCATTATGTTTATCCGTAGGTGGTTACAGGGGATTGACCCCGGCTTACCGGCGTTCTCTTTCCTCTCCTTGAATAATTGGATTAATTGAATTAATGATGTGATTATTCAATATATATATATATATATATAATATATAATATATAATATATATATATATAATATATATATTATATATATATGTGTGTATATGTGCTATGACTTCCAAAAACTATTAATCTACTATTTTACAAAGTATTTTCAACTTGAGTATTTTACGGGATGGAGTTGGAATTACTCAGTTTTTCTGATTTTTGAGAGCTTGTCTCTCTTGTCTCTTTTCAATGTATTTGTGCAGGTGGATGATCGATCGGGCAGGGAGATCATTTAGAGTTGTCATCCACTTAGCACATGATTAGCTTCCGCTGGAACTATGAAACATTTAATTAATTAGTAATGTTTAATGAACGACTTACTTAGTTGTAATGATTAATGAATTTAAATTTGCAATGTTGTAACCTAGCCTTGCATTTATTTCCAAGGAGATAATTGCGGCGGTAGCACCACCCGTCGAGTCGAACCTTCGTGGATTTATTTTCCTCCAAAAACCCAAATTTTATCGAATTAAAGAAGGGTTCGGGTCGGCGAGGGTGTTACATTTGGTGTTTCTTTGAAACAAAAGAAAAGAAAGACAACCACATGCAGCAACACTTAGAGGAGGAGGCAGCAGCAATCAAAGCAAACATGGAGAGAAAACAGAGCAACAATGATTGAACAAGGCAGCAGTGACACCTCACAATACAGCACCAATGCAGAGCTTCCAAATAGCACATCTTCTAGCTCATTGCTCCAAATTCAGTGATTTTTGGGTTGAAATTCATTGACTTTTTGAGATCTACGACATTGCTTTTGAAACCTTGGCCAAAATCTGACCATATGATTAAGATATATGGCTGGACAGGAATTTGTGATACAAAAGAGAAGGAAAACACATGAGTTTTGGGGTTCTTCAACATCAAAGAACGAAGAAGATGGATAGGAGCATCGAGCATGGAAATTGAGCTTAGGTGAGATTAGAGAAGAATTTGGGTAATTAAACTGAAGATATTTAATAGAAAAATTTACAACTCAAAATTGGGAAGTTTGCTCGATTTGACACGATGAAGGATTTGCTTGAAGATGTGTCTTTGAGAAGAGTTGACACGGGAAAGACAAGAGAGATAAGATACATATATATATATATATATATATATATATATATATATATAATATATATTATATATATATATAATATATATTATATATATATATATATATAATTATATATATATATATATACACACACACACACATATATATATGTATATATATATATGTGTGTATATATATATATATGTGTGTGTGTGTGTGTGTATATATATATATATATATATGGTAATTTTCGTTCTTTTTCTTTAAAACCCCAAACATGTTTAAGAAAAAAAAATCCATCCAACTTATAACCAATATCATAATGAAGCTAAGATAAATAATTAGCGTTTAATTAAATATGCTTGAGATATGGCCTATTACAATCTACCACCCTTAAAATAAATTTCATCCTTGAAATTTAAAACATAAAACTTTAAATCTTTTCAAAACGAGTACAACTCTGAAAGCATTTCCACAAAAAATCAAACCAAACGGAACTCATAACCGAACTCTAACATCTCAAAAGATAAATTGCTCTCCAACCCAATAATCACAAACTCCAAATACAAACTTTCCACCATTTTAATCAATATAATTCGATCTTCCTCTTATAGCCACTCAAATATAAAACTCCAGTAGAAGTTTCCACTTTTGCGAATTTCACACCACTCAACCTTCAATTCCACAATTCCAATTCCTCACTTGAACTGATATGCCATGATATGAAGATCACGACAACTCTAAAACAACCATGCTCTTATACCATATGTAATAGCCCGCACTTCCAAGCTACTAGCTAATTAGACTTCTAACATTCATAAATCTCAATTAACACTTAATAACCTCGAATTTACATTCACTCGCAGCGGAAACATAATCTATAAAACATACCTGGACCTGTGGGTCAGGGCCCACAACAAATCATCTTCAAAACTAATAGCAGATTCCATAATACCTCAAACCGGATACCATACTATAAAATACTTTACTCGATTCCCAAACAAAGAATATTTTATACTTGAATAAATATTTGAATGCTTCTAGCTACAACATGAGAATCATTAATCTAATTACAACTTAACAACCAAACTCTTCCTTTTAAATCCATTTCGAGCTTCCAACACGAACCTGCAATTACTGAGGAAAATACAAGACAAACAAAAACTAAAATGAGCGGAAAACTCAGTAACATTACTTCAGCCAGTCAAAACGGTTTTGGTTCGTAAACGTTTTTCATATCAGAAACTTACTTGATAATTGTTCAAAAAAATAATTCCTTTATTTAAAATATATCGCCGGCATAGCTTAATCACATTACAGAAATCGCTGGCAAGTAGAGGCAGAACTTAACATAATATAACATAACACAATATTCGACCTTATCTGGTCTTAACTCATATCTGAATCATTTCCCTCCACCTGTACCTTGCCCACTATTCATCTCAGTTCATAAGCTGAGCCAGCTAAAACAATTTCAAAATAATTTCCTCATTATCATAATCACATCATATCCAAGAAACACAATTATTTCCGAACAATATCAATAACATAACAAAATGATATTATATATCAATCAATATAATTTCGTACCCATCACACGTAAATGCATCTATAACCATGGCCATGACTATAAACGCTATACAATATTTAAAACACAACATACACGAGCATTTTAAATATATTTGCTGAACATAAAGGTTACCTTAATCGCAAATTAATTCTCAATTAATAAACTCTAAGATCATAGATACTCGATCACCAACTCTGGCTTGAATTCCACAATAATTCACCTCAACAACAATAGTAATAATTAATATTCATTCTCACTACAATTCAGCTAAAGAAATTAGCTTGCTCTTTCTTTCTTAGCTCTTTCATGAATTAACTACAAATTATTGTATGACAACCCTACCACTAATCTAACTCAAATCATCAACCTGACATGCTTAACTTTTACTAATCTCAAGTTCAACTCTACTTATTCCACTCACTAATATAATAAAACTCATTTCAATTTATGAACCGCAAATTGAATAAATCAAAAATATATAAACTGAATTTATAACTCATTATAAAAATCCAGTTGATAAGATACTAATTTTCCACCCTTTAGTGACAATAATAAAGAAGACAAACTAATTTTAAAAACTTGTAATATCGTACATACTTTGCAAGTTGAACCCAATTTTGGCTTTTGGTGTTTCTTTGAAACAAAAGAAAAGGAAGACAACCACATGCAACAACACTTAGAGGAGGAGGCAGCAGCAATCAAAGCAAACGGGGAGAGAAAACAGAGCAACAATGATTCAACAAGGCAGTAGCGACACCTTACAGTACAACACCAATGCAGAACTTTCAAATAGCATATCTGCTAGCTAACAACTCCAAATTCAATGATTTTTGGGTCGAAATTCAATAACTTTTCGAGATCTACAACATTGATCTTGAAACCTTGGCCAAAATCTGACCACATGATTAAGATATATTGCTGGACAGGAATTCGTGATACAAAAGAGGAAAACACATGAGTTTTGGGGTTCTTCAACATGAAAGAACGAAGAAGATGGATAAGAGCATCGAGCATGGAAATTGACCTTAGATGAGATTAGAGAAGAATTTGGGTAATTAAATTGAAGATATTTAATAGAAAAATTATAACTCAATTTGGGAAGCTTGCTCGATTTGACACGGTGAAGAATTTGCTTGAAGATGTGTCTTTGAGAAGAGTTGACACGAGAAAGACAAGAGATATAAGACTTGTATTCTCTTATAATAAAATCAACTATTTATACAAAAGGCAAGTAAATAAATACCATATCACAATATATATATATATATATATATATATATATATATATATTATATATATATATATATATATATATATTATATATATATATATATATATATATATATAATGGTAATTTTCATTCTTTTTCTTTAAAACCCCAAAATATGTTTAAGAAAAAAATCCATCCAACTTATAACCAATATCATAATTAAGCTAAGATAAATAATTAGCGTTTAATTAAACATGCTTAAGATATGGGCTATTACATTAATTATCAAGGGAATCGTAGCAACTACCAAGGTTAAAGGAGATGAAACCAGCAGGGATCCCGTACATAGAACCCTACTTGTAGGAAGTGTGACAAAAGCCACCCAAGATTTACCTGTCAAGGAGACCCAATAACTTGTTATGCTTGTGAAGAGAAAGGACATAAGGCTAAAATGAGGTTGTGGTGCTTCCTTTGAATCCACCCCTGATGAATAATAGGAAAAAGCTCCTCATGGTTAGAAAGAACGTTAAGGAATCTGAAGGGAGTCTTCCTCGTAATCTCTAAATGAAAGTCCAAAAGATTAGGACAGTGATCAGACACTCCTTTCTCGAGAACCTCAACAATATTAGGATGCTCAGCAAACCACACCTCATTCCCCAGAAAATGGTCAGTTATTCTAGTATGGATTCTATGCTCACCTTCTTGGTTATTGCACCAAGTAAAGTGGTTACCAACTGTGCGAATAGAATGCAAGGCATTCTGTTTTATACATCCAGTGAAATCTTTTATCTCAACATCTGTTACTGGTTGCCCATGAAGTCTATCTTCAACAGATAGAATGTCATTGAAATCCCCACCTAGCATTACCGAACCATTATGTGAAATAACATGCGAGATGAAACTCCACAAATCCCTTCTTAATTTATTAGAATTAAGACCATATATAGCCACAAAATCCATAGTAATACCCGTCAGCTTACCTACGAGATGACACCAAATACCTTGTGCATTCTCCTCCACTTTATCCACATCCATAACTCTGGGATTCCAACTAATCCAAATTCTCCCATTCGTTGCAGAATCATAATTATGCATCACAGGCCAATGCCTAAAAATTTTCTGAGAAATTTTAGCAAACTTCTCTTTCTTGACTCGAGTCTCCATTATAGCACAAACATCAAATTTATTCTTAGTAAAGAAGGTTCTCACCTCCTTTTGTTTGAAGGGTTTATTACAACTATAACACCCCTGAATTCGAGTGCTTAATAAAATTAAATAATACCAAAATCCTATAGAAAATTCGGCAGAGTTCCATTTGAAATATGAACTGCCTAAAATTTAATTTAGGACCGGCGTCTGAATTATAAACATGTTTCAACAAATCAGCAATCCATATCCCAAATTCCCAACAACTCCACCCAGCTCAAATGCCAACGTAATTCCTGCATAATTACTCGAAATCCAAACGTGTTATCCCACGATTATTACGAGAATATTTGCTAAGGAATAACTACCTGTACCAAAACTAAATTAAAGCTTAATTCACTAGTGGAAAAAACATCAATTGCTCCGGTTAAAAAGCCCACAAATGCTCCGTATTTGACCCGTAGCAGAAGCCATACGAGCATTTGAGCATTTTAGCAAATGCTCCATTTTCAACCGGAGCATTTGGTGTCTCAAATGCTCCGATTTTTAAAAAAATCGGAGCATTTGATTGTTAAATGCTCCGGTTGTCAAGGAAAAAACGGAGCATTTATAGCATAAATGCTCCGATTTTTTCTTCACAACCGGAGCATTTGCTAGTTTTTTTTTAAAAAAAAAAAAAAAATTGTACAGCTTGCTGAAGCTGTACATGCCCCAACAAGGAGTAAAAAGTTCTACATACAGGGGTAGCCCCTATCATGCATCATACAAACGACTCATACCCCCACTATCCCCACATAATTTAAAGACTACTTATACTCTTATAAGAATCAAAAGAACATGTGCAAATTCCTTTTGCAATGTTGTGCTTCTAAGGAGTCATCAAGAGATGTAGATCAAAACATGGACTTAATAGAATTTACAGCAGTTTGCTAGAGTTAACCAGTGACATCAACTTGTAAGTAGGACATCAAAATTAAACTTTGCAGAACCACATTATTGAGAAATTCAGAACAGGGGTGCTCCAGATCTACCATCTGATAGGCTAAGTGCTTAGGAACAACAAATCCAGAAGAAATTCCAAGTGCTTCAGTTCCATGGGCCAAAATGAATTCAGTTTCTTCGACATTGTCCACAACCTTCAGGTCTATACCCTGAATAAGTGGCAAAGAGCAATCTGATTAGTATTATCGTTAACCATCTATTATATGCTCATTGAGATGTTTCCAGAACTGCATCAAAGAGTATAAACCTACAAGTATACATAAACAATTTGGTAGATGATAGAGAATAACAAGTTGGACGCTGAGGATGTCATAAGACAAAAGGGTGACATAAAAGGAAAAACATGGCACTATGATTTCTCTTCATCTGGTGTATTTGAAATCCATTCACCTCATAAAAAAACAT
This sequence comes from Beta vulgaris subsp. vulgaris, assembly GCF_026745355.1. Taxonomy (NCBI): domain Eukaryota; kingdom Viridiplantae; phylum Streptophyta; class Magnoliopsida; order Caryophyllales; family Amaranthaceae; genus Beta; species Beta vulgaris. Next base: position 32,764,963 of record NC_079206.1, on the reverse strand, counting down.
CTTAAAAAAAGGGACAATAAAAGAAAATATGATTTCTGTGAGCATGTTTTGTAATTTAAGGTGGTACAAGCTGGCCAAAATTTTGTATCTAAGTTCTAAGGTCCAGCGGGTGGGGGAGGGGAGTTAAATGAACAATGAATCAAACGTATAACATACATCAAGAGATATAGCACCCCGGTTGCTCCAGGTTAAGTGGATGCATGACCTTCCGAGAGCTGCAAACCAAGCATCATCTTGCCTGTCCATAATGAGAAACAAGGGAAACCCAAGCAAGAGTTTATACTCAGCTGACAGTCACAAACATTAGAAGGTCTAAGCCAAGACTATCAATGCAATACTGCCATCAACAAATCAATTGTAAACAAGAACCACCATTAGAAAGATACAAAAGAGAAAGCATGGTTAAAAGATGCCTAAGCCAAGAACAGTCGGGGAGCATGCAGTAATGGCATGTGCATCTTAGTACAGCTGCTTATAGAAGATGTGGAACCAGAGCCCAGAAGCACAAAATCAGGTGTTCAGGAGCTTTCTTAACGCAAATAGTAAATCTTAACACATTACAAGTATTCTACCATATAAAGAAACACCTCGTGTTTAGTTTCACGCAACATGGTTTTGGTGTGAATGACAAAGGAGTAGAAGTAATTTTTATGTCTCTACCATCATATTGATATATAATATATATGCACATCTACAAGCCATATATGTGTAATCATAAATACTTTCAAAAATTTATAAAAGGTCCCCAGACATATTTTTTATAACTACATACCTCCATCTAAGTCTTTTGCCATATCAAAATTAGTTGGAAAAGTTAGATGAGGACATGTCTTTACAAATATCTTTGCAGAAGAAGCATGCATCTCTCCGGTAATATTTGTAAGTAATCTACATAAATGGACTAATCGAGACACACATTTGAAGTGAATAAATAATCGTCATGGCAAAGAGGCTTTAAAAGATTAGCTGAAAAGCCACTCTTTAATGTCAAACGGCATATTAGAGTTTTTTTTTTTTTTTTTTTGTGCGTGTGGTGTCACAACAGAGATCTCCAATGCCGAGATCTAAACTAGGAACTTCATTAGTAAGAAAATGCTACTAATAATGGCAAGGAGGTATAGACTACAGATAATTATACTACTGTACATGAATTTCTCTTCCATTTGCAGAACTATTCCACAGCATTTGGGTAGCTTAAAGCCTTAAACTAAGTATCTAACAGATCCAGTTCTCTAGACATAATTATTACGTTTTAGATTACTCCATTTTGGTATAAGCAACAACAAAACATAGATCAAAGCCACTACCAAATAAACTCGAATGAGCACATAGAGCAACAAATTGCTTACCAAATACTTAAAAAGTAACCAATCATAACATACATGTTGAAATAGAACCTGGTTACAGCTTTTTCCCATCATGAAGAACTCCAAACTGATCTAGAAACCAAGCCTGCCAGCAAATCAACAAACAATAGATATCAAAACCAATTTATCTATATCTGTCAGTTACCATCATATTTCCGACTCCTCAATCTTGATTAACCAGCTCATTACTCTACAAACTCATCCCACTTCGAACTTCTAGCAATCACAGAACACATAATACTCAAAATTTTGCAATTTTGTCATAATACTAACAATTAAAGTGCTCTTCATGTCTGATTAGTACAGAGAAAGATGTAAATTACCCATAAACATATATTTCACGATTAATCAAAATTCATAATATAACATGTAGATTACTCGAAATCAGGCTGTTATTCCCTCTCTAACTAGTAGAGAGAAGGATCAAATCCCAGATTCTTCAATTTCTCAGTCGTCACAGATGCTCGTCTTGATGAGTTACTTATAACCACCATCTTCACCCCAGTTTTTGCCAGCTTTTCCACTGTCGCCAAAAAAAATTAAATTTGACCATCAAAGCCACTATCGAATAAACTCGAAAACAGTGTAAAAGGTGTTATACACCCACCAACACCCAATCAAACTACTAACAAGTAAATATATGAAAATTGCAAATTCCAATAATACTCAAAAAGAGGTTTAAACCTCCTAATTTTACTCATTTACATATGAAAATCGCAAATCAATCCAGCTACTTCGAAATTGCAAATTTGAATACATTACATCAGCAAAGCTAAAACTTCTCAGTCTTCCAGAATTACATAAACAAATCAACTAAATTCTACGTCTAACTAAGTCAAGCATATTACAGATAATTTCGATTAAACAGATAACAAAGCCACACTAGAAGTCCAAATCAACCATATTATAGATAAGCGATCATCAACCATATTGTTTAAAAAACCCAAGCATTTGTCAAGTAGCAAAAGAAGTTTTGCCACTAGTGTCATCATACTATTCTTAACGAGTTCAAAGAGTCGCCAAAGAATGAAGTTTCTAGTTTGGAAAGTTAATTTAGAATGGACTGACTAAATTCAGAAGTGAGCTAAACTAGCCTTTTTTTTCTTTTTCTTGTTGTGAGTACATTAGTTGGTAATTCGCAGCTTTCAGTCAAAATTCATTAGTGTTTTCTTGTAAATTTGAAGGTCATTCACTATGAATTAGTTTTATGGCTTACCTAGAGCATAAAATCCCCAATAAAGAAGCTATGAAGTCCACTAAATTTCATAGTTTTGAGCTTGTCATACCTCTAGAAAATTTAAGAGTATAAACGCATATACAATAACAAAAATTGGGTAAACTTACTGTTTCAAAATTGATTGGATCCATCTCTTTGAGCTTTTGCACATGAACCTTTGTATCCGGGTCAAAAACACTCCCTATGAAGCTATAAACCTCTGCAAAATCTGTTAAACCTGCAACAGCATTCAACATGACTGCTAATTGAAGCACCAAAAGACTTGATGAAGTTGCTTGACCATGCAGCATCTGAGGTTTAACCAGTTCATAACAACAAAATAAGCACTATATTATATGAATAAAAAGTAATATACTTCATTTATGATTAAATATACTACTTTATTGTAAAATATATTACCAAACAGTAGTACTTAAATGTAACACCCCGATAATTCTCTCTTCTAGAAAAATACTTTTATAACAAACCTTAGAGAATTACCCAGGCATTATCGCCCGTGTGATAACGTTTCGGCTTACTCAGAATTTTGCACCGGAAAACTTATCAAAAATCAACTTTATTAAAACTCATGAAATCAATAACAATGTCAGAAACTAAACACACCAACTTAAAACTATTGTCTGAAAACATAGCTCCTATGAAAATAACTTAAATGAATCTAATAATACAAGAGTCTCTCCATTCCAAATTCCCCAATGAGATGCATCTGCGAACCTGTAATGTCAATGCTGTCTTGACTCTGCTCCCCCGAAAGATCACCACAGGATCAATCAGTAAAGCCATGATCACAAACACAACAAGCACGTAATCAGCAAAGCTGAGTACTACATATCAGGCGTAAATAACCCTAAACATGATACTAAAAAAATATAACTTGCAGGAATAAACAATAATAAAACATATAATAATCTGCAGACAACTCTTACTGAACTAGACTCTAAACATTATTTATTTCTTTAAATGGAATAGTTATTGGATGAGTTGTCTATACCAGAAAATAGGAAATATGGGAGCTACCACATATTCCAAAATTGACCTGCGATATCGAGGAACCTTTAAACTAATGAGGAAAGGTGATCAATCCAATCCTAGTAAAGCCATGGGCTACCACCATGTACTCCAACCCTTAGTGTCCAACTCTAGACGTGCACCAGTCTAAAGTCTATAACCTATTTCGTTTCACTTTACGTTGAATATATTTTATTACTTGTGTTGCACCACCAAGCAAATAACACATAACTAATAATCACACAATCATCACAGAATTCCCTTTTTATCTCTGGATTAACAAGTGTTCACAACTTATCAATCAAGACTCCTTTAACTTCTTTTTATACTTTACCAATTCCCTTGTTGAACTCAGTCAACAATAACATTCACCTCTATATAGGTATAACTTGTACTTACCAAATAAGATCCACGGTTCTTATAAGATAAATAAATAATACTCAAGAATCCATGTAACACATGATTCAATCTTACTTACATTAATTCACTCACGAATTAATACATAAACATGACTTATCTGCTTGCATCAAACTTCCATACAAACATTAATACTCATAAATACTTCTAGTTTACATGTAGCACACAGGCAAATAACATGTAAAACAATTCCAGTAAATCATATATATGAACAACAGAGTCCTTATATGATACTAATAAATAAAACATCCTTAAAGCATGTTTCTAAATCATATAGCACGTAGACAATGTACGTACCTTGTATAAACAAATCTGTAGGCCACTTTTACGCTCTAAAAGTCCCCTACTACGAAATCTCCGCCTAGAAAATAAAATAATGGAATAAATATCTCGTACTAAAAATTTACAGCAACTTTAAAAAGATCAAAACCCCCTTAAACGTGTTTTAAAATCGTTTTTACGTATCAAACTTTCGTTATTTTTAATCCCTAGTATAGTACAACTATTCTAGTGATTAAAAATCATTTAAAACCCTTAAAATACTTATTTTCTGAAATTACACATTCATAAAATTTTATAAATCTTCTGAAAATATATTTAATACATATAAAATTATATGCTAACCAAATCTCATGATTTATACTTTATAAATATAGTTTCTAGTGATTAAAAACCCTAAAAACTATAACTTTCATAATAAAAACTGAAAATAACTTAATATAATAAAATCTGGAATTTATTATACTATTATATATAATAGCCGAAATATTTTTAAGCATATAAACATTAATTTAAATCATAAACATGCTAATTAATAATAAAATAATATAAAAACTAATACTTTAATGGAATCTTGAAGAGGAAGAAAAGAAAAACAACCACAGGAGGAAGGAAGGGCGCCGGACAGCTGGCAGCACAAAAGGGACCGGCGGCAGCAAGATTTCAGCACTTGAAAAGATTTGTGACGTTTCTTGTTGAACAAGAAACATTACTTAGCGAAGAAGAAACAAACTTTTGAGAAGAAACAAGAACGACTCACACCAAGGAGAAGAGAGAGAAAGAAAACGCCGAGTGAGAGAGAAAAAGAAAGATCACGTGGAAAGAGGAGAGAGAAATAAAGTGTGTAGGGTAAATTTTGGGTTTTTAGGATATTTAAATAGAGGCTTTTCCTTTTGGGCTTAGGAAAAGAGATTTCAATAAATAAAACTTTGATGACTAATAAGATGGGCTCATTAGGACTTTAGTCATCAAATAACCCTTTCCCTTTTTATCACTTTTGGGCTTTTGATTCCATTAAGCTTCCTTTTCAAATACGATTTTAATAATTAAAACTCTTATTAAAACATGCTTAATTAAAACATTACAAATTTTATTAAGCTATGAAAAATATTTTCAGTTGACTTTTAAAATAGTCAACCCTTTTTAAAAGTCAAATCATTTTTCTAAGCTCATTTGGATTTAAATATAACTACATAAATACTGAATATATTTATGAAAATCCTTTAAAATTATGGAGGATTACATTAAAGTAGCTATGAACCGGACGTGTCTCTGCAGCATCTATCAAGAAATTCTCAAACTAAATCTATTAGAATTACTATGGCGTTACAGTGAACAACAGAAATATAGCAAAGTGAACTCTCTTCCACAGTGGAGCTTCTTTCAAACTCAAATTTTTTTCCAGATTGTATTTATTATTGAACTAACAACCAATTACTGCAAAGCATATTTGTGGTGTTGAAGGAAGCAGAATAAGCGATGGCTGTTTGTGGAAGCATTGACACTGTGGATTATCCCAAAGGCAAAAACTACTAAATCAGTACCAACAATTAATACCAATCATGTCCTGTCATTTACAACACAATATACTTAAATCTCTTATCCTTGAGTGCAAAATCTATAAAATTCACAAATTAAAGAACCCTAGATACTCAACTAAATGAAACTGAACGAACACAAAAGCATCAGAAATGAAAAAATACTAGGAAATCATGTCGATCAAAAAACCAAAATGATTTTACGAAGTCGTAAAATGACGAAAGAAAAGGAAGGATCTAGGGTTTTGAAGCGTGAAAAAAAGAGGTAGAACAAATACCTCGAGCTGAGAAAGAAGACGATTGCAGGTATTGAAATCATTGCGAAGAGACGATTCTTTGAAACGTTCGGAGGTCCGAGAAATTACTCCGTGTTTTGGAATCGAGGTAAGAGATAAAGTTTTTGACCTGAACAAAACCCTGAACGAAATAAAAGAAAACCATAAAAAAATCCCCAAATCTAGGAAACTAAAAAAACTAAATTACATCAGTAAAGTTCGAATGAAATTACCTGGACATGCATTCCAAGGAGCAGACCGAGAGTGAAGAGGAAGAGAGAGAGGGAAGCAGTTTGATGTAGAGGGAAAGAGAGAGAAAATCGCATCCTGAATTGACAATCGAGGGGGGGGTTAGGACTTAGAAGGGAAGGAAAGATGAGGAGGGTCGAAATAAAAATATTTGACGTCAAGTGCTTCGGTTGACTAATCAACCCGAGCATTTGTATGTTTTTTATTGAAATTTTCACAAATGCTTGGGTTGATTAGTGAACCGAAGCATCTGATAAGTAGCAAAAGCAGTTTTTTCCACTAGTGATTTAAACTATTATAACCTAACCGAATAAAGATTTACGTTGATTAATATTTACAACCCTAAGTCTCAAAATATTGATTATATATTTCACTTGGAACACTACAAGAGGGGGGGGGGGGAATTGTAGTGTGGAACTTATTGCCCAAATAATGCGGAATTTAAAACATAAGCAATAAGGAACTGAAAGTGCAAGAGAGATTTTTACGTGGAAACTTCTTGTCTCAATACAAGAAGAAAAACCACGACCTACTCAGGTTTAAACTCTTTACTATAATAGGAAATCTCCTATGATTCAACCTATTACATACTCAAGTTCCACTCGAAACTCCAACTCTCTCACAATCTCCACTCTATACTCTAGACTTAACTCTAAGTCTTTCAAGAGTTCCCACAACTCTTTACAAAAGGTTTACTCAAACCCTTCACCCCTCAATAGACTTCACCCTAAGTCTACGCATACACAACAAGAATTACTCAAGTTCCTAACTCGAACTTACTCAAGTTCCTAACTCGAACTTAATACAAGAATTCACTCAAACTCTTTACCAAGTTCCCATTACAAGAGTTCACTCAAACCCTTTAACCCAAACTCAAATACAGACGCTTGATAATTTGGTTTAACTCTAGTATATAGAAACTGAATAACTGTAAAGGAACATGACACTCGTAGGAACTTGAAACTCAAAGGAACTGACTCAAACAAGGAATAGATTATATATTTCTTTTGTAACGCTATTCCTTAAGCCAAACTTATGGAATGACATAAGTCTAACACTATGGAAAGACACTAGTCAGACAATTAGAAACTCAATTGAACTTGTATATTTATAGCAGTCTTTTAGAATGAACGTGGGATGAATCATGTGTTAGTGGTTAAACCATTATCCCATGATGTTCCTTCCCTTAAGGAACACGTTCCTTAACACATCCCATGATCTCCATGATCACTGTTAAACGTGGGAGAGAATTAAGTTACTGCTTCCTAAATTTTAGCAACCACTTTGAGCATTAATTTGAAAATCTGATTTAATTAAAAACATATTAATTATTAAATCTGAAATTAAATTATTTTAATAAAAATATTATCTTTAAATTTCTTCCATAAAAACCTAATAATATTTTTATTATCTTTTTAAAAATAAAATCTTTTCCTTAAAAAGATTTTCCATAAAATCAGATTTTTCCTTAAATAAAACGATTACCTATAATCTAGGCATATTTTACTCAACTGACATAACTGTACCGTTGTAATGCTCCATCCTAAGTCTAGTTCCTTTTGATAGTTAGTTCCTTTAACTTAGATTAATAGACTACCACGTCTGTTCCTTTAGAGAGGAACAGACTGACAATTTCTATAACAATACTCATTATACGTATTATAAATCTAGCCTTTTTATATTCCAAAAACTAAAAAGATAAAATTAAATTAATTAAAATCAGATTCCTAAAGAAACCGATTTTATTAAAAACTTATCTTTTATTTTAAAACTAAAACTTATCTTTTATTTTAAAACTAAAACTTATCCTAAAACAACTAACACATATTATTTATAAATATTTAACCACGTAGAGATTTATTAAGAAATAAACTCTTAATAAATTCTTATAGATTAAGATAATAATATGCATCAGATTTATTGACTCTTAAATACTTTTGACTCTAAGTTCCACGAGTTCCTTTGACCTTACGAGTTCCTTTAGACCTTGTTCCATTACCTTTCATGTTTCCATATACTTACATGAATCCTAGAAAATAAACTATTTTTCTGCCTTCATGCTCCATGCTGCTCCAACTCAAGAACCGCATGTTGATAGCTCCACCTTTGGAACTTCAGTGTGCTAGTTCCTTCAAGAAACTTCGCACTCATAGTTCCTGCTCAGGAACTTCTTCTTTCAACTCTGAAACTTTATATTGCTGCTCCCACTCAGGAACTGCTCCAGAACTTCATATTCAATGTTCATCATAGGATGTACCTAGGAACCGCTCTAGTTGTGTTCCTTATAGGAACTCTTTTAGGAACTTCACTTGTGGGAAAACCTTCATGATGTGATATATTCAACCTTTGATGACTTGTTTCATGTTAATGTAATATGCACATCTCAAACACACATGTTAGTTAGATAATCATCATTTGTTTATAATCATCAAAATACTACATGACTCAACAAAAATATTCATGCATCAATAGCAGGGAAGTATAATAATAATGCATCATTACAGAAAAAAATGATAATGTGTAGATTTGCAGGGAAGAAAAATAATAATGATGCTGAACTAACTTCCTGATGCAGACATATAATATTTCTATCTTATATGCCCTTCTTATACTACCCATTCTCACAATGCAATACTATAAACCTTAAAGGCATGAAAAATAATGCAGACACTTTTATAAATAATATTACTTAAGTGCCTAAAAATAACTTTTTGAATAAAAAAATTTCGGACCACCTGGTCACTCGAAAAAATAATATTTTTTTTTCGGACTCAGCACTTTTTCGAAAAAAAATTTCTTTTTTTTCGCCGAAAACTCAAAATTTCGAACCCCTAATTTTTCCGAAAAATTTCGGTGTTTAAAAAAAAATCTAAAATAAAAACGTAGGAGCAATACTAAGGTTTCCTCCAAATAACGAATAAGCTAGGTAACTTAATAAGCTAAAGTCACTTAATAAGCTAGTTAGTTAGGCGCCTATAAGTCTTAAACTAACCTAAAGCTCCCAGATACCACTTTGTAACACCCCGATAATTCTCTCTTCTAGAAAAATACTTTTATAGCAAACCTTAGAGAATTACCCAGGCATTATCGCCCGTGTGATAACGTTTCGGCTTACTCAGAATTTTACAGCTGAAAAATTATCAAAAATCAACTTTATTAAAACTCATGAAATCAATAACATTGTCAGAAACTAAACACACCAACTTAAAACTATTGTCTGAAAACATAGCTCCTATGAAAACAACATGAATCTAATAATACAAGAGTCTCTCCATTCCAGATTCCCCAATGAGATGCATCTGCGAACCTTTAATGTCAATGCTGTCTTGACTCTGCTCCACCGAAGGATCACCACAGGATCAATAAGCAAAGCCATGATCACAAACACAACAAGCACGTAATCAACAAAGCTGAGTACTACATATCAGGCATAAATAACCCTAAACATGATACTACAAAAATATAACTTGCAGGAATAAACAATAATAAGCATATAATAATCTGCAGACAACTCTTACTGAACTAAACTCTAAACTTTATTTATTTCTTTAAATGGAATATTTATTGGACGAGTTGTCTATACCAGAAAATAGGAAATATGGGAGCTACCACATATTCCAAAATTGACCTGCGATATCGAGGAACCTTTAAACAAATGAGGAAAGGTGATCAATCCAATACTAGTAAAGCCATGGGCTACCACCATGTACTCCAACACTTAGTGTCCAACTCTAGACGTGCACCAGTCTAAAGTCTATAACCTATTCTCGTTTCACTTTACGTTGAATATATTTTATTACTTGTGTTGACACCAACCAAGCAAATAACACATAACTAATAATCACACAATCATCACAGAATTCCCTTTTATCTTTGGATTAACAAGTGTTCACAACTTATCAATCAAGACTCCTTTAACTTCTTTTTATACTTTACCAATTCACTTGTTGAACTCAGTCGACAATAACATTCACCTCTATATAGGTATAACTTGTACTTACCAAATAAGATCCACGGTTCTTATAAGATAAATAAATAATACTCAAGAATCCATGTAACACATGATTCAATCTTACTTACATTAATTCACTCACGAATTAATACATAAACTTGACTTATCAGCTTGCATCAAACTTCCATGCAAATATTAATACTCATAAATATTTCTAGTTTACATGTAGCACACAGGCAAATAACATGTAAAACAATTCCAGTAAATCATATATATGAACAACAGAGTCCTATACATGATACTAATAAATAAAACATCCTTAAAGCATGTTTCTAAATCATATAGCACGTAGACAATGTACGTACCTTGTATAAACAAATCTGTAGGCCACTTTTACGCTCTAAAAGTTTCCTACTACGAAATCTCCGCCTAGAAAATAAAATAATGGAATAAATATCTCGTACTAAAAATTTACAGCAACTTTAAAACGATCAAAACCCCCTTAAACGTGTTTTAAAATCGTTTTTACGTATCAAACTTTCGTTATTTTTAATCCCTAGTATAGTACAACTATTCTAGTGATTAAAAATCATTTAAAACCCTTAAAATACTTATTTTCTGAAATTACAGCATTCATAAAATTTTATAAATCTTCTGAAAATATATTTAATACATATAAAATTATATGCTAACCAAATCTCATGATTTATACTTTATAAATATAGTTTCTAGTGATTAAAAACCCTAAAAACTATAACTTTCATAATAAAAACTGAAAATAACTTAATATAATAAAATCTGGAATTTATTATACTATTATATATGATAGCCGAAATATTTTTAAGCATATAAACAATAATTTAAATCATAAACATGCTAATTAATAATAAAATAATATAAAACTAATACTTTAATGGAATCTTGAAGAGGAAGAAAAGAAAAACAACCACAACAAGGAGGAAGGAAGGGCGCCGGACAGCTGGCAGCACAAAAGGGACCGGCGGCAGCAAGATTTCAGCACTTGAAAAGATTTGTGACGTTTCTTGTTGAACAAGAAACGTTACTTAGCGAAGAAACAAACTTTTGAGAAGTAACAAGAACGACGCACACCAAGGAGAAGAGAGAGAAAGAAAACACCGAGTGAGAGAGAAGAAGAAAGATCACGTGGAAATAGGAGAGAGAAATAAAGTGTGTAGGGTAAAATTTGGGTTTTTAGGATATTTAAATAGAGGCTTTTCCTTTTGGGCTTAGGAAAAGAGATTTCAATAAATAAAACTTTGATGACTAATAAAATGGGCTCATTAGGACTTTAGTCATCAAATAACCCTTTCCCTTTTTATCACTTTTGGGCTTTCAATTCCATTAAGCTTCCTTTTCAAATACGATTTTAATAATTAAAACTCTTATTAAAACATGCTTAATTAAAACATTACAAATTTTATTAAGCTATGAAAAATATTTTTAGTTAACTTTTAAAATAGTCAACCCTTTTTAAAAGTCAAATCATTTTCCAAACTCATTTGGATTTAAATATAACTACATAAATAGTTAATATATTTATGAAAATCCTTTAAAATTATGGAGGATTACATTAAAGTAGCTATGAACCGGACGTGTCTCTGCAGCATCTATCAAGAAATTCTCAAACTAAATCTATTAGAATTACTATGGCGTTACAGTGAACAACAGAAATATAACAAAGTGAACTCTCTTCCACAGTGGAGCTTCTATCAAACTCAAATTTTTTTCCAGATTGTATTTATTATTGAACTAACAACCAATTACTGCAAAGCATATTTGTGGTGTTGAAGGAAGCAGAATAAGCGATGGCTGTTTGTGGAAGCATTGACACTGTGGATTATCCCAAAGGCAAAAACTACTAATTCAGTACCAACAATTAATACCAATCATGTCCTATCATTTACAACACAATCTACTTAAATCTCTTATCCTTGAGTGCAAAATCTATAAAATTCACAAATTAAAGAACCCTAGATACTCAACTAAATGAAACTGAACGAACACAAAAGCATCAGAAATGAAAAAATACTAGGAAATCATGTCGATAAAAAAACCAAAATAATTTTACGAAGTCGTAAAATGACGAAAGAAAAGGAAGGATCTAGGGTTTTGAAGCGTGAAAAAAAGAGGTAGAACAAATACCTCGAGCTGAGAAAGAAGACGATTGCAGGTATTGAAATCATTGCGAAGAGACGATTCTTTGAAACGTTCGGAGGTCCGAGAAATTACTTCCGTGTTTTGGAATCGAGGTAAGAGATAAAGTTTTTGACCTGAACAAAACCCTGAACGAAATCAAAGAAAACCATAAAAAAATCCCCAAATCTAGGAAACTAAAAAAAACTAAATTACATCAGTAAAGTTCGAATGAAATTACCTGGACATGCATTCCAAGGAGCGGACCGAGAGTGAAGAGGAAGAGAGAGAGGGAAGCAGTTTGATGTAGAGGGAAAGAGAGAGAAAACCGCATCCTGAATTGACAATCGAGGGGGGGGGGGGTTAGGACTTAGAAGGGAAGGAAAGATGAGGAGGGTCGAAATAAAAATATTTGACGTCAAATGCTCCGGTTGACTAATCAACCCGAGCATTTGTATGTTTTTTATTGAAATTTTCACAAATGCTTGGGTTGATTAGTGAACCGAAGCATCTGATAAGTAGCAAAAGCAGTTTTTTCCACTAGTGATTTAAACTATTATAACCTAACCGAATAAAGATTTACGTTGATTAATATTTACAACCCTAAGTCTCAAAATATTGATTATATATAAGAAATGCACCAGAAAAGAACTATTATAACTATATTTATACAAAAGAAGTGGACGTTGCTCTCCGCCCATACATGGCTATAAGCCTTCATGTACCTGCATATATCAGGCATATAGTATCAACCAAACAGGCTGAGCAAGATTCAATACTGTAAAGACAAATATATTTGCAGGTAGGATGCATTAATTATGTCCTACAAATCATTTACTTTTGCAATCACAATACTAAATTAAAACATTTTTCTCCATTTCTCTTCCAAACCAAATACTCTTCAATTTTCTTTACTAAAACAATTTCTTTCATAATCTTAGAATCATAAATCTATGGAATGGAACGAACTTTATTTCCCATTGGGCTAGCTAGGGCATGCGGATAACTATTAGACAGAGACCCTAGTGTGCACACCCCACAAACAGCCAAACCGTAGCAGAAGATCTAAGTTTGAGGTACTAATCAACGTATCCCCAACTATTTTGTAATGTCGAGACGATCTCGACAAGGTTCCAATTCCTTGAGACACCACAAAGGCAATCCCAACCATTTTAAAAACATAAAACTATCCATAAATCTTTTTCTGTAACTATTCTGCAATTCAAGGTTTCAAAACAAACTATCTGTATTAGGAGGAAGATCCTCCTATTCAAACCAATCTCAACTAAAGAGAGATATATACCTTTATAATATTTTCTCGTAAATATAAAATTTTTAGTTGAAATCATATCTTTTGTAGACCTTTCTCGTAACTATTAAAGATTTGAGTAAGGAATCTTACCATTTAAACTATAGCAAACCAACTAGATCAGTCAATACGGCTCCTCAATGAAACTGGAATCTACAATATAAACATACATGTACTTAATAAATATTAATAAATTTGGCTAAAATAGTTAATGAGTTATTATTAACTATAGTTTTATAAAACATCAACTCCCTTTTTTTAATATTAATGTAAGTATAACTAATTCTCATAACTTATTTACTTAGGCTATGTTCAGTTTACCTTAATTTTGCTTATTCGAGATCTAATCAGATCAGATCAGATCAGATCATGCTTATATTTAAAAACTTATTATTATTATTAAATATCTTTCATTACATATCAGCAAAATTATAATAATTGAATATCAATAAAGTACTCATTGAGACGAATCAAACAAGACCTCACATGACTATATTTTTTCTTATATTATTATTATTGTTGTTGTACTTATTAATTATTAATATTGGTAATTATTATTAATCTTGTTGTAATCATTATAAATGTCATTGTTATCATTATTTTAAGTTATTTTGTTGTTATTAAATAATAGAAGATTAAAAGCCACGTGTTAAGAACATAAGACTGACGCAAAAATAAGAAATATATACATAAAATATGATAGCTCAAATTCATGACAACGAAACTACTAAGTTCGGATTACATTTCAGAATAAGCTAAGTGCAAGATACAAATTATAAATTTGGATTCGGTATACATCTTCCTACTGAATTCCAAATCTCTCTAGCTATTTGAAGTTGCACGCTATTTATTTCTTTCTTGCGCAAGTCATAATTGTTTGTATACATTATTTTATTTTATACTCCCTCCGTTTCCTAAAAATCTTCCCACTTACTGTTCCTACAGATACCAAGGAAAATCAAGTTGTGTGGGGCATGGTGTGAGTAAAGTAGGAGAGAGAAAGGGGTTAAGATAAATAAACAAATAAAAAGGGGTTAAAGTAGGAGAGAGAGAAGGGAGTAAAATTGAATTAATAATGTAATGGTGGACCATATGATAGTGAGAGGGTAAATAGGAAAATTTGTTTTGCCAAATAAGGAATAAAGCAAAAGAGGGAAGATCTTTTGGAAACATCCTTAAACGGAAAGAGGGAAGATCTTTAGGAAACGGAGGGAGTATGAACAAAAAGAGTTGAATCTGCCGACTTCTCAAGTGTAAAATATGTTTTTTAAGGCAAAGTGTGAAACATTGTATAAGTGCTCTTATAAATTAATGACTAATGTTACATAATTATTTTTACTAATAATTATTATTATTATGATTAAATTATTGTTGTTGTTATTATAATAATGATAATAATAATAATAATAATAATAATAATAATAATAATAATAATAATAATAATAATAATAATAATTATTAATAAATGTTGTAATAGAAATAAAATGATAATAATAGTAATACTATAAATAAGATCTTATAATGTATTACATAATAATGAATTACAAAGTAATAATATAATAGTAATAATATGTTTTATAAAAGATAAGATCTTGTAAATCAGATCTGATCAGATCTAAAAAAATAAGTTCAGATCAGAAAATTTTAGGTGAACTAAACATAGCCTTAAACCGCCATTTACTTTGATTACCAGAGTAATTAATACCGATAATACTAAAATCTCCCTTAGTTTATATTAAATCAACATTAATATTCCTATTATACTTTAGACACTCAAAAGTCCATTATAAAAAACATTCATAAGAAAACATTGAAACTTAAAGTACTCAAAACTAACTATACTTTTTATCAAGTTCATTAGAAACTTAAAATGGGCATAACTTTCTCATTCGTGACCCAAATCAAGTGTTTCTTGAGCCTATGTTGGATAAAATTCAATCTGAACAACTTTTGTGAAATGGTATTTTTGCTAAAAATGCCTAGAAACTACGTAAAATTGCGTTTTACTATTTTTTATGAATTACACCGCAATTCTCTTTGAACGACAAGTTTACTTAACATTCTATTAATCTAAACTAACTACTAACCACCTAAATAAACATTATATTCATTCAATTCCACACCCAAACAATTAAAATAAAAACCCCCAATTTAATTTCATAAACATAAACCCTAACTTCATAATTTTAAAAGAAAAACTTAAATTAGTTGAGGAATTCATCTTACCCACTAATATAGAAGATTAAGGATGAAAAAAAAAACTTTCAAAATACCCCTAATACGAGCCTCAGACGCTCCAAATTACAGCAGCGACGACCCCCTTTGCTCTCCCCTTGCGCCGCCCACATTTATGGTGTCATTTCTAGTGGCGGTTGTGATTACGGTCATCGACTACGGTGGTGGTTGTGTGGTGAAGGAGGAATGTTGAAGAACTTGAGAGAAGGAGATGGTGAACATGCTAAACGGTGGTGAAGAAGAATTGATGTGATTATTAAACCAAGAAGTCTAATAATCAAGTATGAATATGAATCTTGAAGAAAAGACTCCAAGAATTCGAAATAACAAGCATAAAAGTCGAACAAAGGATATGGATTTATTCAAGATCACTCCTGAAACTTGAATAAAAACTCTAAACACTCTTAAAACACTCCTGAATTAAGATGTTTAACACTAAGTATTCAACACTCCTGAAGAATAATTAATGGTTTCAATTGTTAAGCAAACAAGCAAACAATCAAGAATAAGTATATAACTAAAATCACTCTAAGTATTATTGAAAGAAATGTTCCCTTTATATAGGGTACAACTTAGGCTAATCCAACTATGAAAACATAAAACTTACCCTGATTCTACTAGGAAAACATAAACTTATCCTACTCCTAAATAATTAAACACACGCCTAAAAGATAACATGTACAAGCCACATGTTTATCTTGTAAAACATAAAACATAAACATAGCAATCCTTATTCTACTAGGATTCTATGTAGCAAGAAAGGAGTAATCCTAATAGAACTATGACTCCTCTTTACTCCTTTTCACGCCATCATCCAAGTCCCATGTTAGCACACAAGCCAAGACTTGGTTCTTGTTCTTAATTTGGAACCCTAAAGTGTCCATGGTCAAGTTAATAGGCTCATGTTTAACAAGTGCCTTTACATCCATATCATTCTCCCCCTCCACAAAAGAATTTGCCGTCAAATTCTCATCATCATAGTAAGGAGATAGATCACCTACATTGAAAGTAGCACTTACATTCCCATACTCATCTGGTAAATCAATTTTGTAAGCACTATCTCCAATGACTCCAATAACCTCAAATGGTCCATCAGCTCGAGGCATAAGCTTGTTCTTTCTTTTGCTAGGAAACCTTTCCTTCCTCAAATGTATCCATACAAGATCACCAACCTTGAACCTATGTTGTTTGCGCCCCTTGTTAGCTCTTGTCTTGTATTGGATATTCATCTTTTCAATCCTTGCCTTCACTTGTTCAAAAGTTTTGTTGAATGCTTCTAATCTCTTCTTTGCATCCATGTGGATCTCATGCTTAGACATTGCAACAAAATCAATAGGAAGTAAAGGATTAATACCATACATTACCTCAAATGGTGAATGAGATGAAGTAGATGAATGTGCTCTATTATAAGCAAATTCTGCATGAGCAAGCTTGATATCCCAATCCTTTTGTGTCTTACTCACCAATCCTCTTAGCAAAGTTCCCAATGTACGATTTGTCACCTCAGTTTGACCATCTGTTTGAGGATGATGACTATTACTAAAGAGTAACTTAGTACCTAGCATGCGCCACAAGCATCTCCAAAAGTGACTTAGGAATTTAGAATCCCTATCAAATGCAATGGTCCTTGGTATGCCATATAATTTAATGATCTCTCTAAAGTATAAATCAGCTACATGTGATGCATCATCAGTTTTGTGCATAGGAACAAAGTGAGCCATCTTAGAGAAACGATCCACCACCACCATTATGGCATCTTTCCCTCTTTGAGTTCGTGGCAACCCTACTATAAAATCCATGCTCACACTATCCCATGGTTGATGAGGAACTGGTAAAGGTGTATAGAGACCTTTATGGAAAGTACTCTTAGACTTTTGACAAGTAGCACAATGTGTATCCACCAAGTGAACATCTTTTACCATGTGTGGCCAATAGAAGTTTTCTTGTAGTGCATCAAGAGTCTTTTGAACTCCAAAATGTCCAGCCACTCCTCCACTATGAACCTCCCTTACTAGAAGCCTTCTCACACCACACTTAGGACACAAAGCTTGTTACCTTTAAAAGAAAACCTTCATGTAGTACATAAGGACCTTCTTGTCAACCATTTTCTCCTTGAAATCCACATCTTCTTTGTATAACTTTAGATGTTCGAACCTAGTACTTGTGCATCCACAATAGTTAGCAATAAGAATGCCTAGACAATGCATCTGCTACTACATTGGTCTTACCTTCTTTATACTTGAAAGAAATGTGAATGATTGAAGAAACTCCACCCACTTAGCATGCCTATGATTGAGCTTTTGTTGGCCATGAATGTACTTTAATGCTTCATGATCAGAATGAAGAATGAAAGGTTTTGGCCTAAGATAATGTGACCAATGATCTAATGCACGTACAATGGCATAAAATCTCGATCATAGTTAGAATATTGATTTAGCTCCACTCAACTTCTCACTAAAGTATGAAATGGCCTCTTTTCTTCAATAGAACAACTCCAATCCCTACTCACTTGCATCACATTCCACCTCAAATAGTTTATGGAAATTAGGTAATGCTAAAACAGGTGCACAACATAGTTTACATTTTATGTCTTCAAATGCTTGTTGTGCTAAGGAAGTCCAAGTAAACTCTCCTTTCTTCATTAACTCTATGATAGGTGCCATGATAGAAGAAAAGTTTCTAATGAATCTCCTATAAAAGGATGCCAAGCCATGAAAGCTTCGACATTCAGACACATTCTTGGGTGCTATCCAAGATGAAATTGCTTTTACTTTATCAGGATCAACATGAACTCCTTCTTGTGACACAATATACCCCAAAAACACCACCTTGTTTACAAGGAACTCACACTTCTCTAGCTTTCCATAGAGTTTTATTCTCTTAATTTGATGAAGAGATGGGGTAAGTGAACCAAATGTTCTTCCACACTCTTGCTATAGATTAGTATATCATCCAAATAAACAACCACAAATTTATTAAGGAAAGGACGAAGTACCTCATTCATTAGCCTCATAAAGGAACTTGGCGCATTGCATAAACCAAAGGGCATGACCATCCATTCATACAACCTTGCTTTGTCTTGAAGGCTGTTTTCCATTCATCTCCTTCCCTAATCCTCATTTGATGATATCCACTTCGAAGAGCAATCTTAGAAAAGATTGAAGCACCATGTAATTCATCCAACATATCCTCTAATCTAGCATAGGAAACCTATATTTAACTGTGATGTTGTTTACTGCTTCTATCTATGCACATCCTCCATGTTCCATCTTTCTTAGGACTAACAAAGCTGGCACAGCACATGGACTATACTTTCCCTTACATAACCTCTTTCAATTAGTTCTTCAATTTGGCGTTGCAATTCCTTAGAAGCCACTGGATCACACCTAAAGCAGTTTGTTAGGTAGTGGTGCGCCAGAACAAGATCAATAGCATGTTCTATCCCTCTCAAAGGTGGAAGTCTTGTGGTAACTCTTCAGGGAAAACATTTTGAATTCTGCATCAAGGTTTCAATTGATCATGGTTAGGAACGTTATACTTGTAGCACTTGCCTCACAACCAAAGCATAAGCATAACCTTCTTCCTGTACCTCATGTTCAATTCTTTTGCATTTAGGAAGTAACTTGGTGTCTTAGGTGTTGCTTAGGAGCCCTTGATTAGGGTTTAGAGGATGTAATCTAACCCTCTTGGAACCAACCAATACAGAATAGACATTGCAGTCCCCTTCATGAATAACTTTCCTATCAAATTGCCATGGTCTTCCAAGTAGAAGATGGCATGCAATCATTGGTAATATATCACACCATAGCTCATCTTATAGCCTCCTATAGAGAAGGAAATAAGTGCTTGTTTCTTCACCCTCATGCCAGTGCTATCATCCAACCAACTCAATTTGTAGGATTTAGGGTGTGCCCTTGTGATGAGATTGATTTTAGACACCACTTCAGTTGCAATAACATTAGTGTAAGAACCACTATCTATTATTACATTGCATGTATATTCACCTACCTTGCATCTAGTATGGAAAAGATTCTCCCTTTGTGCCATTTTAGGTGTATGATCCACATGTAAGGTGCGCCTAACCACTCCATTTAGCCTTGTATCATCTTCTGCAAAATCATCCTCTTCTTCATCATCTTCCCCATGTTTTGTTCTTCTTCAGGGATGAACTCATACATACTTTCTTCTTCATTCAAGGCTAAGTATTGGCTCATGGTGAGAGCCTTCTTGGTAGGGCAGTTGCTTGCTATGTGTGCTCTTCCTTGACACTTGAAGCACTTCTCAACTCCTCAAACTTCTCTTTAGGCACGACCACTTTAGTTTTCCCATTGTAGTGTCCTCCTTAGGTGTATTGTTAGGTTTAGGATTTTCGTTCCACCTTGTGTAGAAAGTAGTAGCCTTTCCCTTTGTATTAGGGTCATACCTAGGTGTGTATGTTCCCTTAGGTTTCTCTTCCTTGTCATGTTCTTCAAATTTCTGAGCTAACTTAGTCACATCCGTAAAGGAGTGATAAGTAGAAACCTCAACCCTTTTTGCTATGTTTCTATTCAATCCTTTAATGTACCTTGCGGTTTTGTGTATCTCTTTCTCTTCTATATCACACAAAAGGCCTAGTTTCTCAAACTCCATAGTGTATTCATGTACACTTAGATTATTTTGGCTTATTGATGTAAGCATCATGAACTATTTGTGCGTAGTCATCAGGTAGGAATTTATCTTTGAGCTTCCCTTTCAATTTCTCCCAACTACATAACTTGGCCTTGTTTTTCTTGGCTCTTTGTGCGTGCAA
Source organism: Beta vulgaris subsp. vulgaris (assembly GCF_026745355.1). Taxonomy (NCBI): domain Eukaryota; kingdom Viridiplantae; phylum Streptophyta; class Magnoliopsida; order Caryophyllales; family Amaranthaceae; genus Beta; species Beta vulgaris. The sequence goes on along the minus strand of NC_079206.1, from coordinate 32,744,154 downwards.
CCCTTCAAGCCAAATTCCAGCATATTTCGTGAGTCTAATGGCAGCCACCTCGAACTTCTTTCGATCATCGAAACCCCTATACTCACTCACCTTTTCTAGTTGGCGAATCCACTCCAACAAGTCCTCAGGTTTGCCTTCACCAGTGTAGTCATCAAGCTTCAACCCTCTATCATCTTGATAGGCGTTCTTGGATGATCTTGCTTCACCTTCATCCCCTTCATCCTCCGAATGTAGGCCTATATATGACGCACTATTGGGATTGAGTTTCTTGGTGATTATGTCGGCAATAGCATCTAACCGTGCCTCTATTCTTCTTGTATGATTGCTTGCCTCAGTTTGAGTACGAGCCAATTCACTCATAGCCATAGCAAGCTTGTCCATCTCGGACGTCATGGTTAAGGTGCTTCAAGTGTCTCCTACACCTTTCTTGATCCTAAAGATTGGATCTTGATGCAATCTTGGAAACACAAAGTGGAATGTTGGGTGTATAACCACTTCTTGAACCTTGTTTAGCAATCTTGAAGTGTCAAGATTGGTTCTTGGTAACCAAAGATCAAATCTTGCAATGTTCGAATCATATGTATAGCCCTCGGATCTTTCTTGATATGAGAATCCTTTCTATCCTCACCTCCCTGCAAAACTAATACTACTTGATATGATTATTAAACCAAGAAGTCTAATAATCAAGTATGAATATGAATCTTGAAGAAAAGACTCCAAGAATTCGAAATAACAAGCATAAAAGTCGAACAAAGGATATGGATTTATTCAAGATCACTCCTGAAACTTGAATAAAACTCTAAACACTCTTAAAACACTCCTGAATTAAGATGTTTAACACTAAGTATTCAACACCCTGAAGAATAATTAATGTTTCAATTGTTAAGCAAACAAGCAAACAATCAAGAATAAGTATATAACTAAAATCACTCTAAGTATTATTGAAAGAAATGTTCCCTTTATATAGGGTACAACTTAGGCTAATCCAACTATGAAACATAAAACTTACCCTGATTCTACTAGGAAAACATAAACTTATCCTACTCCTAATATTAAACACACGCCTAAAAGATAACATGTACAAGCTCACATGTTTATCTTGTAAAACATAAAACATAAACATAGCAATCCTTATTCTACTAGGATTCTATGTAGCAAAAAGGAGTAATCCTAATAGAACTAGGACTCCTCTTTACTCCTTTCACGCCATCATCCAAGTCCCATGTTAGCACACAAGCCAAGACTTGGTTCTTGTTCTTGATTTGGAACCCTAAAGTGTCCATGGTCAAGTCAATAGGCTCATGGTTAACAAGTGCCTTTGCATCCATATCATTCTCCCCCTCCACAAAAGAATTTGCCCTCAAATTCTCATCATCATATAAGGAGATAGATCACCTACATTGAAAGTAGCACTTACATTCCCATACTCATCTGGTAAATCAATTTTGTAAGCACTATCTCCAATGACTCCAATAACCTCAAATGGTCCATCAGCTCGAGGCATAAGCTTGTTCTTTCTTTTGCTAGGAAACCTTTCCTTCCTCAAATGTATCCATACAAGATCACCAACCTTGAACCTATGTTGTTTGCGCCCTTGTTAGCTCTTGTCTTGTATTGGATATTCATCTTTTCAATCCTTGCCTTCACTTGTTCAAAAGTTTTGTTGAATGCTTCTAATCTCTTCTTTGCATCCATGTGGATCTCATGCTTAGCATTGCAACAAAATCAATAGGAAGTAAAGGATTAATACCATACATACCTCAAATGGTGAATGAGATGTAGTAGATGAATGTGCTCTATTATAAGCAAATTCTGCATGAGCAAGCTTGATATCCCAATCCTTTTGTGTCTTACTCACCAATCCTCTTAGCAAAGTTCCCAATGTACGATTTGTCACCTCAGTTTGACCATCTGTTTGAGGATGATGACTATTACTAAAGAGTAACTTAGTACCTAGCATGCGCCACAAGCATCTCCAAAAGTGACTTAGGAATTTAGAATCCCTATCAAATGCAATGGTCCTTGGTATGCCATATAATTTAATGATCTCTCTAAAGTATAAATCAGCTACATGTGATGCATCATCAGTTTTGTGCATAGGAACAAAGTGAGCCATCTTAGAGAAACGATCCACCACCACCATTATGGCATCTTTCCCTCTTTGAGTTCGTGGCAACCCTACTATAAAATCCATGCTCACACTATCCCATGGTTGATGAGGAACTGGTAAAGGTGTATAGAGACCTTTATGGAAAGTACTCTTAGACTTTTGACAAGTAGCACAATGTGTATCCACCAAGTGAACATCTTTTACCATGTGTGGCCAATAGAAGTTTTCTTGTAGTGCATCAAGAGTCTTTTGAACTCCAAAATGTCCAGCCACTCCTCCACTATGAACCTCCCTTACTAGAAGCCTTCTCACACCACACTTAGGCACACAAAGCTTGTTACCTTTAAAAAGAAAACCTTCATGTAGTACATAAGGACCTTCTTGTCGAACCATTTTCTCCTTGAAATCCACATCTTCTTTGTATAATTCTTTGAGATGTTCGAACCTTAGTACTTGTGCATCCACAATAGTTAGCAAGTAAGAACGCCTAGACAATGCATCTGCTACTACATTGGTCTTACCTTCTTTATACTTTGAAGAAATGTTGAATGATTGAAGAAACTCCACCCACTTAGCATGCCTATGATTGAGCTTTTGTTGGCCATGAATGTACTTTAATGCTTCATGATCAGAATGAAGAATGAAAGGTTTTGGCCTAAGATAATGTGACCAATGATCTAATGCACGTACAATGGCATAAAATTCTCGATCATAGTTAGAATAGTTGAGTTTAGCTCCACTCAACTTCTCACTAAAGTATGAAATTGGCCTCTTTTCTTGCAATAGAACAGCTCCAATCCCTACTCTACTTGCATCACATTCCACCTCAAATAGTTTATGGAAATTAGGTAATGCCAAAATAGGTGCACAACATAGTTTACCTTTTATGTCTTCAAATGCTTGTTGTGCTAAGGAAGTCCAAGTAAACTCTCCTTTCTTCATTAACTCTATGATAGGTGCCATGATAGAAGAAAAGTTTCTAATGAATCTCCTAAAAGGATGCCAAGCATGAAAGCTTCGACATTCAGACACATTCTTGGGTGCTATCCAAGATGAAATTGCTTTTACTTTATCAGGATCAACATGAACTCCTTCTTGTGACACAATATACCCCAAAAACACCACCTTGTTTACAAGGAACTCACACTTCTCTAGCTTTCCATAGAGTTTTTATTCTCTTAATTTGATGAAGAGATGGGGTAAGTGAACCAAATGTTCTTCCACACTCTTGCTATAGATTAGTATATCATCCAAATAAACAACCACAAATTTATTAAGGAAAGGACGAAGTACCTCATTCATTAGCCTCATAAAGGAACTTGGCGCATTGCATAAACCAAAGGGCATGACCATCCATTCATACAACCCTTGCTTTGTCTTGAAGGCTGTTTTCCATTCATCTCCTTCCCTAATCCTCATTTGATGATATCCACTTCGAAGAGCAATCTTAGAAAAGATTGAAGCACCATGTAATTCATCCAACATATCCTCTAATCTAGGCATAGGAAACCTATATTTAACTGTGATGTTGTTTACTGCTCTTCTATCTATGCACATCCTCCATGTTCCATCTTTCTTAGGGACTAACAAAGCTGGCACAGCACATGGACTGATACTTTCCCTTACATAACCTCTTTCAATTAGTTCTTCAATTTGGCGTTGCAATTCCTTAGAAGCCACTGGATCACACCTATAAGCAGGTTTGTTAGGTAGTGGTGCGCCAGAAACAAGATCAATAGCATGTTCTATCCCTCTCAAAGGTGGAAGTCTTGTGGTAACTCTTCAGGGAAAACATCTTTGAATTCGTGCATCAAGGTTTCAAGTTGATCATGGTTAGGAACGTTGATACTTGTAGCCACTTGCCTCACAACCAAAGCATAAGCATAACCTTCTTCCTGTACCTCATGTTCAAATTCTTTTGCATTTAGGAAGTAACTTGGTGTCTTAGGGTGTTGCTTAGGAGCCCTTGATTAGGGTTTAGAGGATGTAATCTAACCCTCTTGGAACCAACCAATACAGAATAGACATTGCAGTCCCCTTCATGAATAACTTTCCTATCAAATTGCCATGGTCTTCCAAGTAGAAGATGGCATGCACTCATGGTAATATATCACACCATAGCTCATCTTTATAGCCTCCTATAGAGAAGGAAATAAGTGCTTGTTTCTTCACCCTCATGCCAGTGCTATCATCCAACCACTCAATTTGTAGGATTTAGGGTGTGCCCTTGTGATGAGATTGATTTTAGACACCACTTCAGTTGCAATAACATTAGTGTAAGAACCACTATCTATTATTACATTGCATGTATATTCACCTACCTTGCATCTAGTATGGAAAAGATTCTCCCTTTGTGCCATTTTAGGTGTATGATCCACATGTAAGGTGCGCCTAACCACTCCATTTAGCCTTGTATCATCTTCTGCAAAATCATCCTCTTCTTCATCATCTTCCCCCATGTTTTGTTCTTCTTCAGGGATGAACTCATACATACTTTCTTCTTCATTCAAGGCTAAGTATTGGCTCATGGTGAGAGCCTTCTTGGTAGGGCAGTTGCTTGCTATGTGTGCTCTTCTCTTGACACTTGAAGCACTTCCTCAACTCCTCAAACTTCTCTTTAGGCACGACCACTTTAGTTTTCTCCATTGTAGTGTCCTCCTTAGGTGTATTGTTAGGTTTAGGATTTTCGTTCCACCTTGTGTAGAAAGTAGTAGCCTTTCCCTTTGTATTAGGGTCATACCTAGGTGTGTATGTTCCCTTAGGTTTCTCTTCCTTGTCATGTTCTTCAAATTTCTGAGCTAACTTAGTCACATCCGTAAAGGATGATAAGTAGAAACCTCAACCCTTTTTGCTATGTTTCTATTCAATCCTTTAATGTACCTTGCGGTTTTGTGTATCTCTTTCTCTTCTATATCACACAAAAGGCCTAGTTTCTCAAACTCCATAGTGTATTCATGTACACTTAGATTATTTTGGCTTATTGATGTAAGCATCATGAACTATTTGTGTTCGTAGTCATCAGGTAGGAATTTATCTTTGAGCTTCCCTTTCAATTTCTCCCAACTACATAACTTGGCCTTGTTTTTCTTGGCTCTTTGTGCGTGCAACCCTTCAAGCCAAATTCCAGCATATTTCGTGAGTCTAATGGCAGCCACCTCGAACTTCTTTCGATCATCGAAACCCCTATACTCACTCACCTTTTCTAGTTGGCGAATCCACTCCAACAAGTCCTCAGGTTTGCCTTCACCAGTGTAGTCATCAAGCTTCAACCCTCTATCATCTTGATAGGCGTTCTTGGATGATCTTGCTTCACCTTCATCCCCTTCATCCTCCGAATGTAGGCCTATATATGACGCACTATTGGGATTGAGTTTCTTGGTGATTATGTCGGCAATAGCATCTAACCGTGCCTCTATTCTTCTTGTATGATTGCTTGCCTCAGTTTGAGTACGAGCCAATTCACTCATAGCCATAGCAAGCTTGTCCATCTCGGACGTCATGGTTAAGGTGCCTTCAAGTGTCTCCTACACCTTTCTTGATCCTAAAGATTGGATCTTGATGCAATCTTGGAAACACAAAGTGGAATGTTGGGTGTATAACCACTTCTTGAACCTTGTCTTAGCAATCTTGAAGTGTCAAGATTGGTTCTTGGTAACCAAAGATCAAATCTTGCAATGTTCGAATCATATGTATAGCCCTCGGATCTTTCTTGATATGAGAATCCTTTCTATCCTCACCTCCCGCAAAACTAATACTACTTGATATGATTATTAAACCAAGAAGTCAATAATCAAGTATGAATATGAATCTTGAAGAAAAGACTCCAAGAATTCGAAATAACAAGCATAAAAGTCGAACAAAGGATATGGATTTATTCAAGATCACTCCTGAAACTTGAATACACACTCTAAACACTCTTAAAACACTCCTGAATTAAGATGTTTAACACTAAGTATTCAACACTCGTGAAGAATAATTAATGGTTTTAATTGTTAAGCAAACAAGCAAACAATCAAGAATGAGTATATAACTAAAATCACTCTAAGTATTATTGAAAGAAATGTTCCCTTTATATAGGGTACAACTTAGGCTAATCCAACTATGAAAACATAAAACTTACCCCGATTCTACTAGGAAAACATAAACTTATCCTACTCCTGATTTATTAAACACACGCCTAAAAGATAACATGTACAAGTCACATGTTTATCTTGTAAAACATAAAACATAAACATAGCAATCCTTCTTCTACTAGGATTCTATGTAGCAAGCAAGGAGTAATCCTAATAGAACTAGGACTCCTCTTTACTCCTTTCCACGCCATCATCCAAGTCCCATGTTAGCACACAAGCCAAGACTTGGTTCTTATTCTTGATTTGGAACCCTAAAGTGTCCATGGTCAAGTCAATAGGCTCATGGTTAACAACTGCCTTTGCATCCATATCATTCTCTCCCCTCCACAAAAGAATTTGCCCTCAAATTCTCATCATCATAATAAGGAAATAGATCACCTACATTGAAAGTAGCACTTACATTCCCATACTCATCTGGTAAATCTATTTTGTAAGCACTATCTCCAATGACTCCAATAACCTCAAATGGTCCATCAGCTCGAGGCCATAAGCTTGTTCTTTCTTTCTAGGAAACCTTTCCTTCCTCAAATGTATCCATACAAAGATCACCAACCTTGAACCTATGTTGTTTGCGCCCCTTGTTAGTCTTGTCTTGTATTGGATATTCATCTTTTCAATCCTTGCTTCACTTGTTCAAAAGTTTTGTTGATGCTTCTAATCTCTTCTTTGCATCCATGTGGATCTCATGCTTAGGCATTGCAACAAAATCAATAGGAAGTAAAGGATTAATACCATACACTACCTCAAATGGTGAATGAGATGTAGTAGATGAATGTGCTCTATTATAAGCAAATTCTGCATGAGCAAGCTTGATATCCAATCCTTTGGTGTCTTACTCACAATCCTCTTAGCAAAGTTCCAATGTACGATTTGTCACCTCAGTTTGACCATCTGTTTGAGGATGATGACTATTACTAAAGAGTAATTAGTACCTAGCATGCGCCAAAGCATCTCCAAGTGACTTAGGAATTTAGAATCCTATCAAATGCAATGTCCTTGGTATGCATATAATTTAATGATCTCTTAAAGTATAAATCAGCTACATGTGATGCATCATCAGTTTTGTGCATAGGACAAAGTGAGCCATCTTAGAGAAACGATCCAACCACCATTATGGCATCTTTCCCTCTTTGAGTTCGTGGCAACCCTACTATAAAATCCATGCTCACACTATCCCTGGTTGATGAGGAACTGGTAAAGGTGTATAGAGACCTTTATGGAAAGTACTCTTAGACTTTTGACAAGTAGCACAATGTGTATCCACCAAGTGAACATCTTTTACCATGTGTGGCCAATAGAAGTTTTCTTGTAGTGCATCAAGAGTCTTTTGAACTCCAAAATGTCCAGCCACTCCTCCACTATGAACCTCCCTTACTAGAAGCCTTCTCACACCAACTTAGGCCACAAAGCTTGTTACCTTTTAAAAGAAAACCTTCATGTAGTACATAAGGACCTTCTTGTCGAACCATTTTCTCCTTGAAATCCATTCTTTTGTATAATTCTTTGAGATGTTCGAACCCTAGTACTTGTGCATCCACAATAGTTAGCAAGTAAGAACGCCTAGACAATGCATCTGCTACTACATTGGTCTTACCTTCTTTATACTTTGAAGAAAATATGAATGATTGAAGAAACTCCACCCACTTAGCATGCCTATGATTGAGCTTTTGTTGGCCATGAACGTACTTTAATGCTTCATGATCAGAATGAAGAATGAAAGGTTGTGGCCTAAGATAATGTGACCAATGATCTAATGCACGTACAATGGCATAAAATTCTCGATCATAGTTAGAATAGTTGAGTTTAGCTCCACTCAACTTCTCACTAAAGTATGAAATTGGCCTCTTTTCTTGCAATAGAACAGCTCCAATCCCTACTCTACTTGCATCACATTCCACCTCAAATAGTTTATGGAAATTAGGTAATGCCAAAATAGGTGCACAACATAGTTTACCTTTTATGTCTTCAAATGCTTGTTGTGCGAAGGAAGTCCAAGTAAACTCTCCTTTCTTCATTAACTCTATGATAGGTGCCATGATAGAAGAAAAGTTTCTAATGAATCTCCTATAAGGATGCCAAGCCATGAAAGCTTCGACATTCAGACACATTCTTGGGTGCTATCCAAGATGAAATTGCTTTTACTTTATCAGGATCAACATGAACTCCTTCTTGTGACACAATATACCCAAAAACACCTTGTTTACAAGGAACTCACACTTCTCTAGCTTTCCATAGAGTTTTTATTCTCTTAATTTGATGAAGAGATGGTGTAAGTGAACCAAATGTTCTTCCACACTCTTGCTATAGATTAGTATATCATCCAAATAAACAACCACAAATTTATTAAGGAAAGGAGAGTACCTCATTCATTAGCTATAAAGGAACTTGGCGCATTGCATAAACCAAAGGGCATGACCATCCATTCATACAACCCTTGCTTTGTCTTGAAGGCTGTTTTCCATTCATCTCCTTCCCTAATCCTCATTTGATGATATCCACTTCGAAGAGCAATCTTAGAAAAGATTGAAGCACCATGTAATTCATCCAACATATCCTCTAATCTAGGCATAGGAAACCTATATTTAACTGTGATCTTGTTTACTGCTCTGCTATCTATGCACATCCTCCATGTTCCATCTTTCTTAGGGACTAACAAAGCTGGCACAACACATGGACTCATACTTTCCCTTACATAACCTCTTTCAATTAGTTCTTCAATTTGGCGTTGCAATTCCTTAGAAGCCACTGGATCACACCTATAAGCAGGTTTGTTAGGTAGTGGTGCGCCAGAAACAAGATCAATAGCATGTTCTATCCCTCTCAAAGGTGGAAGTCCTTGTGGTAACTCTTCAGGGAAAACATCTTTGAATTCGTGCATCAAGGTTTCAAGTTGATCATGGTTAGGAACGTTGATACTTGTAGCCACTTGCCTCACAACCAAAGCATAAGCATAACCTTCTTCCTGTACCTCATGTTCGAATTCTTTTGAATTTAGGAAGTAACTTGGTGTCTTAGGGTGTTGTTGCTAGGAGCCCTTGATTAGGGTTTAGAGGATGTAATCTAACCTCTTGAACCACATCCAGAATACACGAACAATACAGAATAGACATTGCAGTCCCCTTCATGAATAACTTTCCTATCAAATTGCCATGGTCTTCCAAGTAGAAGATGGCATGCACTCATAGGTAATATATCACACCATAGCTCATCTTTATAGCCTCCTATAGAGAAGGAAATAAGTGCTTGTTTCTTCACCCTCATGCCAGTCCTATCATCCAACCAACTCAATTTGTAGGTTTAGGGTGTGCCCTTGTGATGAGATTGAGTTTAGACACCACTTCAGCTGCAATAACATTAGTGCAAGAACCACTATCTATTATTACATTGCATGTATATTCACCTACCTTGCATCTAGTATGGAAAAGATTCTCCCTTTGTGCCATTTTAGGTGTATGATCCACATGTAAGGTGCGCCTAACCACTCCAATTAGCCTTGTATCATCTTCTGCAAAAGCATCTCTCTTCTTCATCATCTTCCCCCATGTTTTGTTCTTCTTCAGGGATGAACTCATACATACTTTCTTCTTCATTCAAGGCTAAGTATTGGCTCATGGTGAGAGCCTTCTTGGTAGGGCAGTTGCTTGCTATGTGTGCTCTTCCTTGACACTTGAAGCACTTCTCAACTCCTCAAACTTCTCTTTAGGCACGACCACTTTAGTTTTCTCCATAGTAGTGTCCTCCTTAGGTGTATTGTTAGGTTTAGGATTTTCGTTCCACCTTGTGTAGGAAGTAGTAGCCTTTCCCTTTGTATTAGGGTCATACCTAGGTGTGTATGTTCCTTAGGTTTCTCTTCCTTTCATGTTCTTCAAATTTCTGAGCTAACTTAGTCACATCCGTAAAGGAGTGATAAGTAGAAACCTCAACCCTTTTTGCTATGTTTCTATTCAATCCTTTAATGTACCTTGCGGTTTTGTGCATCTCTTTCTCTTCTATATCACACAAAAGGCCTAGTTTCTCAAACTCCATAGTGTATTCATGTACACTTAGATTATTTTGGCTTATTGATGTAAGCATCATGAACTATTTGTGTTCGTAGTCATCAGGTAGGAATTTATCTTTGAGCTTCCCTTTCAATTTCTCCCAACTACATAACTTGGCCTTGTTTTTCTTGGTTTTTGTGCTGCAACCTTCAAGCCAAATTCCAGCATATTTCGTGAGTCTAATGGCAGCCACCTTGAACTTCTTTCGATCATCGAAACCCCTATACTCACTCACCTTTTCTAGTTGGCGAATCCAATCCAACAAGTCCTCAGGTTTGCCTTCACCAGTGTAGTCATCAAGCTTCAACCCTCTATCATCTTGATAGGCGTTCTTGGATGATCTTGCTTCACCTTCATCCCCTTCATCATCCGAATGTAGGCCTATATATGATGCACTATTGGGATTGAGTTTCTTGGTAATTATGTCGGCAATAATCAAACGTGCCTCTATTCTTCTTGTATGATTGCTTGCCTCAGTTTGAGTACGAGCCAATTCACTCATAGCCATAGCAAGCTTGTCCATCTCGGACGTCATGGTTAAGGTGCCTTCAAGTGTCTCCTTCACCTTGCTTGATCCTAAAGATTGGATCTTGATGCAATCTTGGAAACACAAAGTGGAATCTTTGGTGTATAACCACTTCTTGAACCTTGTCGTAGCAATCTTGAAGTGTCAAGATTGGTTCTTGGTAACCAAAGATCAAATCTTGCAATGTTCGAATCTTATGTATAGCCCTCGGATCTTTCTTGATATGAGAATCCTTTCTATCCTCACCTCCCTGCAAAACTGATACACTTGATATAATTATTAAACCAAGAAGTCTAATAATCAAGTATGAATATGAATCTTGAAGAAAAGACTCCAAGATTCAAATAACAAGCATAAAAGTCGAACAAAGGATGGATTTATTCAAGATCACTCCTAAACTTGAATAAAACTCTAAACACTCTTAAAACACTCCTGAATTAAGATGTTTAAACATAAGTATTCAACACTCGTGAAGAATAATTAATGGTTTCAATTGTTAAGCAAACAAGCAAACATCAAAAATAAGTATATAACTAAAATCACTCTAAGTATTATTGAAAGAAATGTTCCCTTTATATAGGGTACAACTTAGGCTAATCCAACTATGAAAACATAAAACTTACCCGATTCTACTAGGAAAACATAAACTTATCCTACTCCAAATTAATTAAACACACGCCTAAAAGATAACATGTACAAGTCACATGTTTATCTTGTAAAACATAAAACATAAACATAGCAATCCTTATTCTACTAGGATTCTATGTAGCAAGCAAGGAGTAATCCGAATAGAACTAGGACTCCTCTTTACTCCTTTCCACGCCATCATACAAGTCCCATGTTACCACACAAGCCAAGACTTGGTTCTTGTTCTTGATTTGGAACCCTAAAGTGTCCATGGTCAAGTCAATAGGCTCATGGTTAACAACTGCCTTTGCATCCATATCATTCTACCCCTCCACAAAAGAATTTGGCCTCAAATTCTCATCATCATAGTAAGGAGAAAGATCACCTACATTGAAAGTAGCACATACATTCCCATACTCATCTGGTAAATCTATTTTGTAAGCACTATCTCCAATGACTCCAATGCCTCAAATGGTCCATCAGCTCGAGGCATAAGCTTGTTCTTCTTTTGCTAGGAAACCTTTCCTTCCTCAAATGTATCCATACAAGATCACCAACCTTGAACCTATGTTGTTTGCGCCCCTTGTTAGCTCTTGTCTTGTATTGGATATTCATCTTTTCAATCCTTGCCTTCACTTGTTCACAAGTTTTGTTGAATGCTTCTAATCTCTTCTTTGCATCCATATGTATCTCATGCTTAGGCGTTGCAACAAAATCAATAGGAAGTAAAGGATTAATACCGTACACTACCTCAAATGGTGAATGAGATGTAGTAGATGAATGTGCTCTATATAAGCAAATTCTGCATGAGCAAGCTTGATATCCCAATCCTTTTGTGTCTTACTCACCAATCCTCTTAGCAAAGTTCCCAATGTACGATTTGTCACCTCAGTTTGACCATCTGTTTGAGGATGATGACTAGTACTAAAGAGTAACTTAGTACCTAGCATGCGCCACAAGCATCTCCAAAAGTGACTTAGGAATTTAGAATCCCTATCAGATACAATGGTCCTTGGTATGCCATGTAATTTAATGATCTCTCTAAAGTATATATCAGCTACATGTGATGCATCATCAGTTTTGTGCATAGGAACAAAGTGAGCCATCTTAGAGAAACGATCCCCACACACCATTATGGCATCTTTCCCTCTTTGAGTTCGTGGCAACCCTTCTATAAAATTCATGCTCACACTATCCCATGGTTGATGAGGAACTGGTAAAGGTGTATAGAGACCTTTATGGAAAGTACTCTTAGACTTTTGACAAGTAGCACAATGTGTAACCAAAGTGAACATCTTTTACCATGTGTGGCCAATAGAAGTTTTCTTGTAGTGCATCAAGAGTCTTTTGAACTCCAAAATCCAGCCATCTCCACTATGAACCTCCCTTACTAGAAGCCTTCTACACCACACTTAGGCACACAAAGCTTGTTACCTTTAAAAAGAAAACCTTCATGTAGTACATAAGGACCTTCTTGTCGAACCATTTTCTCCTTGAAATCCACATCTTCTTTGTATAATTCTTTAAGATGTTCGAACCCTAGTACTTGTGCATCCACAATAGTTAGCAAGTAAGAACGCCTAGACAATGCATCTGCTACTATTGGTCTTACCTTCTTTATACTTTGAAGAAAATGTGAATGATTGAAGAAACTCCCCCCACTTAGCATGCCTATGATTGAGCTTTTGTTGGCCATGAATGTACTTTAATGCTTCATGATCAGAATGAAGAATGAAAGGTTTTGGCCTAAGATAATGTGACCAATGATCTAATGCACGTACAATGGCATAAAATTCTCGATCATAGTTAGAATAGTTGACTTTAGCTCCACTCAACTTCTCACTAAAGTATGAAATTGGCCTCTTTTCTTGCAATAGAACAGCTCCAATCCCTACTCTACTTGCATCACATTCTACCTCAAATAGTTTATGGAAATTAGGTAATGCTAAAACAGGTGCACAACATAGTTTACCTTTTATGTCTTCAAATGCTTGTTGTGCGAAGGAAGTCCAAGTAAACTCTCCTTTCTTCATTAACTCTATGATAGGTGCCATGATAGAAGAAAAGTTTCTAATGAATCTCCTATAAAAGGATGCCAAGCCATGAAAGCTTCGACATTCAGACACATTCTTGGGTGCTATCCAAGATGAAATTGCTTTTACTTTATCAGGATCAACATGAACTCCTTCTTGTGACACAATATACCCCAAAAACACCACCTTGTTTACAAGGAACTCACACTTATCTAGCTTTCCATAGAGTTTTTGTTCTCTTAATTTGATGAAGAGATGGCGTAAGTGAACCAAATGTTCTTCCACACTCTTGCTATAGATTAGTATATCATCCAAATAAACAACCACAAATTTATTAAGGAAAGGACGAAGTACCTCATTCATTAGCCTCATAAAGGAACTAGGCGCATTGCATAAACCAAAGGGCATGACCATCCATTCATACAACCCTTGCTTTGTCTTGAAGGCTGTTTTCCATTCATCTCCTTCCCTAATCCTCAATTGATGATATCCACTTCGAGGATCAATCTTAGAAAAGATTGAAGCACCATGTAATTCATCCAACATATCTCTCCAATCTAGGCATAGGAAACCTATATTTAACTGTGATGTTGTTTACTGCTCTACTATTATGCACATCCTCCATGTTCCATCTTTCTTAGGGACTAACAAAGCTGGCACAGCACATGGACTATACTTTCCCTTACATAACCTCTTTAATTAGTTCTTCAATTTGGCGTTGCAATTCCTTAGAAGCTACTGGATCACACCTATAAGCAGGTTTGTTAGGTAGTGGTGTGCCAGGAACAAGATCAATAGCATGTTCTATCCCTCTCAAAGGTGGAAGTCCTTGTGGTAACTCTTCAGGGAAAACATCTTTGAATTCGTGCATCAAGGTTTCAAGTTGATCATGGTTAGGAACCTTGATACTTGTAGCCACTTGCCTCACAACCAAAGCATAAGCATAACCTTCTTCCTGTACCTCATGTTCGAATTCTTTTGCATTTAGGAAGTAACTTGGTGTCTTAGGGTGTTGTTTAGGCGCCACTTGATTAGGGTTTAGAGGATGTAATCTAACCCTCTGGGAACCAACCAATACAGAATAGACATTGCAGTCCCCTTCATGAATAACTTTCCTATCAAATTGCCATGGTCTTCCAAGTAGAAGATGGCATGCACTCATATGTAATATATCACACCATAGCTCATCTTTATAGCCTCCTATAGAGAAGGAAATAAGTGCTTGTTTCTTCACCCTCATGCCAGTGCTATCATCCAACCAACTCAATTTGTAGGGTTTAGGGTGTGCCCTTGTGATGAGATTGAGTTTAGACACCACTTCAGCTGCAATAACATTAGTGCAAGAACCACTATCTATTGTTACATTGCATGTATATTCACCTACCTTGCATCTAGTATGGAAAAGATTCTCCCTTTGTGCCATTTTAGGTGTATGATCCACATGTAAGGTGCGCCTAACTACTCCAATTAGCCTTGTATCATCTTCTGCAAAAGCATCCTCTTCTTCATCATCTTCCCCCATGTTTTGTTCTTCTTCAGGGATGAACTCATACTTACTTTCTTCTTCATTCAAGGCTAAGTATTGCCTCATGGTGAGAGCCTTCTTGGTAAGGCAGTTGCTTGCTATGTGTCCTCTTCCTTGACACTTGAAGCACTTCCTCAACTCCTCAAACTTCTCTTTAGGCATGACCACTTTAGTTTTCTCCATAGTAGTGCCCTCCTTAGTTGTATTGTTAGGTTTAGGATTTTGTTCCACCTTGTGTAGGAAGTAGTAGCCTTTCCCTTTGTATTAGGGTCATACCTAGGTGTGTATGTTCCCTTAGGTTTCTCTTCCTTGTCATGTTCTTCAAATTTCTGAGCTAACTTAGTCACATCCATAAAGGAGTGATAAGTAGTAACCTCAACCCTTTTTGCTATGTTTCTATTCCATCCTTTAATGTACCTTGCGGTTTTGTGCATCTCTTTCTCTTCTATATCACACATAAGGCCTAGTTTCTCAAACTCCATAGTGTATTCATGTACAATAAGATTATTTTGGCTTATTGATGTAAGCATCATGAACTGTTTGTGTTCGTAGTCATCAGGTAAGAATTTATCTTTGAGCTTCCCTTTCAATTTCTCCCAACTACATAACTTGGCCTTGTTTTTCTTGGCTCTTTGTGCGTGCAACCCTTCATGCCAAATTCCAGCATATTTCGTGAGTCTAATGGCAGCCACCTTGAACTTCTTTCAATCATCGAAACCCCTATACACACTCACCTTTTCTAGTTGGCGAATCCACTCCAACAAGTCCTCAGGTTTGCCTTCACCAGTGTAGTCATCAAGCTTCAACCCTCTATCATCTTGATAGGCGTTCTTGGATGATCTTGCTTCACCTTCATCCCCTTCATCCTCCGATGTTAGCTGTTTTTGGCATGTATCATTACGATGTGGTTAGGTGATAATGTCGTAAATTCGCCTTTGTTTCATTATGCTATGTAATAAAATCTTGGAAAGTGACGAGAGATGATGGTAGTGTTCAATTAGAATAGGCAATGTGGGTAAATGAGAATGTTTAATGTTGCAATTCTGGTTAGAGAAATACACTTCATCAGTTCATTGAATGAATACGGTGATGTTTTCGTATCATGTATGGCTGTATGCATTGTTTCTCATCATAGGCCTATATATGACGCACTATTGGGATTGAGTTTCTTGGTGATTATGTCGGCAATAGCATCTAAACGTGCCTCTATTCTTCTTGTATGATTGCTTGCCTCAGTTTGAGTACGAGCCAATTCACTCATAGCCATAGCAAGCTTGTCCATCTCGGACGTCATGGTTAAGGTGCCTTCAAGTGTCTCCTACACCTTTCTTGATCCTAAAGATTGGATCTTGATGCAATCTTGGAAACACAAAGTGGAATGTTGGGTGTATAACCACTTCTTGAACCTTGTCGTAGCAATCTTGAAGTGTCAAGATTGGTTCTTGGTAACCTAAGATCAAATCTTGCAATGTTCGAATCTTATGTATAGCCCTCGGATCTTTCTTGATATGAGAATCCTTTCTATCCTCACCTCCCTGCAAAACTGATACCACTTGATATGATTATTAAACCAAGAAGTCTAATAATCAAGTATGAATATGAATCTTGAAGAAAAGACTCCAAGAATTCGAAATAACAAGCATAAAAGTCGAACAAAGGATATGGATTTATTCAAGATCACTCCTGAAACTTGAATAAAAACTCTAAACACTCTTAAAACACTCCTGAATTAAGATGTTTAACACGAAGTATTCAACACTCGTGAAGAATAATTAATAGTTTCAATTGTTAAGCAAACAAGCAAACAATCAAGAATAAGTATATAACTAAAATCACTCTAAGTATTATTGAAAGAAATGTTTCCTTTATATAGGGTACAACTTAGGCTAATCCAACTATGAAAACATAAAACTTACCCTGATTCTACTAGGAAAACATAAACTTATCCTACTCCTAATTAATTAAACACACGCCTAAAAGATAACATGTACAAGTCACATGTTTATCTTGTAAAACATAAAACATAAACATAGCAATTCTTATTCTACTAGGATTCTATGTAGCAAGCAAGGAGTAATCCTAATAGAAATAGGACTCCTCTTTACTCCTTTCCACGCCATCATCCAAGTCCCATGTTAGCACACAAGCCAAGACTTGGTTCTTGTTCTTGATTTTGAACCCTAAAGTGTCCATGGTCAAGTCAATAGGCTCATGGTTAACAAGTGCCTTTGCATCCATATCAAGAACGTATATGTGAAGTTTTCTTTGTTTTCTTCATATTTTTTTGTTTTCTTGTTTTATTTTCCCCTTTCCCCTTTTTTACATATATTTGAGTATATTCCCTCTTATTATTATTATTATTATTATTATTATTATTATTATTATTATTATTATTATTATTATTATTATTATTATTATTATTATTATTATTAGTTAAATTACTCACTAAACTTGTCCCACTATAACCATATAAATTATTTACAAAGTAATTCCTAAAGATAAATGAATTTAATTATTAAATAAACTAAAATAAATATTATAGTTACTAAAATAAATAATAAACTATTTCAAAAACCGGGGTGTTTCAATCTACCCCCCTTAAAATATGTTTCGTCCTCGAAACTTGAAACAATTCTTAAACTCGTAGCGAAAATCCTATCACTTTTCAAAACTTTAGCTCATTAACTTTATATGTTTAGCCAACTATCTATTATTAAAGTACAAAAGATAATAACTATATATTATCAAACTTCCACATAAACTATCACACTAGCATACTATCAACATGCCATTAACTTTCAAGTAGGATCAAACACATAATACAAGTCAAAAATTATCTGTAAATACTAAGAATTGAAATGAAATCATACTAATTCCACGCTCCCTAAAAGATTAGTTACGTCCTTGAAACTATAAGCGTACCTATTGAAATAAGTGGGGATATTGATCTCGCATCACATCCTCGGATTCACAACTAAGCTCATCGTCCTTGTGGTTCGACCACAATACTTTCACCAGTTTAACTTCTCCATTCCGAGTTGCTCGAACTTTACTATCAAGAATCTTCATAGGGACCTCAACATATGAAAGATTATCTTCTATTTGCAATTCATCAGGTGTGAGTACATGTGAAGGGTCACTAATATACCGATGAAGCTGAGAAATATGGAAAACATTGTGAATCAAGCTATCTCTGGAGGTAATGCCAATCTATAGGCGACTTCACTTATCCTTTCTAGGATCTCATAAGGCCCGATGAATTAAGGCTTAACTTTCTCTTCATCCCGAATCGCATCACTCCCTTCATAGGAGAAACTTTCAAGAGTACTTTCTCACCGACTTCAAACTTTGCACGTCGTCGGCATTTACCAGCGTAACTTTTTTGTCTATCTTGTGCCACTTTCATTTTCTGTTGTTATAAGTTTTACTTGTTCCACGGTTTCTTGGATCATTTCATAACCAAGAACACAGGATTCGCCAATATCACTCCAATAAAGAGGACCACGACACTTGCGGCCATACAAGGCTTCATATGGAGCCATTCTTATTGAAGAATGATAACTGTTATTATACGAAAATTATATCAAGTCCAGTCTACACTACTACAAATATTAGCATACATTACACAAATAAGATAACATTTAAATGACATGCCTGTTATGATTATTAATTCAACTTTTAGTTGTTTATTTTTTATATTCTCAGTTTATATTTTAGGAAAAATTAATATAAACATCCTCATTTATGGGCGTCCCTAAAAAACAGTTCCAACTATCTTTTTTTATTGTTCAGTCCCAACTTTACCCCCCCTCCCCACCTTTACACTGGTGGTCCGAGTGGACTACTAACTTGCTAAATCGATAAAAAAAACATATTTTTTTTCCTTGTTTGACCTTTTTCTTCTACCTCCTCATCCAGTCTTTCTCTCCTCCTTCCTTCCTCCCCTTCCCCTGCCAGCCCTCCTCTTCCCCCTCCCTTCCATACAAACAACCACCTCTCTTTCGTGGCTTATCTTTCTCACACCCGAAACCCCAAACCCTTGGAACCCTTTCCCACATCCTGTCTTTTTCTCTCTCTTTGCGACTACCGATTGGATGCTACCGGCACGGTTGTTATTGGTTGCCGGCGATGGGTCGCGCAACCCTTGTTGGTGATGCGGTTGTGAAAAGACATTGCTCACATCTCTCTCTCCTTTAGCCGCTGGTTCTGTCTATCTCTCTCTCTTTTTCTTCTTCTCATTTAGTGGTCCGAAGGGGATGGGTTTCGGGGGCAGGGGATGGATAGTGGGGGCAAGGAAGTGTTTCAGGGGCAGGGGAGGGGTTTCGGAGGCTGGGGGATACATGGCGGGGGAAGAGGAGCATGCAGAGCAATGAGCGACACAAATAGTTCACATCTGCGTCACACATCGCTTAGCATGTGACGCAGATGATTGACGCCTAGCCAATGCCCAACAGGACTCATCTGCGTCGCACATTGCATGCATGCGACGCAGATGAATGTTGCCAAGCCATGCCAGCAAGCAGTAGCATAGCCTCACTCATTTGAGTTGCATATAACACAACATGTGACGTAGATGAGTTTTCAACTTCATATTTTTTGTTTTTTTAGCTTCATATTTTTGTTGTTTTGTTTTCATATAAAAATGCTTAAACTAAACAAACATTAATAAAGTAAAGAATTTGGAGGCAGTGTCAAACATTAATAACACGTAATTCTATATTAATAGTGTCAAATATGTATTACAAAATTTTAATGAGAGACAAACATGGAAAATAGATACAAACAAATTACATTGCAAATGTAAAAAAAATGTAAAACTAAAACTAGAACAATCAAGGAAGAAAATGAGCAGCAACCAACGTTTTCCGACGAAGAAGAGTTCGAGAAGAACCAAATCCAGATCTGCATATGAAAATAAGAATTTCAGAAAATTAAAAAGAAAATCCAAGGCTAGGATAAATGCCGAAAAAAAAGTAAATAAAAAATCAGATATAAAAAATAAAAAACAAAAGGCCATAATATTCCGATGCATGAACTGCATCTAGACCCTTTTTAGTTTTCAGATCTGAAAATGAAAAAATAAATTTTCAAATCTGATAATTAAAACAAAAAATTAGATCTAAAAAATGAAAAACGAAATTGTTGACTATGATAAACGCCAATAAAATAGATAAAACAGAAAATTAGATCTAAAAAATGAAAAAACAAAATTGTAGATCTGAAAACAGAAAATTGTAGATGACGAAATTGTAAAATCAGTACATTATTCATCAATGGCAATGGAGTGAGAGAGAAAAGAGTGTTCATATCGAACTCAAAGATTATGGATGTGCTAGTACTAGTTTTCGAGGAGAGAGAAAGAGTATTCATCAATGGCAATGGAGTATACATGTTTTAAGACTCCCTTATCATAGGAGAGAGAAAACGGAAGACTCAAAATGGAGGATGGAGGATTAATAGGATGAGAAAAACGGCTAGAGGATGAGAAGTCCTTAGGCGAGATTTATTTATTAGGTATGCATTTGATTGGGCTTTAGGAGGTGGGCTGAGATCTACGTCTAATTCTTGGCTGCATCATTTGCGTCAGACGTGCCCAAATGTCCGACGCACCTGACTTAATGGCATCAGCTTATCATGTGATGCAAATCATGGGATCCAGCCATGTGCATCACAATGAAGCTGCATCCAACGCACATAACTTAATAAGCATCCAACTCATCAACTTTCAGACGAAAACGATTTCGTCGCATCCCCAAAGCATGCGTCACAAATCATGGGATCCAGCCATCTACGTCGCACAATAGTTGTGTTTGACGAAAGTCATGTCTGTCATCTGCGTCACGTTCTCAACCCCGTGCGACGCAAATGACCATACCACCAATGTGTTGTTATTTTGTGCGTCGCACGTTCTCTAACATGCGGCGCAAATAAGCTATTTGCATTAGTGCTTCTAGCGTGCGACGCAGATAGACTGACGCAAATTTGTACTTTTTACTAGTAGTAGGGGCAGGGAGTTTTGGGGGTGAGGGGTGGCTGGGGCAGGGGAAAGGGGAGGATAGTGGAGGGGAAGGGGAGGGGTTTCAGGGCAGGGGGATGCGTGGCAAGGGAGGGCTGGCTGGGGCAACGGGAGGGGTTAGGGGAGATCGGGGAGGGGGTTGGGTGGTAGAGGAGAGGATGAGGAAGGAGGGAGGAAGAAAATAGAAAGAAAAAAAAAAAAGAAGAAAAAATGGCAAATTACCTGCTACAACAGGTTTTTAGCCTGATGGGACTAATATTGTAAAATACCTTTTAAAGTTGGGACTGAACAATAAAAAACGATAGTTGGGACTGTTTTTGTAAGGACGTCCATAGTTGGGACTGATTAAATCAGTTTTTCCTATATTTTATCTTACTTTATTAATTTTTTGAGAGATGGATAGAGTAAGAAAGGCATATAGGATAGAAATATTACATGTCTGCATTAAAAAATTTGTTCAGCATGTTCTTCTTTTCTTTCCTACTTAACTGTTTAATGTTATTCATGGCTTTAAATTATCTTTTTATTCTTGCTTATTATTTACTATTGGGAATACACGCTAAGTGAGGATATTATTTATTATAAATTTTGTGTTCATCTGTAAATGGACCTCTAGGCATGAGTGATAGTGAAGCTGCCCGAGTAGGAAGTTATTTCAACCCTATTGTGCTTAGTGATGATGAGTATGATATGGAGTCTGATAGTGATAGTTACACCAGTCTAAATGTTGTTATGCATCGTGTTTTAAAAGTAGGCATCCTTGATAGTGATGATGAGGTAATTCAAGAGTTTCATCGTCCTAGAGGGCAGACACGAAAGGACGTCTATAGTGCTACTCGGAGATCTTATCTGAGCGATGTGAGTGATTCAGAGTAGGAGGAGGATTAACTCAACCCAGAAGGATTGGAAGATCTATCTACTAGAACTACAAATCCAGGTTACTTATATTATGATAATGAGGACATTGAAAACATTGAATATGAAATGTTTACTCCAAAGAAGTACAAAGAAAGTAAGGATAGGAATAATAATGTAACTCTATAGAATATTTATTCATGTTCTAAGATTAGTAGTTGAATAAGTAGCTAAGATACAATGGTTTAAAACTCTTTTCTTTAGTATTTTTATTTCGTTGAGGAATAAGTTTGGTTATTGTGGATTGAATAATATTATTATCATCGTTTAAGGAATAAAAGTAATTATTTAGTTATTCGAGTTTAGTAAGAATTTATTTTAGTACGGGAATGAAAAATATTTTATTTAATTGTTGTGATTGATTCAATTTGATCCTTATATTTTATTGATATGAATATTTATTCATGAGTGAGTATATGATTATTATGTTTCATAGTGATTGAACTTAGTGTTATTATAATACTATATAATTTTATAGTAGTACGATCTTGTATGATCAAGTCAAATTGATGCATTCATAGTAAATGGCAAGTAATTGTGAGTTGAAACCTATAAAAAAAATATCTATGTTAAATTTCAGGTCACGAAGTAGAATTACAAACAACGGTACCATGTTAGCCTCTGCTATTCGCTTGTTGGCTGAGAAACTGACTCAAGAAAGAGTTGAGCGTCTCGATCCTACAGGGGATATGTTTGAGAGATTAGCTAAAATTGAGCCACCGTTCATTAAGGGACAATCTGACCCTACATTCTTAGAGAGCTGGATTAGGGAGTTCGATTAAGATTTTTGGGGCTGTGAGTTGTCCTAAGGCTTGAAAGTAGGTCAGACTGTGTTGTATCTGAAGGATGAGGCTGATTTATGGTGGAAGGAAAATGGAGATAGGATTACTGTTGTGAAAGGCTTTAATTGGGATTCCTTTACTATTGTTTTAAGAGGAAAATTTTACCCTTCTTCTCAAGAGTTCATAAACCATATGATGAGAACTATGACCATTTCTGAGTATTATAGCAAGTTTATAGCATTATCTAAAATTTCACCTGAGATTGTAGCAACTGAAGAGCTTAAAGCTAAGAGGTTTAAGCAAGGTTTGACTCAAGAAATTCAATTGGGGTTAGGTGGTGAGATCTTTTCCTATATGTTGTTTATGGGAGAGTTATCCATATTTATGGTCTTCAGCCGAGGCGATAAGAAGAATGATGTAGTGGGCCAAAAAACAAAAGATTTCAATGCTGGAGGAAGTCAGGGGAATTTTAAGAAGAATAGGAATGGGAATGAGAACTTCCAAGGAAGAAATGGTCAAGGCTTTAATGATAAGGACCAATCTGAGAGAAGTTACAATTGTAATAGGTGTAACAAGAATCAACCTGGTAGAGACTATAAAGGAGACCTAGTGACCTGTCATTACTGCCAAAAGAAGGGGCATAGAGAGTGAGTGCTTCACCAAGCATATGAAAGAACATAATGGTAATGGAAATGGTAATCAAGAAAGGTCTGGGTTCAACCAAGCAAACAATTAAGGGTCGAAGCCTATAGGATCGCAAAACGGTCAAGGAAACTACAGTAAGCCTGCTAGCGAGAGAAACAACAACAATCAGAGTAAAAACTCAAGGTAAATTGTTCGTGATGAGCCTCCATGAAGCTGAGTAATCCGTCGACGTAGTTTCTGGTGCTTCTTCTATTAACACCATTTTTGTTAAAGCGTTATTTGATTCTGGAGTGACCTATTCTTTTATTTCATCGTTTGTTATAAAAAATTTGGGGTTAGTAGCCTTTGAAGTAATTGACTTGCCTGTGAGTATACCTACTGGAGAGGTTATGAGGTGTACTAAGTTGTATATAGACTTACCTTTGAAGATAGGAGATTGTGTTTTTCCTTCTAATCTGTTAGAGTTCAATCTGGGAGACCTAGACGTTATTCTGGGATGAATTGGTTAGATTTCTATAAGGCCAAGATAGATTGTGAAGCTCATAAGGTAGTGTTAAGAAGCCCTTTAGGGAAGTTAACTTCATACCGACGATTTGGGAAGCCTAAGAATTTTGGGGTCATTTCCACAATGCAAGTGAATAATTTGGTAAAGAAAGGGTGAGTTATTCTTCTATAGTGTTGCGAGATGTGAGCAAAGAGGTTGAATTGAAGATTGAGAGTGTACCAATTGTGAATGAGTTTATGGGTGTATTTCCAAGCAAGATTTCTAGTATGCTGCCTAAGAGAGCTGTTCAGTTCACCATAAACTCGGTTCCTAATACTACACCTATTTCTAAGGCACTGTATATAGTGGCACCTCCTGAGATGAGTGAGTTGAAGACGCAGTTGCAAGAACTATTAGAGAAGGGTTATATTAAGGCCAGGCCTAGTGTGTCACGTATGGAGAGCTCTTGTGTTATTTGTGAAGATGAAAGATGGGAGTATGAGATTCTGCATCGACTATATGGAGTTGAATAATGTGACAGTAAAGAACAAGTATCCTTTGCCTAGGATAGATAACATGTTCGATCAGTTGAATGGAGCAAGTGTGTTTTCAAAGGTTGATTTGCGTTCGGGGTATCACCAATTGAAGGTAGCTGATAAGGATATACCTATGACTGTGTTTAGGACGCGCTATACTCATTATGAATTCATTGTGATGCCATTTGAACTTACCAATGCTCCAGCTATATTCATGGACTTGGTGAATAGAATATTTCATGAGTTTGTGGATAAGTTTGTTGTAGCGTTCATTGATGATATATTGTTCTATTCAAAGAGTGAACAAGTGAAGACCATGATGAGCATTTGAGGTTGGTTTTGGAGACGCTTAGGAAGAACCAATTGTATGCCAAGTTCTCTAAGTGTGAGTTTCGATTGGATAAGGTACCGTTTTGGGGTCATTATGTGCCAAAAGGAGTTTATGTGGACCCTGCAAAGATTCAAGTTGTTAGTGAGTGGTTGTAGACACATAATCGTCTCTCACCATTTAAGGATCTGATGATGAAACATACCGTAATCTTAATTGGTCCGATCCAAGGACAGCAGTTTGAAAAGCCATTGAAAACCATTACAAAAAGTGTTAAACCCCTATTTTAAAGCCAATTAATTACTCATGATAATTCATTGTATTTTGAGCCTAATTCTTTGAAAAGCTCAACTAATTATTTAACAATAATTAAATTTGATTTATTTTAAAAGATAAATATTTTCAAAAGATATTTTTTCATAGTTAAAATCAGATTTTATCTCGTAAAATTAGATTTCCGGAATTAAAGGATAAAAGAAATCTTTTACAACACGTTGTCTGAAAAGCTGTCGCTCGTCTTTTTCCCTGCACATTTGTTTGCACTCATTTGCACTTGACACGTGGATTTTCGATTCATTCAGAGTCTTGCGTCAAGTGCAGTTCTCTGCGCGAGACGTGGAGTTTCTTTCTTATTTTTCCA
The DNA here is from genome assembly GCF_026745355.1 of Beta vulgaris subsp. vulgaris. Classification (NCBI taxonomy): domain Eukaryota; kingdom Viridiplantae; phylum Streptophyta; class Magnoliopsida; order Caryophyllales; family Amaranthaceae; genus Beta; species Beta vulgaris. The sequence goes on along the minus strand of NC_079206.1, from coordinate 32,718,814 downwards.
AAACACGTGCCACATGTATGCTTTTTACTGGACATGTCGCAACATGCGCTTAACACGTCATCCTGCGCCAGACGCAGCTGGCGCGTGAGGTGGAGTGTCGTTTTCCCTATAAATAGGCCTGATTTCCGTACAGATTTCAGAACGGATTTTGACATTAACACACTTTGAGCTCGACGAATATATTACGAATCTCTCTACGAATTACAAAACCCATCTACAAAACACATACCCTTAAAACATAAACACGTTCAAATCTACACTTTCAGACATTCAGATTTTCAGGCTTCACGATTGCTCATCCCGAAGGTTGTCAACTAGCAGACCCAAGCCACGGTATAATCCAGAGGGTCCTTAAATAAATTCTCTATTTTTATATTGAAGTTACTAACAATTTATTTCATGATGTAGATCTTTAAGTAATAATAGTTCTACTGCATATTCTTATCTCTTTTTTGTAATGCATTTTTATATACATATTATTATTCTTGCCTTTCTATATCATATGCTTGTCCGATCATTCTATTCATATTATATGATTGTTCCTGCTTTATTGCTTTTATCACCTACATGTTACTATTGCTAAACAAGACCTAAAGAATTGTTCTAACATTAATCAGATTAATTTGGACAACCTGCTAGGTTCCCTGTAAATTGATTACATAATAACATATCACTAAAAAATAGTCTTTTTATGTGTTTCCTGAATGAACCTAGACTAAATATGTAACACCCCCAAATTACTCACTTTTAATTAAATAATTTAGTAAATAATATGTGAGTAATTTAGGATTATTACTGCCACGTGACTAACACACTTTCGGCAACCAACTACTAACTAACCAAAATAACTTGCAGCGGAAGACTTTAGCCAAAAATAATAGTACTTCTTTATTAACAAAAGTAAATATCGTCTCGATACTCAATATAAATATAACACCCTAATCTAGGTGAAGATCCCCTTCCTATTATGCTCCCATGCACATCCAAAATTCACCTGCAAATCTGCTTACCGAAAAGGTAAACAGGGCAAAGCCAAATAGGAAAAAGGAAATACGCGTCAGTATAAACTGAGTACGAAATGTACTAGATAAGTAACACATTTGTTAGTTCGTAACAATTTTTCATTTCGAAAACTCCATCACTAATAATTCAAGAATAACTCTTTAAGAATAAAGTATTTTCAAACACTTAGTAATAATTCAAGAATAACATTTTAAGAACAAACTCTTTTCAAACACTTGAATAATAATTCCAGAATAACCTTTTAAGAACGAACTCTTTCCAAACACTTGAATAATAATTCAAGAATAATTTTTTAAGAACAAAGTCTTTCCAAACAACTTGGATTAAAAATAATCCTGAAAACAATTCCTCTTCTTATCTCCCCTTCTATTTTGCTAAGTGTGCACACCCCCCAAGCTAGTCATCCCATCACGGAGCTATATCAAGGGGTACCTATAATTGCCAACAAGTGAACTTTCAAGCTCTTGATATTAATCAAGCGAAAATAATAATAATATGACTTGTAAGTCATGAATAAACCTCCTTTCCTCATAAACAACTTTTTGAACATTCAAAGTTCATAAAAAAACAATCAACCTTTCCTTGTAAAAATAATTTAATTTTCCAAAAAGGGGCATAAAACTTCTATATATAAAAATGATTGATAAAATCATTCCTTCTTTCACTTCCAAGATTGAATAATAAAATATTGTAACAATTTTGAACCAAATTTCCAAACCAATCCAGCCAATAAAATCAATAAACAACTTTATCATAAATATTTTAAAAGATCTAGCTACATCACGTACCTTGATCTTGCACAAAAAGTATACTAGTATCTTCACTTATTCTTATACTTGAGCTTTCTCATAACCAACCAATAAGCAATTTACCACGTGAACTTAATCATGAATTTAAACATGAATGACCTATCATGAGCATAATATTTTTGAGTAAGAAATACGAAAATATTTTTCTTACACCAAAGAAAATTAAATTAATAAGAAATATAATTAAATAATGATAGAAGAGAAAGAAGAACTTTGAAGTAAAAGAGTATGGATTCTTCAAAGTTTTTGTGTGGAAAAGATGGCTTAAGGTATGAGGTATTTATAGGAGTAGGATTGGTAGTACTTAATTTCAAAAATTAAATAGTTTGTAACCTTTACCATAAATTAGAAGATTAAACTAAGATTTGTAACCTCCATCATAAATTTGGAAGTTATAGGAAAACAAAACTCCCTCCAATCATCATAAATCCCGTAGGAATATATGGCCCCAAAAAAAAATTTTTTTTTTTTTTTTTTTGGTTTTCTGAATTTTTTGACTACGATTTAACACCAAAAGTTTAACAAATCCAATTTTGGCGCCATATTCCCGCTAAAATAATTAAAAATTATTGAAAATACTAAAATACCCTTTGCTTAAAATATTTATTTTAGAAAATGAATATAAAATAAATATTTTATTATTTAATAAATACTAAAAATATGGGGTATTACAGTCTACCCCCCTCAAAAGAAGTTTCGACCTTGAAACTTAAGACAAAAAGTCATAATCACTTTCCAAAAACGGATTAAAATTCAAAATCATAGTTTCTGACTCAAATGCTCATGTCTAAAATGCATATAATGACTCAAAAATATGCTAAAATGCATAACTATAGTAAAAGCGCGAAACTCTATCACATTGTACCCCCCTTAAAAGGAGTTACGACCCCGTAACTCGACAACTAAACCTCGGAAAACAACGCCGAATATTTCTTGTGTATATCCGCTTTAACTTCCCATGTTGCTTCCTCAATCTGTTTTTACCTTTTGACTAATCTTACATCCTTAGTCTGAGTACTTCTGACTTTACTATCAAGGATTCTTACAGGTCTTTCCTCGTAAGTCAAACTATCATTTAATTCAATGGTCTCAGGTTGCAGCACATGAGACACATCCGGAATACACTTCCTTAGCTTACCTGAGATATATGGATAACATTATGGACTTGACTTAAATCATTTGGCAAATTCAACTTATATGCCACTTTTTCGATCTTCTTTAACACCTCATATGGCCCGATATACTTTAGGCTTAACTTCTTTTTTGATCCACTTTTATTGGAGATATTTTCTACAATACCTTCTCCCCAACCTAAAACTCTTCATCACTTCGCTTCAAATCAGCATAACTCTTTTGCCGATCTTGAGCTGCTTTGATCTTTTCTTGAATCACTTTCACCTGCTTCACCGTCTCTTCGAGGAACTCGGGTCCAAATACCACAGCTTCTGTAATCCCCCATAATTTTAAAGGATTTTATAAATATATTTAAGTATTTATATATTTATATTTAAACCCAAATGAGTTTGGAAAATGATTTGACTAAAGGTTGACTATTTTAAAAGTCAAATGAAATTATTTTTTCATGGCTTAATTTAATTAAGCATGTTTTAATAAAAGTTTTAAGTACTAAATTATATTAAAAAAGAAGTCTAATGGAACTAAGGAACCTAAAAATCCTAAAAGGATAAAAAGGAAAAAGAGTCATATTGATGATTAAAGTCTTAAGTTATTTATCTTGATGATCATCAAATTTCATTAAACCTTATCTCTTTTTCCTAAGCCCAAAAGAGAAGCCTTTATATAAATATCCTAATACCCAATTATTTTATCCCACACAAATTATTTTCCCTCACAACTCACACGCCATTCACGTCATTCTTCCTCTCGGTTTTTCTCTCTCCACTTCAATTCGTCCGTCGTTCTTTGTTTTCTCTCTCAAAGCACTTTTCTTCTTCTTCAAGTAACGTTTCTTCTTCAACAAGAAACGTCACAAGCCTCCCTAAAATCCCGAAACTTGCTGCTGTCGTGCTGCTGGTGGTTGTTGTTGCCGGCGCCTTCTCCTCCTCCTCTTTTGCTGGTTGTTTTCTTTTCTTCATTCTTAATATTCCATTAAAGACTATATTTTTATGTTTTCTATTATTATTAATCATGTTTATTAGTTCTCATTACTGTTTTTAATAAGTAATTTCTGATATCTATAGTTTATAATATAAGAAAATTTTCAGATTTGTTATCATGATTAGATTCTTAGTTTTAATCATGAAAACATGAGTTTTTAGGGTTTTAAATTGCTAAAAAACCATAGTAGCATATTATGTACTATGAGATTAACTTAGAATATGGTTTTAAATATGTTATACATATTTTAAGGAGGTTTATTAATTTTTAAAGTTGTTGTAATTTCAGAAAGGGTTTATTTATGGAGTTTTTAAGGGTTTTTAATTACTAGAATAGTAGTACTATGCTAGGAATTAAAAATAATTCAAGTTTGATATTTAAAATCGACTTTTAAATGTATTTTTAAGGGGGTTTTAAATTATTTAAAACTGCTGTAATTTTTATTTAAGGTTGTTAATTTCGGTTTTGTTGTTTTCTAGGCGGAGAATATTTCGTAGGGAACTTTTAGAGAATTAAAAGTGGCCTACAGGCTAGTTTACACGAGGTACGTACATAATTACGTGCTATGTGATTAGTATCATGTTTAAGAGATTTGTAGTATCATGTATAGGGACTTATTATGTTCATATATATATGATTTCTAGTATATTTGATTATTACATGTTTTATGCCTATGTGCAAGCATGTGAATTAAGATTTATTTTGAGTATTGGATTGTATGTTTGCATTGATTATTTGATGCAAGCATGAAAGGAAGTTATTTATGAATTCGTATGATGAATTGATATAAGTTATAGAGAATTGAATCATGTTGTTCATGTATTCTTTGATGAGTATTATTTTATTATCTTATGAGGAATGTGGACCTTATTTGGTAAGTTGGAAGTATACCTATATAAAGGTAAGTTGGTTTGTTAGCTAGGTAATTGGATTAAAGGAAGTAAATTTGGATTGTAAGTTGTGATCACTTATTAAATCCTAAGATAAAAGAAGCTATTTGTGATGATTTGATTATTTAAGTGTTGCTTGTATGTGTGGTGTCATGACAAGTAATAATTGGTAACTAACGTAAAGTGAAACGAGAATAGTTGTAGATTCTAGACTTGTGCACGTCTAGAGTTGGACGTTGGGAGTTGGGGTTATGGTGAGCGTGCCATAGCTTTTCTAGGATGGTTGATCCCCATTCCTCTTTTTAGTCAAAGGTTCCTCGATATCGTAAGTCACTCGGGAATACGTAGTTGCTCACGTATTCCGTTTTCATAATGAAGGCCGGTTAGTAGGACAACTCATAGTCCAATAACTATACCATTTAAAGTAATAAAAAGATGTTTTGAGTTTAGTTCAGTAAAAGTTGCCTGCAGTTATTATATGATTATTTATTATTTATTCCTACACGTTATTATTTAGTATCTTGTTTAGGAATGCTTATGTTTGATATGTAGTACTCAGATTTGCTGATTACGTGCTTTATTTGTGTGTGTGATCATGACATTGCCTTATTGATCCTGTGATGATCCTTATGGTGAGTAGAGGCAATATAGCATTGACATTACAGGTTCGCAGATGTGCATCATTGGGAATCTGGAGTGGAGAGACTGTGTATCTAACATAGTTTAAATTCTGCTTTCTAAGGAACATGTTTTATTTCAGTTGGTTGAGTTATTTAAGTTGGTTTGTTTAAGGCCTAAACATTTGTCATTTACTTATTGAGTTTTAATAAAGTTAAAGTTTAGTTAATTGTTTTCCGCTGCAAAATTCTGAATAAGCCGATATGTTATCACACGGGCGATAATACTTGGGTAATACTCTAAGTTTTATATTATAATGGTATTTCTGAAAAGAGAGAGTTCTCGGGGTGTTACAGCTTCACTAGTATCATTCCAGCAGACTGGACTTCTAGATTTCCGACCATATAAAGCCTCAAACGGAGTCATACCAATACTTGCATGATGACTGTTGTTGTAGAAAAATTCTATCGAATCCAAGAAATCCTCCCACGAACCCTGATACTTCATATCACAAGATCGCAATATATCTTTTAAAGTCTAAATTGTTCGTTTTGTTTGCCCATCTGTAGCCGGATGAAAAGTTGTACCCATTAACAAATTAGTACCCAAAGCCTTCTACAAACTCTGTCAAAAGTTGGACAAGAATCGTGAATCACGATCGGAAACAATGTCTTAGGCACACCATGATATTTCACCAACCACTTCACATATGCCTTAGCCAATTGATCCATCGACCAAGTATTCTTCATAGGTATGAAAGTTGCTAATTTAATTAACCAATCTATCACTATCCAAATTGTATCATTTCCAGCCTAAGTTCTTGGTAATGCAGACACAAAATCCATTTATATAGAATCCCATTTCCAACTCAAAATATGCAGAGGTTGAACCTTCCCTTGTGGCCTCTTGTGCTCAAACTTGACCTTTTGGGATGTGAGACACTTAGCCACGAACTCTGCTACCTCTCGCTTCATGTTTGGCCACCAAAACGTTTTCTTCATGTCCTTATACAACTTCTCACCACCTGGGTGTACTGAATAAGGTGAGTTATGAGCTTCTTCCATTAATTTCTACTTCAACTCTTCTATATTACTTGGTATACACCACCTCCCCTTGAACCGAATACTTTTATCATCGGCTATCTGGAAATCCGATACTTGACCATCCTGGATCTTCTCTCGAATCTTTTCTAACTTTTCATCCTTTGATTGACCTTCCCTAATCTCATCATAGATTGAGGGTTGAATGGACAAAGAACCCAGCATTCTTCAACACCTCCTTATTCTAGTACCTCTAATGATAGTTTCTAAAACTTGACACATAACTGACTGGGCAACACCATTACATTAACTGAATTATCGACTTTGGACTCAATGCATCAACAACAACATTAGCTTTCCCTTTATGATACTGGATCTCTAGATCATAATCTTTGATCAATTCCAACCACCTCCTCTGCCTCATGCTCAACTCCTTTTGAGTGTAAATATACTTTAAGCTCTTATGATCCGTGTACAACTTACACGTTTCCCCATACAAGTAGTGTCGCCATATCTTCAAAGCAAACACTATTCCAGCTAATTCAAGATCATGGGTTGGATAATTCACCTCGTATGATTTTAACTACCTAGAAGCATAAGCAATGACCTTCAGGTTCTGCATCAATACACACCCTAACCCAAATTTTGAAGCATCACTATAAACATCATACTGCTGGCTTTCATTAGGTCGAGCCAAAACAGGTGTTGTAGTCAACCTTTCCTTCACCTCGTATGATTTTAACTGCCAAGAAGCATAAGCAATGACCTTCCAGTTCTGGATCAATACACACCCTAACCCAAATTTCGAAGCATCACTATAAACATCATACTGCTGGCTTTCATCAGGTCGAGCCAAAATAGGTGTTGTAGTCAACCTTTCCTTCAACACCAAAAAAAAAAACTTTCTCACACTCTAGATTCCTAACAAACTTACATTCTTTCTTCATCAGGCTAGTCATTGGTCTCGAGATCTTCGAGAAATCATTTACAAATCTTCGATAGTAACCAACTAACCCAAGGAAACTCCTTATATCATACACCGTATTTAGTATTGGCCACTCGCGCACCGCTTGAATCTTAGCAGGATCCACTGAAACTCCATCCTTTAAGATAACATGTCCTAAAAATGCAACCTTATTTAACCAAAAACTCACACTTAGAGAACTTGGCGTACAACTTATGCTCTCTTAGGGTGGACAAAACTTCCCTCAAATGCAACTCATGAATGCTCCTAACCTTCGAAGATATCAAAATATCATCTATAAACACAACCACATATTTATCCAAGCATGGCCTGAAAATCCTATGCATCAAATCCATGAACATTGTAGGTGCGTTGATCAGACCAAAATGCATCACTGTGAACTCATAGTGACCATAACGCGTCCTAAACGCAATCTTAGGGATTTCACCCTCAACAATCCTCAATTGGTGATAACTTGACCTCAAATCTATCTTTGAAAAAATCCCCGCTCCTTTTAATTGATCAAATAAATCATCTATTCTCGAAAGAGGATACTTATTCTTGATCTTCACATTGTTCAACTCCCGATAATCAATGCACAACTTCAAACTACCATCTTTTTTTTTCACGAACAATACAGGTGCACCCCAATGAGACGAACTAGGTCTTATATACCCTTTTTCTAACAACTCCTCCCACTAAACTTTTAAATCTTTCATCCTAACTGGAGCCATTCTATACAGAGCCTTTGAAATAGGTCCAGTTTCCGGCATCAAGTCTACGGTGAACTCAAGATCCCTAACTGGTGGCACACCCGGTATCTATTCAGGAAATACATCAGGAAACTCAGATACGACTGGGATCTCCCTATTCTCATCTTCCTTTTCAATACTCTGAACTCCACATAAGAATAACGGACGCCCCTTCTTCACATAGATTGAATTCTCATCGCAGACACTATTTTCATTCCCTTCTCCTTCCAAGCTTCCTATAAGTCACCCTTTCTTTCTTAGGACCGACTAAGGACATCTTCTGGGCCTCACAATCAATTTGAGCCTTGAATCTTCCCAACCAATCCATCCCCAAAACTACATCGAGGTCTGACAAGTCAAACTCAACTAAGTCAGATGGAAAGTTTACCCCAACTATCACTAAAGGTACTTGACTATGCAACCTAGTACAATTAAACATCTCCCCTGATGGCAATGCAATTTCTAATGAAATAGACATTGGATTGCTTAACTGGAGCTTTTCTACTAAAGTGCTAGAAATAAATGAATGATATGCTCCTGAATCAAATAACACTTTGACAGACAAGGAATTACTGAAAAAGGTTCCAACTACTACCTCAGAAACATTCTGACCTCACGGTGGTTCATGACGAAAACTTTGCCTTTAGACTGATTCCCCATCCCTGGTTTAACAACAGCATTGGAGGAAGCTAACTTATGTTGATCATTCCGAGAGGCCTTACTACTCGGGTCAGGTTTCACTGCAGGTTGTCCACCAACTTTTCTAAAGCACTCATACTCCTGGTGTCCCAATTTCTGACAATAATGGCATGTCACCAAGTTGCCTTGACAATCCTTTCCAGGGTATTTCTTATCACACTTTTTGCAGAAAAAGGTTCTCTCAGCTTTCTTCCCATTCCCTTGGTTCCCTTAGGTTTCCGACTAGGGTACCTATTGGCTTTCTCAGTTTGGTTAAATCCATCATTGGACTTAGGTTTCTTATCTCCACTTTGTTGGTTCCCATTGTTGTTATACTTCCTCTTTTGCCCAGAGAAGGTCCCTTCAAGCTCTCTTCCTTTAATCCCATATATAAGTGAGCAGCTCTATCATAAATTTCATCAAGAGTCTCAAAAGTTACTCCTCCCAACTTAAAGTGAACCCTTGCTCAAACCTTTGGGCCTTCAAAGTCTCAGATGGTACTATCTCGGGTGCGAAGCTCATTAACTCCAAAAATTTGCTATAATACTCATTAATAAACATAGTCCCCATCCTCAAATTGGTGAACTCCATAGCCTTTTGCTTCCTTAAGTACGCAGGATAAAACTTGGTCCTCAGGGCATCTTTAAACTCGTCCCACCCAAAGTTCGGATCCTCTAAAAGATCGTCTTTTCGTTGTTTCCACCATAGGTTTGCCTCATCTCTCAAATAATAAACAACATTAATAACTCTAAGGTTTTTAGGACACACTATGACATCAAAAAGCTTATCGAATTCTCATATCTAGTTTTCTAAGCTAGTTGGGTCTTCTTTCCCATGGTAAGGCGGAGGTTTGATAACTGCTACCCTCTTAAAGACCTCACCAAAACTATCGGTCTCACTCTACTTGGTTTCTTAATTAGCTATCACCCGAGTGATGTTTGATAACCATATAACTCATACTCTTTATCCTTCAATCTACCATTCTGCTAGATATAAGGGTGTGTAAGGATAAATCTCAAATAACATTCATAAAATAGTTGTGTAACTACCAAACAATTTAATAAATAACTATGTCGGTATAACTAGTTCAAAACATATAAATCACATATTTCATATATCACGGTCAAATATGAGGCCCTATTTATAACAACTACTAGAATATTTGAGCGTATCAAAATATTCTTAAGACAACTAGGCAGCTTCATGGCCAAAACAAAACTATATATGTCAAGGTTACTAAAGACTTCAAACTCTGGTATGTAGTCTGTCTTAATAACATTCGCCAACTCATCAATGGCCATATAATCAGACTAGCTTGAGTATTTTTTAGAGGAAAAAAAAATACACGTAGTACTACTATTTGCTCGCCAATGCAACATGACTCCTTGCTTATCCCATACATAGGGAATAACATCAACTTTTTCTTCAACTTCCAACAACAATCATATAAAAGCAAAAAGAATCGAAATATTACAAGAAAAACATCATAAAAATAATATTAATATATGTCAACTAAAAAAAATGGTCCAAGATTTGTACGAAATGCACCACTATGGCTTAAAATATTTATTTCAAAAATTTTAAAGTGTACTTGATTTCAAGATATCGAATAGCCAACGTGATTATAGCTCCCAGGTAAGGAAGTTACCCACAGCGTCGGGGAGAGCCTTCCGAATCCTAGACAGAGCTTGTCACCCCAACATATCTATACCCTTCATCTTTCCAAATAAAAAATAAAAAATATATATATCTATACCCCAACATTTTAAAGTGTACCTTTTTGTGGTACTAGCAACTGCAAATTGTCAAAAAGAAAATAATTAAATTTAACAAAAACAATTTAGAATGCAAATGCGAATCTCTATATGCCCATCTTATGTCTACCCATCAATTTTAATGTTCAACTTTTATCTTTTCAAGACCTGAAAAACTGATACCACTTTGTAACACCCCCAAATTACTCACTGTTAAATAAATAATTTAGTAAATAATATTTGAGTAATTTAGGAGTATTACCGCTGATAGGCATGTCGTGCACCTAACAAAAATAAATAACCTAACTAATCCTCCTAACTATGTAGTAGGGTAAGTCAGAGTCGAATCCACAGGGACAAACAGTATCAAACACTAGATATCTTGACTTAAATTAACTAAACAAGTGACAAACAAAGATGAAAAGGGTGTTGAACTAATAATAACACTAAACTATGACAATTACTAAAGACGCACAAGGTATAATCAATCAATAAAGGCATCTAGAATTAAGTATCCCCACTCGCACGACCAATACATGAATAATTTCCATCCCAGTAAACATAATCAATGATTCAAAAGGAGTAATGCACTCTATGACTACCAAAGACCTCTCCCGAGGACCAATGGCTACTCTAAACAAGCAATTAAACCTATTCCCATGGATCCATGCAAGAAAGAGACATTAAACATGGCATCACAATTAAATTCCTAGTAATCCTATCTACTTATTTCCATAGAGATATTCATACTCTTGATTGAATCAACAAAACCATCTAGATTCAATTCCCATTGAAAACAAGATATAAGGAATCAATTCAAAATCATCTATCCCTAGTATGATAATGAAAATAAGAACAATTCAATCAAGCAAGAACAATTAATTACATAAACTTGGGATTAATGGAGGAATTCATGTATAAATCATCGCTAGGGTTCAACTTAACCCTAGATTATAAGACTACTCACTCATAATTAAAATAACAAAACAAATAATAAATAGATTGAAAGACATAATAATAATGAAGGAAAAGAAGAGATTAGAAAAACTTAATCTTTACTTGAATGAATCAAACTTGTAGAAATCAATGTTCAAATGGAGTTCTCTCTCAAAATCTCTCTAAAAGTGAATAATAAAACCTAAGTAACGAAAATAATATTCTCAAGAAAGTATATATAGTTTCCTAAAATTAAAACGAACTTAATGAAAAGCCCGTCGGAAGAGCAGGTCGACGCGGTCGTGTCAGAAACGACACGGATGTGTTGACCTGATATTACAAAAATAGTAGCTTAAGATGTTGCTTCTGTCTGCGGAAAAATGGGACAACACGGACGTGTCACACACGACACGGACGTGTTGCCCTGAAATCATGAAAACAGTAGCTTCTGTTTTATGAAGTGCAGCGTGACACGGACGTGTCACATATGACACGGACGTGTCACCTGAAGGCAGATTCTTCGTAGCTCCTAGCAAAATGACACGGACGTGTTGCTGATGACACGACCGTGTTGACCTGCTCTAACCCGTCCATATCAATGTCATCCCATGTCCATGCTATCACCAACTCGCCTAGGTTCAACATGTTTGATTAACCTGTAAATTAACTCAAACACCACAAAATACCTCGTGAAGCAACATGGAACAAAAAGAGCCAAAATAATGCAAGAGTTAGTCCTAAATGCTCTAAACTAAGCTAAATGTATGAGACTTAGAAATGCACCTAAAATGTGAATTATTATTGACCTATCAAACTCCACCAAGCTATATAAACGCTTGCCCCAAGCATTTCATCGTGAAACATAGGGAAAAGTAGGACAAAACTCTTCAAGCACACACACAACATGATTTTCAAATCAGTCTTCAATGTGAAAATAAAACCATGAAGAGAATAAATACAAAACTATTCAATCCAAATCCTAGATCTCATAATTGTGATTTGACGACCAATACATACCACTTTGCTCCCCCCAAGCTTGCCTTGACCATACATGATGAGCCCTCACTCTAGTCGTGCACACAACACTCATGTGTATAAAAAGGTCAATTAGTCGCTCAAAGCTCCGTTCCGTTGACTATATCCTATCATAAGCTTGCACATCTTCTCATTCTCCACCGCTATAGGACTATGTTATATGCAAAGAATCATGAGGACTTTATATGGGTTGTAATGTAGGCTTAAGGTATGGGTGTGGAAAGTTCTAGGAAAGTGGTGCTCAAACGGGAAAGTGAAGCTCCCTTTTTTTTTTCAAACACCCTTGACAACAATTACCAATCCTCACACACACATTTTAATTTCACTTCATCTTCTCTTTCTCATTAGCTACTTCATAACTCCTCAATTACAAACTCCAATTTCCTTTTATTACGCACTAAAGACATAAATCACAATCTTTTGGTTTTTTTTTTCGTTTTCTCCTTTTTTTTCCAGTAAGGATTTAACAAATTATTTACAAGAGGAAATCGATAGGAGTTTAAAAGTAAGTAAATATGAGGAGTTGAACTCAATGAAAACAAACACCACAGAGTATTCTTAATGTCACACTATAACTTCATCAACATAGCTTCACAATCCCCTTAAGTAGGACAAGGTAAAGGGATAAAGATGTAGTTAATCAAGAGAAACGGGCTAGGCTCAGAGGGGTGACAAAAGGGAAATAATCAATGTGGGTAGCATTTGGTTATGTAGCTCAGAAATAGCAGATGCCTCAAACATATTCAATGCACAAACAAGTCAATGCGGCCTCAAGGAGTATCAATGCAAGTTCTAGAGAAAAGTAGCCAAGGAAGAGCATCACACATGAAAAGAAAGACTAAAAAGATATTAGTCTATTAGGCTCAAAATGGCCTCACTAGGTATATATATTTGGCTAACAAGTATAGTCAGGTCTCCCTTGGGAGGATCAAACTGTCTTACCACAAACCATTCAAATCACAACGAGCGAGGAGAGATCAAAAATAGTTCAGAGTTATTCAAATCATGCTTAGACTTCACATTAAAATGAGCATATAACTAGGCTTAGTGTGTACTATCAGCAGAGATCGATTCTACATGCAACCTAAAATGCAACTAAATGATGAAACTATATGCAAAAAGGAAAATAAAAATGCCTAAATGATGACTATGTACAGATGATGTGGTAAATCTCTCCCCCGCTAAGCTAAATGATACAGTGTCCTCAATTTGCAAGAAGGAAAAACATGCAAGGAGAAGGGACAGAGAAAACTCATGGATCAGGAGGAGGGAAGGTACCAGAACTACCAGGGGGCCATCCAGCCTGACGTGTCCAACTCTGAAAATCAGAGCGGAAACCCTGGAACTCAGAGACCATCGTAGCATAGCTACCCTGCAGAGACTGAAGATGGGCGTCAAGAGCATTGTTAGACTGAGCAAAGTTTTGAACATCATACCTGAGAGACTGGACCTCTAAGCGTAGATCACCAAAACCACTCTGCAGAGATGCAAGTTGCTGCTCCACAGAAGAAGAGGATGAGGATGGAACATCAGCAACAGTGTGGGTGGCGGCACCCTGATCCTCATCCATAGGATCTCCAGAAGAATCGGCAGCAGGTTGCCACTCAAAGTCGTGCTGGAAGATCCAGTTCTCCGGAAGGTAAATCACAGTCGCCTCGGGGTTCGGAAGATAGGCATATGGTCGCTGACTGACCAACCAAACATACCCAGAGGCGTTATCCGTCTTGGCTATCCAATGCATAACGCGGAGAGAGCGTAAATTAAGACGCGTCTCTCCAGGAACAGCTGTCAGGTTAGAAAGATCATAGCCAAGATAGATAGCAAATATAGAAATCAAACCCCCAATGGTGATCTCCCCATTACCCTTGCGTACATCATCTAAATAGTCCATGAGCCACATAGAAGGGACAAGACGTCAATCCCCCTGAGTCATATGCCATAGGAAATATAGTTCCCTCAGAGAGACGACCCCAGAACTGTCCCCCCTAGCAAACAGTGTACTAGCGAGTAGTCGATGAACATAGCGAAAGTCGGGGTTAATAATCCCGGTGGCCTTAGAGGACCGAGGGTCATAGGTGAATTGGGATGTAAGAAGGCGCCAGAAGTGTCCCGAATTGAACTGGCGAGAGTAGGAGTTATGAGGACCGATTTGACCACCTCTAGGAAAACCAAAAGCCTCAGAAACTTGCTTAATAGAGAGAGTATGGGGATTGCCCATCATTTGAAAAGAGAGCTTCCGAGGGGACTTATCTGTACCTCTATGCACATGCAATGTAGAAAATAACTCTTAGGTCAGACGAGCATAGGTAGGGGCATGAAGATTGAGCCAATTGTCCCAACCCATGGAGTGAAATAGTTGGCAGACATCGTTCTCAATACCTAATGTGGCGACTGCGGTCGAGTCAAAGAATCGGGTAGGCCTGAGGCGACGGCGCGAGATGCGCATGTATGTTTTCATGTGGTTCGGGTTTGTGAAGGTTATACCATAGGTCTCGACAACCGGGGGGGTAAAGGAGGTGGGGGTGGTGGGGAGTGGTTTCGAAGATTTATGGTGGAGGTGTTGCGGGGTTCGTTTCGCCTAGGTTTGGGACCCATGATTAAACAAGCAATTGGCAAGCAAGGGTAAAAACAACCCAACCACAATCAAAAACAACCAAGGTGCAAGGATACCACAAAGTCTAGGAGCAAACCACAAGTAACACCACTAGACAACCACAAAAATCACCAAAGAGCAAGTCACGAACAACACAAAGAACACAATAGCCAAGTAGTTTGCAAGTAGCACAAACAATTAATACTCAACAATGGAGATAAAATCGCAATTTCACAAGGTAGTGAGAAAAAGAGAGGTTACCAACAATGTCGTGGGAGTATTCCATGTCATCTTCCTGTTGAGTTAGAGCAGCGCGCATTTTGGGCTATTAAGAGCCTCAATTTCGATTCTCAAACGGTGTGTGAGAAGAGACTCCTTCAACTTACTGAACTTGATGAGCTTCGTCTTGATGCTTATGAAAGTTCCAGACTATACAAGGAGAAAACTAAGAGATGGCATGACAAGGGCATTATGCGAAGAGAGTTCAAGGAACGAGATTTGGTTCTTCTTTTTAATTCTCGTCTGAACCTATTTCCTGGTAAACTTCGTTCGCATTGGTCGGGTCCATTCACAGTTTGTAAGGTTTTTCCTTATGGTTCAGTGGAGCTTTGGAACCATCAAGATGACACTTTCAAGGTAAATGGCCACAGATTGAAGCATTACCGAGCTGGAGATCCTGTTGCTGAGAGAGTTGACATCATACTCTCCATCCCTTCATCTGAGTGATACTTGAGGAGGTCGAGCTAACGACCTCAAAAACTAGCGCTTATTGGGAGGCAACCCAACTTTCTATCTCTCTCCAACCTCTTCCCTACACTCTATTTTTCTGTCTTACTTGTGTTTTTTTTTTGTTTTATTATTCTTCTCCTTTTTTTTATTTTTTTTCGATTTCGTGTTGTGTTGTTACAGATCAACACGGTCGTGTCACATATAACACGACCGTGTCTTTCACAAAAACCGAAGGCAGTAGGTTCTGTCATGGGGAGAAGCAGGCCAACACGGACGTGTCAAAAACGACACGTCCGTGTCACTCGTAAAACCCGCAGGCAGAAGCTTCTGCCTCGACACATAGCCGGTCAACACGTCCGTGTCGACCTGAACGCGGGTTTTAGAACCCGATTCGGGGCTCTCTTTTCCTCCCACTCCCCTCATAATTTCGACCCCTCTCCTTCCTCTTCTCTCTCTAACCCCTCCTTTCATCTTCTCCATACCTCCATTGTTTCCCTCTCTCTCCTCACTAGTCTTACCAAATTTCTCCATCAATCCTCTTCTTCATCTTCTTTTTTTATTCCCTTGCCAACCTCCATTCTTTTACTCCCATCCTTTTCTTTCAAACCCTAGAAATTGAATTGGGGAAACTTCCTATTGAACCAATTGAAGCTTCTTTGGTCACTCATTCACCTTCACTCACCTACATTGGACCTGTGATGATCCATATACTTTGTGTTGTAGCCTAAAAATCAACGGCTATCGTGCTGCCACGTGGCCCCATCGGAGCCTTACATGTGGCATGCATGTAGAGAGGTAAAAGTACAAAAGGTCTGGAAGTGGCAGGCCTAAAAGTACGTTTCTCTGAAGAAAATGTACTAGAGGTCCTCTTCTGGCCCCAAAAATTGTACTTAGGCCCAATAAAAATAATCTACACCTTTTATGAAAGTGAGGTGTGCTGACCAATCAATTACTCCACGTGTCCCTACTTTGATTAGCCAATCAGATGCTCCCAAATTAGGGTGACATCAAGGCACAGCAGTCATTTCAAACAGTATAAATAGTCCTTGATTTCAGGGTGAAAGGTACTTTTTCAGAGCATAGTACTGTTACTCTGTCATAAATTCTTCTCTCTCTCTCTCTACTTTCTCTCTTAAAAGTTCCTTTACATCCCTGACATCTGACTTAAGCATCGGAGGGGGAAATACCACCCAAACCTCCAGGGTGGGTCCCTTTTTTGCAGGTTGCTGGTCAGGAGTTTGCTTCGGGATTTGAACCAATCATTGTTGCACAAGTCTCCAGTTCTAAGAACCATCTTTGGGAGTGTGATATAATTGCTAGTTTTACACTACATAACATTTGGCGCCGTCTGTGGGGAGACGCAACAATGACGGACTGTCACTTCTCGAATGTGGCAAGGAACAGAAGTTTTAGAGTTCAGGTGGATGATACGTTGATGACGAAGGCCACCTCGAGGCAGGGATCAGGGCCATGCTGCCGTTCACCTCGAGGGTAGGACTGTAACTCCAGTCATCCAAGAAAATCTTGACCGTCCAGTGACTGCTGGTCATTTGGAAAATGTATTGAATGACTTCCAGGCCAGGATGGCCGCTGTTATGGAAGAGCAGATTAAGAACAACATGCTATTTTTTCAGATGAGTCCGAGAGAAGAGGCAGCTGCGCCACTAAAGGGCGATCCCAGGAAGGTCGTCCAGGACCTAGTCGGCCACCTCGGCCAGAATTGACTAGGCCGCCTTCCAAAGGAAAGCAGCCAGCAGTCAGTGATTCTAGGAGGAAGATGGACTGGAAACTGGTGGTCCGTCCAGCGATAATATCCCTCCTACTGGTCACATGATGGAGACTGATGCCGGGAGTACTTGGAGGCCAAGAGGGCGGCAGCGCAGCAGCGTTCGGCCTCTGGCTCCACGCCATATATGAAGGATCCGTCCTTAAGGCTCCCGTCCAGAACAGTGGTGCGAAGCCGTGGTCCATCGCTTTCCACCCAGGCAAGAGAAGACAGTTTTGCAGCCTATGGTGTACAGGCGTCAAGCCTTAGCTAACACCTCATCTAATCCGGTTTTAAAGAGTACCGTCAGGAGCACATACCCATTGAGGGGCAGGTGGCGGCACTCCAGATCAATTGGCCCACTCCTTTCTCGGTCAGGATCATGGAGTCCCCTCCTTTCCCAAAGGTTAAGCTCCCAACCATTGAACCTTTTGACGGAACTACTGATCCGGACGATCACCTATCAGCTTACAAGCATCAGATGTATGTCCAAGGGTGGACGATGCTACTTGGTGTAAGAATTTCCAGCTACTTTGAAGGGAGTAGCGCAAAAATGGTTCAACAACTTGCCGCCTAATTCAGTGAATAATTTTACTGAACTTAGTATTCTATTCACCAGTCACTTTGTGGCTAATCGCAAGAACAAAAAACAAGCATGCACCTGGAAAAGTCATCCAAGGTCCTAAGGAGGCCTTGAGAGGTTATGTGAAGAGATTTAATCTAGAGGCATTGCAGATCCAAGATCTGAATGCGGGTGTGGCGTTTGACGCCTTCATCAGAGGTCTAAGACCAGGAAGTTTTAAGTTTGATTTGGTGAAGAAGAAAATCACTACTTTGACGGAAGCATTGAGGGAGGCTGAAGCATTCATTCATGCCACAGAGGTTGTGCTGAAGCAAAACAGCCAGAAGTGAAGAAAGTGAGAGAAGCTGTTCAGCCAAAAAAGAATCCGCCCAAGAAGGCTGAGACTTGGGCAATGACTTCTATGACAATTCGTCCAAGAGAAGTAGGCGGTCAGAGCCGGCGGCCTCAGCTGAACCAATAGAGTTCAACAAAGATCAATATTCCATTTTGATGGAAATAAAAGATCAGCATGAGCTAAAGGCGCCGGCCGAGATGAAGACGCCTTACCGTAACAGGACAAGAGCAAGTATTGTCACTTTCACAAAGATTGTGGCATGAAACCAATGAATGCAAGCATTTGAAGCGAGCACTAGAAGAGTTGGCTCGAAAAGGAAAGATGAACAATTACCTACCCTCGTCAGGAAGGAAGTTTCAGAAAAGGGATAACCGTCAAGGAAGAAAGATGGACGGAGATAGCACGGATGATGATGTAGTATGGTCATCTCAGGAGGATTTGCAGCTGGAGGTCCACAAATCGGGCCACAAAAACTATTTGAGGGAACTCAGCCAGGTTATGCTACCAACCAGGCCGAGTCTGATCCTTTTCCAAAAATAGTGGTCAGCGAGTTGGACCGGGGAATATAGGACGCCTATGATGATCCGCTGGTTGTGGAAATGAAGATTGCCAACCTTAGGGTTAGGCGAATTTTGATTGATACTGGAAGCTCAACTGATATATCAGTGCTGATTGTTTGTCTCTTTAAAGTTTGACAAAAACGATTTGATGCCGGTCAATCATCCTATAATGGTTTTGGCGGAGGGTCATACACCCTATGGGAACCGTCACATTGCCCGTCAGGTTGGAGAAAAAGATGCGGCCAGGACGCTTTTTGTGAAATTTTTGGTAGTACGAGACTTGACAGCTTATAATGTCATTCTCGGACGACCTACCTTAAATCACATCAAGGCCGTCATTGTGACCACCTATTTAATTGAAGTTTGATGTGATGGGGAAGATTGGCTCTCTATGGAGATCAGCAAGCTCAGAGAATGCTATCTCACCACACTAAACCATCATCTTGGAAAGAGAAGGACAAGGAAGTGTCCAAGGCGAAGAAGTGAAAGGCCAAATTATGAGCTTAGAAAGGAAGTTGAGAAGGTTCAGAGTCCTCTCCTGAAAGCAATCCGTCCATGCTTTTGCCTAGCAAGAAGAGAAGTGTTTGGCTATTAAAGAAGAAAAGCATTCATCTGAGATAATGGCTATAATGGTCTGGGACTAGAACGTCCAGACCTGTGGAAAGTCCAGTAGAGATTTGCTTGAATCCAGAGCGTCCGGAAAGGACATTAAAATTGGATCAGTTTTGAGATCGGAAATTCAGGACGCCTTAGTTGCGTTGCTGCGAGAATTGAAGATGTGTTTGCCTATGCTGTAGAAGAGATGCCTGGGATAGACCCTGAAGTGGCCGTCCATAAGCTCAACATTGAGCCGGGGCAAAAGCCTATTCGGCAGAAGAAGAGGCATCGGGGCCGGCCAGAAATAAGGCCGTTGATGAAGAAGTTCAAAAGCTGCTAAATCTAAATTCATCCGGGAAACATACTTACCCAGATTGGGTAGCAAATGTTGTGATGGTTCCAAAGCCGAATGGCACTTGGAGAATGTTGTTGATTATACAGATCTAAACAAGGCTTGCCCTAAGGACAGCTTCCCATTGCCAAAAATTGATCGTCTGGTTGATTCTACGGCTGGTCATGCCCTGCTGAGCTTTATGGACGCCTACTCTGGCTTCCATCAGATTCCTATGTGGCCGGATGATCAAGATAAGACTTCCTTCATTACTGAGAAAGGGCTGTATGGATGGCTCAGGATGCCTTTCGGCCTAAGAAATGCTCCGGCTACATTTCAGAGGCTCATTAATACGGTATTTCAGCCGCAGCTCGGCCGAAATATGGAAGCTTATATCGACGACATGATCGTCAAGAGTAAAGAAGAGAAAGATCATCTGGACGATCTGAGGGAAACCTTCCTCACCTTGAGAAAATTCAAGTTGAAGCTTAATCCGCAAAAATGTGTGTTCGGCGTAGTTGCTGGGAAATTTCTGGGATTTTTGGTTGATCAGAGAGGGATTGAGGCAAATCCCGACAAAATTCAGGCTATTATGAATATGTCTTCGCCGTCCAAAGTCAAAGAAGTTCAGAGGTTGACGGGCTGTTTGGCTGCTCTTGGACGGTTTCTCTCAAAATCAGGAGACAAATGTCACCATTTCTTTGCTACTATCAAGAAGAATGCCAAGTTTGATGGTCGGAAGAAGCTGAGTGGCGCTTCAGCAAGTAAAAGATCATCTTCGGCAGCTGCCTAGGCTTGATCAGTCCGGCCGAAGGTGAAAAGTTGTATGTATACCTGGCTGTATCACCCTTCGCGTAAGTCAGTTCTCTTGGCTGAAAGAGACGCGGTGCAAATACCCGTCTACTTTGTAAGTCATGTGCTGAAAGATGCTGAGAGCAGATATTCGTCCATTGAGAAATTCGGCTTGGCTTTGTTGATGGCTAGCCGGAAGTTAAGACCTTACTTCTTAGCCCACAGCATTCTTGTATATACAGATCAGCCGCTTAGGCAAGTGTTGCATAAGATGGATGCTCTGGCCGGATGTTAAAATGGGCTGTTGAGCTTAATATGTTTGATTTAACATTTGAGCCTAGAAAGGCAATCAAGGGCCAAGCTTTGGCTGATTTTATTGTAGAGCTTACTCGGCCTACGATAGAAAGCGTCCAGGACCAGCAGCAGGAAGGCGTCATTGGACCCTTATGGTGGACGGATCCTCAACTGCTAACGGCTGTGGGGCAGGAATCATTTTTCAATCTCCAGAAGGGGATAAGTTTGAATATGCTATGAAGTTCAAATTCCAGGCGTCCAATAATGAAGCAGAGTATGAAGCTCTCTTAGCCGGCATAAAAATGTGTGAAGCGGCTGGGGCCTTGGAAATTGAAGCTAAAACTGACTCTCTGCTGTTGTCAGTCAGGTCAATGGTGAGTTTGAATGCAAGAAGCATCCATGAGCAAGTATATGAATTTGGTCAAGGAGAGATCAAGTCTTTAAAGAGGTTCGTCCTAGATCAGGTGCCCAGATCAGAAAACCATCAAGCTGATGCCCTCTCTAAACTGGCCAGCTCGGCTGAAGGAGATGTTCCTAGAACAGTCTTCTGGGAGTAAAGGCGGCCAAGAGCATTGAGGCCGGAGAATGCTGTTTCTCAGCCGAGATGATGAGTGGATGAGTCCAATCATTGAATTCAAGAAAACGGCCGTCTGCCTCTTGATCCATTAAGCCAAGTATGTGAAAGCAAGGGACAAGTGGTTTGAATTGTGGAATGAGACCTATACAAAAATCCTATAATCGGCCTCTTCTCAAGTGATCAGCCGAAAGGAAGGTCTGGACGTTTTGAAGGAGTTGCATGAGGGAGCTTGTGCTTCTCACATTGGAGGAAGAGCTTTGGCAGAAAGGGCTCTCAGGACGGGCTACTTTTGGCCGTCCTTAAAAGAAGATGCACTCTCTATGCCAAGAAGTGTGATAGTTGCCAAAAGCATGGTAATATCCATCAAAAGCCGTCCAATTACTTGACGCCATTCTCTTTCCTCTTCCCTTTGCTAAATGGGGGATGGACATTCTTGGGCCTTTTCCTATTGCTGCCGGCCAGAAGAAATTTGTAATAGTAGCTGTAGACTACTTTACAAAATGGGTTGAAGCTGAAGCATTAAGGGGCATCACCACCAATGATGTCAAAGGGTTCATCTGGAAGAACTTGATTACAAGGTTTGGATGCCCCAGTCGATCGTCTTTGATAATGGGCCGCAATTTGAAACACCCAAACTTCGTCAATGGTTGGCTGACCAAGGAATTAAGCCCACTTTGCAGCAGTAGCTCATCCACAGGCTAATGGGCAAGTGGAGGCTTTTAACAAGATTCTTTCGGCCGGATAAAAAAGAAGTTGGACAATGCTAAGGGGCTTTGGGTGAAGAATTGCAGCTGGTCTTATGGTCAATAAGGACAACGGCCAAGAATTCCACGGGAGACTCCTTTTATGATGGTTTATGGCTCTGAGGCCGTCCTCCCTATTGAGGTTGAAAGCCCACTTAAGAGTAATGATGTACTCAGAAATGCTAACTGGGCAGCTCTTAGGACGGCTTGGATTAGTTCCTGAAGTCAGGGGCAATGCTCTGCTAGGATGCAACTATATAGTTAGAATGGCAAGAGACTTCAACAAAAGAGTTGCAAGACGTCCTTAAAGCTGGGAGACCTCGTCCTAAGAAAATGGAAGCGGTCGGCCGAGCCAAAGAGTTAGCAAGCTTACTCCTAACTGGGAAGGACCCTATAAGATAATCGAAGTAGTTCAGAATGGCACCTTTCGTCTAGAAGGATTGGACGGGCGTTCTATTCCTAGGACGTGGAATTCTGACACTTTGAAGAAATACTTTGTTTAGGGCATCCTTCTATATTGTAATCTTATGTTAATGCATTACAAAGAAAAAGTAGAATGTATACATGTATCTTGACTATTCGTCAAGCAAACTTCATATAATACAGCTCTACTTCTCTATAACTTAGTCTGATTTATTTGCTTAAAGTTATAAATCGTCCAAAGTCATTAAATTTAACAAAGCAAACAGACAATGCACCTTTCATTGGGAGGTCGGCCAACTTTGTTATCGTCCTTAAATGGATAAAATGCAAATTTGGCCGGTCGTTTACTTAAAGAGTTGAACACCTCCCAAACAAGGTGGCTAGGATTAGGACGCCTTAGTAAAGGTGTCCTACTTTCCGTCAAACAGCCACAAAACTTCGAAATAACAACCTTAGTAAAGGCAAAGTTATTTCATAATTTAACAAAGATGGACGAGTTACACAAACTCTTAGAAAAACGTCCAAGTTATTTAAAAATTATGTCTTAACTCCTTCTTGAACAATGGAAAGTTATAGAAACTCCTCGTCCAAGAAGGGGGGCATATATAGGGGCATAATTTATAAATTGACTAAAGTCTTTGTCCAATAACGAATAATACCCAGATTCTGGCCGAGCAAACTTTTATACTTGGTAATTTTTTTTTTTTTGAAAACCCAAAATTAAAAACAAGTCTTTGCTTAAGCATCTGGTGATGAACGTCCAGAAAAGAGCTACTGGGTCAAATAACAAATGCTTGGCGAATTACTTTTATACTTGGGCATTAATGAATGTTGTAGATATAATCGGCCAAAATGTTATGATGAGTTGCTTTTGTACTTTGTATAATCATGGAGTAGTAAGACAATGCGTCAAAAACAGTAAAGCATAGAAAAAGGGAGATTGAAAAAGATAGCTTCTCATAAATGTAAAAAAGATGATTACAACCTAAATTCATCTAAGTACAAAAGGATGAAAAAATTACAAATGGCTCACGGCCAAGATACAACAAAAGAACTAAGCGGCAGGAGGGTCATTGTCCTCTCCATCCTGGGCCTCTGCATCGTCCTCCCCCTCTTCATCCTCAGAGGATTCTTCAAAGACAGGAGGGTCGGCTCCAGAGATGGTCGCCTTATGCACAGCTTCTTGGAACTCCAGCCGACGAGTATATCGGGGGATATCCTCCTCTTCAGCCATCATGCCAAAAGCTTGCACCGCCCATTCCTTTGAGGTATCTATGACGGTGTTCATAGCCTCTTTGGCGCAAGCAACGGTCTCTGCAACCTCAGTACGAAGGGCTTGGTTTTTGACCTTCAGGACGAGGTTTTCCTTGAAGAAATCAGCAGCCATAGTCATGACTGAATTCCTCTCGTCCGTCAGAACACGTTCCAATGAGGCCCGTTCGTCTAACATCTCCGTCAACCGCAGAAGGTAGACTTTGATCTGAGACCAGCTCGGCCGATCGTTTTTCCAGCGCAATCTTGGTCTGCTGATGCAGCACCTCTTGCTGGGCCATAGCAAACTGGGCATGATCAGCGGCCCCTGTCACATCTTGGACGAGCTTTTTGTTCTCTTTTCTGAGCTCCTTTGCCCAGTCTTCTGTTATCATGCTGCGAGCAAAAAGCTGAAAACATGAAAGGATAGGGCATGTCAGGACGGATGAAAAAGAAGTAAATAAAGGCCAAGTAAAAAACATAAGCGTCCGAAGAGAAAAGAATGTACCTCGGCAGCAAGCTGAGACATGTAACCTACATGCCCAGACGATGCTCCCCTTAACCCCTTAATATAAGGTTCGGGAAAGCACTTGAACAGCTCCGTCTTGAGCTTCTCACGTTCAGACGACGACATCTTTCCAAAAGCTGGAGAAGATTCATCGTCAGAGAGGCTAGGGGAGCCGTCAACAGCTGGACCCTTCCCTTTATCTGAAAGGTTAGACTCGTCAGTACACCTGATGGGAATAACCACGGTCTGTTTGTTGGACGGACTCATCGGACGCCCGCCAACCCGTAGTGTTCTAACTACGTTGGAATAGTAAGACTCACCAGAAGAACGGGAAGCCGTCCTATAAGCGGCCGGCATCTAGCCTACCAGTTGGGCCACTGGCCCAGAGAAGGCGGATCCGTCCACAGCCGCGTCCGGCTGAGAAGATTGTGCAGCATCGTCCAAAATGACAACCTCGTCAGGTTGCGAAGGAGTGGGTTGCTCGGCCGGACCAGTATAGGCCACAAGGGCCCGGGAGTCAACTTCAGCTGGCTCTTCTTTGGCCTCCTCCTTGGCCGGTAGGTCGATCACGACCTTGGGAACCGGCCGAGTGGTCTTCTTCTTCTTAGCAGTAAAATCCTTTGCCTTTTTTGAGGGAGGGGCTTCACTGGTACCGGCCGGCCGTTTCTTTGCTGCGGCTTTTTCGGCCAAAGCCTTAGAAGTTGGGGCATTTTTCTAAAAAAGGAAAAGATTAGAATACACGTCAAGGTGTCAACCAGGACGGATTGCTCCTCAAATGAGTAACTCGTCCAACGCTATTCTAGACGGACTGCCCCTCGAAGAGGCAAACCGTCAAGGTATCAACCAGGACGGATTGCTCCTCAAATGAGTAACTCGTCCAACGCTATTCTAGACGGACTGCCCCTCGAAGAGGCAAACCATCAAGGTATCAACCAGGACGGGTTGCTATTCAGATGAGTAACTCGTCCAATGCTATTCTAGACGGATTGTCCCCCTAAGAGGCAAGCCGTCAAGGAATCAATCTAGACGAGTTGCTTCTTGAGAAGATAGCTCGTCCAGTACTCCTCTGGACGAATTGCCCCATGGGTAGACAAGTCGTCCAGGCACCATCTTGACGGGTTACCCTCCAAAAAAGCAGACCGGTCAGCAAAAATATATATATATATATATATATATATATTATATATATATATATATATATATATATATATATATATATATATATATATATATATATATATATATAGTTATACAATGAATTACCAGTGTGTCGGCCCTCTTTTCGGCACCTGACTTACTGTACTCCTTCCATAGAGTGTCCGCAAATCTGGATGAGCTCATGTCTCCTATCCAAGACTTCCTTAGTTTGCTCTTGGCTGAATCTGCAAAAGGGAATGAAACAAGTGTTGGACGAATGATAAGCAAGTCTAGAAATTTGTACTTGGAAGATTCTTAGTTGATATACCTCTGTCCTCGTCCTGCCGTAAGCCGGCAGCGACTAGGAAGTTGTCATGGTAAAACATTTCCTTAAAGGGAATCCAATTAGACGGACCCTTGAAAGAAACATCTTCCATGGTATATTCTGAAATCCGGAAGTACTCCACCATCTCTTCGGCAGAGTTACTCTCCAGTTCCAGATATGAGGCCATCCGTCCAGTGTTTGTGGTTGACCGGCTAAAATACCGGAGACGGTTTGCCACCGCTTTGCTGGGCGCCTGGACGAAGAGGAACTCGCCCTTCCATGAGTGCATCTTGGAAGTCTTATCCCAAGACGTCAAGAATCCTTGACGATTGCACACGCTCAGCCAGCTTCCTTCAATGGTCCTAGGGACCTTGGCAACATAGTGAATATGGGTAAAGGCGGCAGAGAAGGGTCCTTTCCCTTTAAGTTACAGACGGCCAGAAAGGTAAGGATGTTCTGCCAAGAGTTAGGGGCAAGCTGATTATGTCCTATGCCGTAGTAATGAAGAAGTTGGCTGATGAAAGGGTGAAGGGGAAAGCGCAGGCCGGCATCTAATGCCAGCCGATAAACTGCAAAATGGCCGGGAGGAGCACTGAAAATAGTGTCCTCTCGGCCGGGAAGGACGAAGTGGTAGCCGGGCATGGGCATAGCCACTGAAAAAGGTCTAAGGTCTGAGCCCAATCGTCCCAGCCAAGTGTTATCGGCCAGGATGAACCTAGGGTCAGAAAGGGGACCTAACCGCCGTCTTATTTCAGACGAAGTGGTTGACGGCTCCTCTGAGCCACTAGCGGGGTTAGAGGAGCTAGCCGTCCTTGGCTCGTCTGAGATCGTCCTGTGTATGGACGGGCTGGCTTCTGGGGAGCCCCTGATTTCTGGTTCCTCCTCGGCATGATCCGGAGAAGGAGTTGGATTGGCAGGACGAGCGCTTTGGGTTTCTCGTTCCCCTTCGGCCGGAATTCGCCCAGTGGATTCCTCTCTTTCAGAGCTTGAGGCCGGCATAGTAACCCCTCTTCGGATACGAGCCGTTTGCTTGACGCGCGCCAGATTACCCTGCACAGGTAAAGACTGGGTCGTCTGACTTTGCCGTCCATGGCTAAAAGATAAAGAATGCATGCCCGGCCAAGATAGGACCAACTCTAGAAGATGCCGAGGAAGTTAGGCCCTCTGTTCTAGGGTTAGCACCAACCCTTGAGCGGCCGGAATTATTCGAGGAAGAAGACGAATCCATTTTCTTAAAATATGTGTGCAAACAAGAAAAAGAGTTGAGAATATACCTGAATAAGAAGGAAAGGAGATAACTTGAGGCCTCGGACGAGCAAAGTAAGAACCTGGATGGGAGTTGTTCTTCTCTCTAAAAGCTCAGTAAAAATCTGCAGAGTCTCTCTCTCTAGAAAATTTCTCGGCGATGTTAAAATGACTCCAGGAGCGACTAAGGCACATATTTATAGAGGGTGAAAATGACCTCTCATCCGGTGAAAAGTAACCGTTGTGCCCAAGGTTGACCTATGGAGACCGGCAAAATCGCGCCTCTTTTTTGAATGAAGAGGAAGGGTAGTTTCAGGTCGGTTAAAAGATGAAGATTAACCGTCTTGGCGCCCAAAAAATAATAACTCCCTCTTTTAAGGGGCAAATGTTGTAGCCTAAAAATCAACGGCTATCGTGCTGCCACGTGGCCCCATCGGAGCCTTACATGTGGCATACATGCAGAGAGGTAAAAGTACAAAAGGTCTGGAAGTGGCAGGCCTAAAAGTACGTTTCTCTGAAGAAAATGTACTAGAGGTCCCTCTTCTGGCCCCAAAAATTGTACTTAGGCCCAATAAAAATAATCTACACCTTTTTATGAAGGTGAGGTGTGCTGACCAATCAATTACTGCCACGTGTCCTGCTACTTTGATTAGCCAATCAGATGCTCCCAAATTAGGGTGGCATCAAGGCACAGCAGTCATTTCAAACAGTATAAATAGTCCTTGATTTCAGGGTGAAAGGTACGTTTTTCAGAGCATAGTACTGTTACTCTGTCATAAATTCTTCTCTCTCTACTACTTCTCTCTCTAAAAGTTCCTTTACATTCCTGACATCTGACTTAAGCATCGGAGGGGGAAATACCACCCAAACCTCCAGGGTGGGTCCCTTTTTTGCAGGTTGCTGGTCAGGAGTTTGCTTCGGGATTTGAACCAATCATTGTTGCACAAGTCTCCAGTTCTAAGAACCCATCTTTGGGAGGTGGTGATATTAATTGCTAGTTTTACACTACATAACACTTTGTATAATGGTGAGCAGTTGTTACTAGAGCAGGATTCTTGTTGGATTCGCGAGGTTTAAGGTGATGACGGAATTCATAGAGGAACTTTCTATTCGAAGACTTTCAAATGTAAATTATACTTGGGCTTTAATATGTATTGGTTATGTTATTCTTTTTGAGGTTTTGATTGAAGATTTCTTAGATTAGTTTGTAATATTGATTAGTTTCATCGGAGTTGATTCCCTCTTGAGATTGTTTCCGCGAAAGCGTCGACGGTTTAGGTTTTGAGATTGAGGATATTATATTTTATGGAGTTCGTAAACAGGTTTAAATTGTTTCCCTCTTTGGGTTGTCTAATTTTCAGAGAAAACGCTGTTGAAATTTCGAGTCAAATTAGGAGACTATTGTATTATGGTTTGTATTAATTGTAATTGAGGATTGGGGCGTTACAATAGTTTTGCATGTGCATGGCTTTTGATCAGCCACCATAATAACAATCTACCTTGCCTCATTAACACATGTTCTATGTGTGAGGTCACCTCCCGGGGGGGGGGGGGGGGGTTGCGCTTTGTCCTTCCAAAAAGCTTCCTGAGCGATAGTGTTGGATCTTAGTCGTAAGCAAGCCTACCCAACCATGGCATTGTTCTCTTATTCCTTGAGAACTGGAGTACGTCTTACACGTGGACAACTCTCTAATTAGAGGTACGAAGTGTGGGATCAATCTCTTAGACATGGATCCTTTCCGTCTTAACCTAAACTTGAGCAATAGTTGAATGTAGAACTGGACTTTTCCATCCATGTTACTTGACATTTGTCTGTGATTGCAATTGTTGCCTGCTAATATGCTTTGCGCCCGAAAATATTGCATGCCTGAAAATATTTTGGACTTTGTCCTATATTGGTTGGAATTTGACTGGGATATGCACATGAGATTAACATTGAATTGGAATAGACTTTGATTAGACTTAGACTAGGATTGATATAGACTAGGGTTCACATAGAGATGGAAATGGGCCTATTGACATAGGCTAGACTTCTACATGCCTAAGATGGACTCTAATGCTAGCGGGTTTAATATGAATGCATGGACTCAAATTAGATGGACCTAACATGAATGCGAAATAGATTTTAATTCATAGGGGCCTATAATGAATGCAAGTGAATTTGACTGATTGGATTGGATTGGATTGAAGGTATTTGGAATGGGCTTAAAATTTGCAAAATTCTTTTTTGAAAGGAACCCCTTGTTTTTATCTTTTGTTAGGAAAAGATGATGGATTAATTTTGAAAAATATATTTTGAAATGTCGTATGATGATGATTAGTAAATATTTTCGAAAAAGGTAGAATAGAAGAAGGCGTACGGTTGATCTTGAAAAATGTAAGTGTTTGAAATTATTGAATATGGTAAGGTAAGATTGATAAGGAAGATTAGTTGAACAAAAGGGAGAAGGTAGACATGTATGATGACTCTAACTCTACATGACCATTTTTCAAGATGCATCGTTTTTTTAGGACAAACTCGACCTTGCATAAAAAGACTGACCCTTTTTTTAATATGATATTTATGAAAGCTTGTCATCTTAGACCCGAACAAAGGTTAAAAGGCCAACAAGCATGGGACGAATAGACTGTGTGCCACGCAGCTGATGCGTGCGGCACGCAATCTATGCGTCTGGCGCATGAACGTTGCGCCAGGTGCAAATTAATGTGTTTGGCGCAATGCTATGGGGAATGCGTATTGATAAATTGACGAAGGTTCAGGCAAAAATGACGATTTATTTTAGACGTGACATGCAATATTTTCGGGCGCAAAGCATATTAGCAGGCAACAATTGCAATCACAGACAAATGTCAAGTAATATGGATGGAAAAGTTCTCAACCTATAGTCCAGTTCTACATTCAACTATTAGTCAAGTTTAGGTTAAGGCAGAAAGGATCCATGTCTAAAATTAGGTTTATATTAGGCCTAACTCGTTTCCTAAGTCTAATCTAGTTTATTTCCAAACCCATATAGGACGAAGTCCAAACCATTAAGTCTAGCGAAACTAGCATCACTTTAAGTCCATAACACCACCATGTAAGTCCATAACGGCACCCTATAAGACCATAACTGCACCCTTAAGACCATAATGGTACCCTTTAAGTCCATAACAACACCTTGACCTAGCGAGTCATCTCTTTAAGTCCATAATGGCACCCTATAACTCCATAACGGCACCTTGACCTAGCGAAGCTCTGTAAGTCCATAACGACATCCTTTAAGACCGTAATAGAACCCTTTAAGTCCATAATGGCACCTTGACATAGCAAAGCTAGTCATCCTTGTAAGTCCATAACGACACCCTTTAAGTCCATAACGACCCCTTGACCTAGCGAAGGAAGTCATCCCCATGATCATAAAGGCACCCTCCGAGTTTGGCGAAGCTACTCCTATCTTACATCTATAGTAGTCTAAATCCTTGAGTCTTGCAAAGCCAATCACCCATAAGTCCATCAAGGCAATCCATT